>NC_057810.1:120918284-121270189 GCF_018294505.1 Triticum aestivum
AGATCAACTTGTGTTGTTGTGCCTAGAGGTGCCCCCTGCCCCCGTATATAAAGGAGCAAGGGGGGGGGGGGTGCGGCCGGCCCTAGGAGGAGGCGCGCCGGAGGAGTCCTACTCCCACCGGGAGTAGGACTCCCCCCTTTCCCTAGTTGGACTAGGACTTGGGGGGAAGGAGGAGAGGGGGGAAAGGAAAGGGGGGCGCCCCCCCTCCTTGTCCTATTCGGACTTGGGGGGGAGGGGCGCGTGGCTGCCCCTTGGCCCCTTCTCCTCTTCCTCCACTAGGCCCACTAAGGCCCATTAGGTCACCGGGGGGTTCCGGTAACCTCCCGGTACTCCGGTAAAATGCCGATTTCACCCGGAACACTTCCGATGTCCAAACATAGGATTCCAATATATCAATCTTTATGTCTCGACCATTTCGAGACTCCTCGTCATGTTCGTGATCACATCCGGGACTCCGAACAAACTTCGGTACATCAAAACATATAAACTCATAGTAAATTGTCATCATAACTTTAAGCGTGCGGACCCTACGGGTTCGAGAACTATGTAGACATGACCTAGAACTATTCTCGGTCAATAAACAATAGCGGAACTTGGATGCCCATATTGGCTCCTACATATTCTACGAAGATCTTTATCGGTCAAACCGCATAACAACATACGTTGTTCCCTTTGTCATCGGTATGTTACTTGCCCGAGATGTGATCGTCGGTATCCAATACCTAGTTCAATCTTGTTACCGGCAAGTCTCTTTACTCGTTATGTAATGCATCATTCCGTAACTAACTCATTAGCTACATTGCTTGCAAGGCTTATAGTGATGTGCATTACCGAGAGGGCCCAGAGATACCTCTCCGACAATTAGAGTGACAAAACCTAATCTCGAAATACGCCAACCCAACATGTACCTTCGGAGACACCTGTAGTACTCCTTTATAATCACCCAGTTACGTTGTGACGTTTGGTAGCACCCAAAGTATTCCTCCGATAAACGGGAGTTGCATAATCTCATAGTTACAGGAGCACGTATAAGTCATGAAGAAAGCAATAGCAATATACTAAACGATCAAGTGCTATGCTAACGGAATGGGTCATGTCAATCACATCATTCTCCTAATGATGTGATCCCATTAATCAAATGACAACTCTTTTGTCCATGGCTAGGAAACTTAACCATCTTTGATTCAACGAGCTAGTCAAGTAGAGGCATACTAGTGACACTATGTTTGTCTATGTATTCACACATGTATTATGTTTCCGGTTAATACAATTCTAGCATGAATAATAAACATTTATCATGATATAAGGAAATAAATAATAACTTTATTATTGCCTCTAGGGCATATTTCCTTCAGTCTCCCACTTGCACTAGAGTCAATAATCTAGTTCACATCGCCATGTGGTTTAACACTAATATTCACATCTGTATGTGATTAATACCCATAGTTCACATCGTCATGTGATCAACACCCAAAGGGTTTACTAGAGTCAATAATCTAGTTCACATCGCTATGTGATTAACACCCAAAGAGTACTAAGGTATGATCATGTTTTGCTTGTGAGAGAAGCTTAATCAACGGGTCTGTCACATTTAGAGCCGTATGTATTTTACAAATATTCTATGTCTTCAATGCTCTGCATGGAGCTACTCTAGCTTAATTGCTCCCACTTTCAATATGTATCCAGATTGAGACTTAGAGTCATCTGGATCAGTGTAAAAGTTTGCACCGATGTAACTTTTACAACAAACTCTTTTATCACCTCCATAATCGAGAAACATCTCCTTAGTCCTCACTAAGGATATTCTTGACCGCTATCCAGTGATCTACTATTAGATAAAAATTGTATTCCTTTGTCAAACTCAGAGCAAGGTATACAATAGGTCTGGTTCACAGCATAGCGTACTTTATAGAACCTATGACTGAGGCATAGGGAATGACTTTTCATTCTCTTTCTATTTTCTGTCGTGGTCGGGATTTGAGTCTTACTCAATTTCACACCTTTGCAACACAGGCAAGAAACTCTTTCTTTGACTGTTCCATTTTGAACTACTTCAAAATCTTATCAAGGTATGTACTCATTGAAAAAATCTTATCAAGCGTCTTGATCTATCTTATAGATCTTGATGCCCGATATGTAAGTAGCTTCACCGAGGTCTTTCTTTGAAAAAGTCTTATTCAAGTATCCTTTCATGCTATCCAGAATTTCTATATCATTTCCAATCAACAATATGTCATCCACATATAATATTAGAAATGCTACAGAGCTCCCACTCACTTTCTTGTAAATACATGCCTTTCCAAAAGTCTGTATAAAACCATATGCTTTGATCAACTCATCAAAGCGTATATTCCAACTCCGAGATGCTTGCACCAGTCCATTGATGGATCGCTGGAGCTTGCACATTTTGTTAACACCTTTCGGATCGACAAAACCTTCTGGTTGTATCATATACAACTCTCCTTTAAGAAAACCATTAAGGAATGCAGTTTTGACATCCATTTGCCAGATTTCATAAAATGTGGCAATTGCTAACATGATTCAGACAGACTTAGGCATCGATACAAGTGAGAAAATCTAATCGTATTCAACATCTTGAACTTGTCGAAAACCTTTCGCAACAAGTCGAGCTTAGTAGATAGTAACACTACTATCAGTGTCCGTCTTCCTCTTGAAGATCCATTTATTTAACATGGCTTGCTGATCATCGAGCAAGTCAATCAAAGTCCATACTTTGTTCTCATACATGGATCATATCTCAGATTTTATGGTCTCAAGCTATTTCGCAGAATCTAGGCTCATCATCACTTCCTCATAGTTCGTAGGTTCATCATGGTCAAGTAACATGACTTCCAGAATAGGATTACCGTACCACTCTGGTGCGGATCTTACTCTGGTAGACCTACGAGGTTCAGTAGAAACTTGATCTGAAGTTTCATGATCAATATCATTAGCTTCCTCACTAATTGGTGTAGTTGTCACAGGAACCGGTTCTTGTGATGAACTACTTTCCAATAAGGGAGCAGGTACAGTTACCTCATCAAGTTCTACTTTCCTCCCACTCACTTCTTTCGAGAGAAACTCCTTCTCTAGAAAGGATCCGATTTTAGCAACGAAAATCTTGCCCTTAGATCTGTGATAGAAGGTGTACCCAATAGTCTCTTTTGGGTATCCTATGAAGACACATTTCTCCGATTTAGGTTCGAGCTTATCTGGTTGAAGTTTCTTCACATAAGCATCGCAGCCCCAAACTTTAAGAAACGACAACTTTGGTTTCTTGCTAAACCACAGTTCATATAGTGTCGTCTCAACGGATTTAGATGGTGCCCTCTTAACGTGAATGCAGCTGTCTCTAATGCATAACCCCAAAACGATAATGGTAAATCAATAAGAGACATCATAGATCGCACCATATCCAATAAAGTGCGGTTACGACGTTCGGACACACCATAACGTTGTGGTGTTCCAGGTGGCATGAGCTGTGAAACTATTCCACATTGTTTTAATTGAAGACCAAACTCGTAACTCAAATATTCGTCTCCGTGATCAGATCACAGAAACTTTATTTTCTTGTTACGATGATTTTTCCACTTCACTCTGAAATTCTATGAACCTTTCAATTATTTCAGACTTATGTTTCATCAAGTAGATATACCCATATCTGCTCAATTCATCTTGTGAAGGTCAGAAAATAACGATACTTGCCACGAGCATCAACACTCATCGCATACATCGGTATGTATTATTTCCAATAAGTCAGTAGCTTGTTCCATTGTTCCGGAGAACGGAGTTTTAGTCATCTTGCCCAAAAGGCACGGTTCGCAAGCATCAAATGATTCATAACCAAGTGATTCCAAAAATCCATCTTTATGGAGTTCCTTCATGCGCTTTACACCGATATGACCCAAACGACAGTGCCACAAATAAGTTGCACTATCATTATTAACTTTTCATCTTTTGGCATCAATATTATGAATATGTGTATCACTACGATGGAGATCCAACAAACTATGTTCATTGGGTGTAGAACAACAATTATTCTCTGACTTTAAATGAATAACCATATTGCAATAAACATGACTAAATCATATTCATGCTCAACGCAAACACCAAATAACATTTATTTATGTTTAACACTAATCCCGAAAGTATAGGGAGTGTGCGATGATGATCATATCAATCTTGGAACTACTTCCAACACTCATCGTCACTTCCCCTTCAACTAGTCTCTGTTTATTCTGTAACTCCTGTTTCGAGTTACTAATCTTAGCAACCGAACAAGTGTCAAATACTCAGGGTCTACTATAAACACTAGTAAGGCACACATCAATAACCTGTATATCAAATATACCCTTGTTCACTTTTCCATCCTTCTTATCCACCAAATATTCATGGTATTTCCGCTTCCAGTGACCATTTCCTTTGCAGTGTAAGCACTCAGTTTCAGGCTTTGGTTTAGCTTTGGGCTTCTTCGTGGGAGTGACAACTTGCTTGTCATTCTAGTTGAAGTTCCCTTTCTTTCCCTTTGCCCTTTTCTTGAAACTAGTGGTCTTGTCAATCATCAACACTTGATGCTCTTTCTTGATTTCTACCTTCATTGATTTCAGCATCACGAAGAGCTCGGGAATCATTTTCGTCATCCCTTGCATTATAGTTCATCACGAAGTTCCAGCAACTTGGTGATGGTGACTAGAGAACTCTGTCAATCACTATCTTATCTGGAAGATTAACTCCCACTTGATTCAAGCGATTGTAGTACTCAGACAATCTAAGTATTTGCTCACTAGTTGAGCGATTCTCGTCCATCTTTTAGCTATAGAACTTGTTGGAGACTTCATATCTCTCAACTCAGGTATTTTCTTAAAATATAACTTCAACTCCTGGAACATCTCATATGGTCCATGACGTTCAAAACATCTTTGAAGTCCCGATTCTAAGACGTTAAGCATGGTGCACTAAACTGTCAAGTAGTCATCATATTGAGCCAGCCAAGCGTTCATAACGTCTGCATCTGCTCCTGCAATCGGTCTGTCACCTAGCGGTGCATTAAGGACATAATTCTTCTATGCAGCAATGAGGACAAACCTCAGATCACGGATCCAATCCGCATCATTGCCACTAACATCTTTCAATACAATTTTCTCTAGGAACATATCAAAATAAACATATGAAAGCAACAACGCAAGCTATTGATCTACAACATAATTTGCAAAATACTACCAGGACTAAGTTCATGATAAATTAAAGTTCAATTAATCATATTACTTAAGAACTCCCACTTAGAAAGACATCTCTCTAATCCTCTAAGTGATTACGTGATCCATATCAACTACACCATATCCGATCATCACGTGAGATGGAGTAGTTTCAACGGTGAACATCAATATGTTGATCATATCTATTATATGATTCACGCTCGACCTTTCGGTCTCCGTGTTCCGAGGCCATATCTGTTATATGCTAGGCTCGTCAAGTTTAACCTGAGTATTCCGCGTGCGCAACTGTTTTGCACCCGTTGTATTTGAACATAGAGCCTATCACACCCGATCATCACGTGGTGTCTCAGCACGAAGTACTTTCGCAACGGTGCATACTCAGGGAGAACACTTCTTGCTAATTAGTGAGAGATCATCTTATAATGCTACCATTAAACAAAACAAAATAAGATGTATAACAGATAAACATCATATGCAATCAAAATATATGACATGATATGGCCATGATCATCTTGCGCCTTTGATCTCCATCTCCAAAGTACTGTCATGATCTCTATCGTTACCGGCACGACACCATGATCTTCATCATCTTGATCTATATCAATGTGTCGTCACATGGTCGTCTCGCCAACTATTGCTCTTGCAACTATTGCTATCGCATAGCGATAAAGTCAAGCAATTATTTGGCACTTGCATCTTATGCAACAAAGAGACAACCATAGGGCTTCTGCCAGTTGCCGATAACTTCAACAAAACATGATCATCTCATACAACAACTTATATCTCATCACGTCTTGACCATATCACATCACAACATGCCCTGCAAAAACAAGTTAGACATCCTCTACTTTGTTGTTGCAAATTTTACGTGGCTGCTACGGGCTGAGCAAGAACCGTTCTTACCTACGCATCAAAACCACAACGATAGTTCGTCAAGTTAGTGATGTTTTGACCTTCGCAAGGACCGGGCGAAGCCACACTCGGTTCAACTAAAATTGGATAAACAGACACCCGCTAGTCACCTGTGTGCAAAGCACGACGGTAAAACCAGTCTCGCGTAAGCGTACGCGTAATGTCGGTCCGGGCCGCTTCATCCAACAATACCACCGAACCGAAGTATGATATGCTGGTAAGCAGTATGACTTGTATCGCCCACAACTCACTTGTGTTCTACTCGTGCATATAACATCAGTGCATAAAACCTGGCTCTGATACCACTGTTGGGGAACGTAATAATTTCAAAAAATTTCCTATGCACACGCAAGATCATGGTGATGGCATAGCAACGAGAGGGGAGAGTGTTGTCCACGTACCCTCGTAGACCGTAAGCGGAAGTGTTATGACAACGCGGTTGATGTAGTCGTACGTCTTCACGATCCGACATATCCAAGTACCGAACATACGGCACCTCCGTGTTCAGCACACGTTCAGCTCGATGATGATCCCGGGACTCTGATCCAGCAAAGTGTCGGGGATGAGTTCCGTTAGCACGACAGCGTGGTGACGATGATGATGTTCTACCGGCACAGGGCTTCGCGTAAACTCCGCGACAATATGACCGAGGTGGAATATGGTGGAAGGGGGGCACCGCACACGGCTAAGGAACGATCCGTAGATCAACTTGTGTTGTTGTGCCTAGAGGTGCCCCCCTGCCCCCGTATATAAAGGAGCAAGGGGGAGGGTGCGGCCGGCCCTAGGAGGAGGCGCGCCGGAGGAGTCCTACTCCCACCGGGAGTAGGACTCCCCCCTTTCCCTAGTTGGACTAGGACTTGGGGGAAGGAGGAGAGGGGGAAAGGAAAGGTGGGGCTCCGCCCCCCCTCCTTGTCCTATTCGGACTTGGGGGGGGGGGCGAGGGGCGCGCGGCTGCCCCTTGGCCCCTTCTCCTCTTCCTCCACTAGGCCCACTAAGGCCCATTAGGTCACCGGGGGGTTCCGGTAACCTCCCTTTACTCCGGTAAAATGCCGATTTCACCCGGAACACTTCCGATGTCCAAACATAGGCTTCCAATATATCAATCTTTATGTATCGACCATTTCGAGACTCCTCGTCATGTCCGTGATCACATCCGGGACTCCGAACAAACTTCGGTACATCAAAACTTATAAACTCATAATAAACTGTCATCGTAAGTTTAAGCGTGCGGACCCTACGGTTTCGAGAACTATGTAGACATGACTTAGAACTATTCTCGGTCAATAACCAATAGCGGAACCTGGATGCCCATATTGGCTACTACATATTCTACGAAGATCTTTATCGGTCAAACCGCATAACAACATATGTTGTTCCCTTTGTCATCGGTATGTTACTTGCCCGAGATTTGATCGTCGGTATCCAATACCTAGTTCAATCTTGTTACCGGCAAGTCTCTTTAATCGTTACGTAATGCATCATTCCGTAACTAACTCATTAGCTACATTGCTTGCAAGGCTTATAGTGATGTGAATTACCGAGAGGGCCCAGAGATACCTATCCGACAATCGGAGTGACAAAACCTAATCTCGAAATACGCCAACCAACATGTACCTTCAGAGACACCTGTAGTACTCCTTTATAATCACCCAGTTACGTTGTGACGTTTGGTAGCACCCAAAGTGTTCCTCCGGTAAACGGGAGTTGCATAATCTCATAGTTACAGGAACATGTATGAGTCATGAAGAAAGCAATAGCAATATACTAAACGATCAAGTGATATGCTAACGGAATGGGTCATGTCAATCACATCATTCTCCTAATGATGTGATCCCATTAATCAAATGACAAATCTTTTGTCCACGGCTAGGAAACTTAACCATCTTTGATTCAACGAGCTAGTCAAGTAGAGGCATACTAGTGACACTATGTTTGTCTATGTATTCACACATGTATTATGTTTCCGGTTAATACAATTCTAGCATGAATAATAAACATTTATCATGATATAAGGAAATAAATAATGACTTTATTATTGCCTCTAGGGCATATTTCCTTCACATGGCGCCTCTTCACGCCGCCTTGACAGGCCAAGCCAGCAGACGAACTCGCACCCGGCTGGCCGACCCTTGGCTGGTGGCATGGGGCGACTTCCCCTTCGACGTCATCTTCAGGCCAGTCGGCGAAGGTGGCCGAGGGCCTGAAGCCGCTTCCCGCTCCTCCCCCTCCGCCTTCGGCGTCGGCCTCCATCACCGCCGCCCCCAAGTCGGGGTCATCAACGTCGCTCTCCGCTCGGTCGGGGACGAACTCACGGGGTGGTCTCGTGACGCCGGCTGCAGGATGAATGAGGGGGTTCTAACTCAAAGAAACCAAAAAGATCAGAAGTCGGATTCGGCTACAAAGAAAACAGAGCAACAAGAGATGTGACTTACCACCGGAGGAGGGTTGGCGCGCGAGTATGGCTCTTTGCCGAACTGCCAGTCCGCCGCGAGCTTGCAATTTGCGATGTGGTTCACCATGTTCGCCACTGCCGCGTGGGGCATGTCCCTGGTGCACATCCGACTCGGATCCCGGTGGTCACTCATCTGACTGATCAGATGAGGCCGGCCTTGGAGAGGGAGGACTCGGCGCGCCACGAAGGCGGCCAGGAAGTCGGCCCCGACCAGGCCCTCCGACTGCGTCAGAACTCGGAGTCGCGCTACGGCGGCGGCTCCGGCGGGAGTCAGCGTCTTGACTCGGTGGGACCAGCTGGGGAGCCTCCTAGCCGGTGCGCCGACTTCGTAAGGCGGCAGATTGACCCAGTCACCGTCTAGGGCAACGTTCTTCACATAGAAATAAGAGCGCTGCCACATCTTCACCGACTTGATCAGCGGGATGGAGGGAAACGGATTGTCGGCTGTCGATCGCTGCATCGCGATGAAGGCGCCGCACTGGACTGGCACGCCGGCGATGTGCATTCCGAGCTTGAATTGAAAGAATTCTCCCCATAGCTCGATGGTGGGGAGAACACCGAGGAAGCCCTCGCACAGGGTGGCGAAGGCAGCCAGCAGCACCACTGTGTTTGGAGTGAGGTGGTGCGGCTGGAGCCCGTGGAACTCCAAGAAGGAGCGAAAGAAGCTGCTCGCCGGCAGCCCCAGGGCGCGCATGAGGTGCGAGCGGAATATGACCCGCTCGCCCTCCTCCGGTGCCGGTGATATCTCCCTCGCTGGTGCGGCGCGGGCTCACACGAGGTTTGCACCGGGGAGGCGGCGCGTCTTGCGAAGAAACTCGATGAGGTCGTCGTCCACCTCGGAGCCATCCCACACGCCGGAGCGCACGGCAGGAGCCACGGCGGTGGAGGAAGAGCTCATCGCTGCGGGCGCGGCATGGTTCGGCACGGCGACGGCAAGAAGGAAGCAGAGGAAGCAAGAGGATGCTGGGGAGCAGGGAAGATGGGCGTGCGTGCTTCGCCGCTCCTCTCCCCCCGCGTACTTATAGCCTCGTAGGCTGAGAAGCTGATGGGGCGGGCGTGGGATTAACTGCGCACAGGACCCCACGCCCCCCCACGATTTACACGACAAATTTACTGCGCGCAGTAACAACGTGGAAAACCCAACCGTCCGCACGGCCGCAACAGATCCGTTCGCATGCTGAGGCGCGGTAATGGCGGGCCCCGCCTGACGGCCTGTCCCGTCGCACGCGTGGGTAGGTAGACTGCTCTCGCCGCGTGGCGCCGCGCGACGGGTCCATGGTCGGCGACCGCGGGGAAGCGTATCGGGCACACCGCCTAGTTTCCCGCCGTGACTTTTGAAGTCCTAGGGGGCAAGACGGCCCTCTGCGAGTCCGACTCCAGATAGTCGGCCTGAAAGAAGACGGCTAGCAAAGCCCAGATTCCACCACCAGAAGAATGAAACTGTTGAGGCCCCCTGGCGCATCACCCTCGGAGCCTCACCAGCTTCGGGGACTACTGTCGGAGTAATGGGCCACGGGTAGGCTAATCTGAGCCCTTGAACCTTTCAAGAAATCGGGGCAGGCTTCGCCCCTCAAGCCGAGTCCCAGGGATGACTCCAAGATAAACCGAGTCCCAGGGGCGACTCCAAGACAAGCCGACTCTTAGCTGGTGACTTCCGGAGAAGCCGGCTATAGAGAGCCAGCCGCAACTCCACCCATCTCCTGCCTTCGCCATGATGGACGGGGCGGGGTACGGTCACAGCGTGGCCCTCTCCACCCTGCTTACGAGGGGCTGGTATGGCTACAGTGCGTCGTATCGCTGGAGATCTCCGTCGTGGCGCGACACTGTTGCCATGCCTGCCCTGACCTCAGCCTCAGTGGGCCGCGCACTATGTCCACGACGGCCTATCTGTACGACCCAGAGACGGCGGGACCCACCCATCAGCAGGAGCATAGAAGACAGCGAGAACGCCCCAAAGACGGACCCTTGGGAGTCGGCCCCTCGAGTCGGCCGGCCCCTCCAACGGGCCCCACACGCCATTAACCAGACAAGACGGGGAATGGCGATAGTGATCGTCCGTCAGGCGGCGACACTGTTGCCACGACCCCATGACCAAGCCAGCGTCATTAGAAGCACGGCTACAGTGCTGGGCCTGTCGGGGGGCCCGCCAGTCGGCGGGCCCCAGCAGTCGGCGGAGAAGATGGCGGCCTGAGAGACAGACAACTGGGACCCGCGCCCAGCCAGATTACCATTGTACCCCCGGGGGGTAGGCCTATATAAACCCCCCGGGGCACCCATGCAAAGGGTTCGAATCCATTAGCACTAGACCAGATCATATAGGAAGGAGTGAGCTAGCCTTGCCTTCTCCTACCTCCAGAATACAGCTCTAGGAGCAACCTTGTACTCACTTTGCCTTAGTGATCATGCGGAGACCCCGCAGAGCAGCAGTATGGGTGTTATCTCCCCGGAGAGCCCCGAAGCTGGGTAAGATCCGCCGGTGTGCATGTCTTCGCCTCATTCCGTTTCCGGGCGACGGCGACCTTCTACTCGCCCCCATCATGATAAGCCATCCTTTGACATATGTCGCACCCAACCCCTGACAGCTGGCCGAGAAAATGGACCATCAGTAATGAGAAATGGGTTGTACATTTTTAAAACACATCAAACCGACAATTAATTTCAAATATCTTTTTTTTTTCATTTCGAGATTTTAAATTACATTAATTTTTATGCGTTGAGAATTTTTTGGATTTTATATTGATATACATTTATTTTTAAAATCAGTTTGAATGTCAGTCGAAATTTCAGGATTAAAAACAGTTCGGACCGCACTGAAATTTGCAAAAATTCGTATAATTTTTTAAACGTGGCCACAATATGGGCTGTAATGCTAACAAAAAGAATATGGGCTCCAAAAAACCTTAAGAATTAGCAAATGGGCTGTAAATTATTAGAAATAATGGCAGATGGGTTGTATGCTGTTTTCTACAGATTTGAGGCTTTCCTATAAAAAAGGTTGACGCACAAGCAGTGACTGTTGGATGGCCATCCAAGGGCCGTCGTGCTTCTTCAATCTCTGCTCTTCCTGCTCCAGCCGCTCAAACAAGCGCCGGCGGGACTCCTGCTCCCTCCTCCCCGTGGCCGGCTCTGCTGCCGCGTAGACCTCACCGCCCCACCGTACTCCCATCGCTGGCCTAGCCATCCCTCTACTCACCCACACCTGCTGTTATTCTCCAGCGACGGCAGACGAACCAGTAAACCCTCGTACAGTCGTACTCCCCTCCGCGTGGGAAACAACTGCCGAGTCTTCCCTGCCTCCTTGTCGTTCCCTTCCTAGGCCTTGCCGTTGTCCACCGCCCTGGTGCTCTCGGTGTGGCCTGGTCAACATGGTCAATGACCGACATGCATCTGAAGTGGACTGTACGTGGAGAGGCCGACAGCTGGGTCCACAGCCGCATGCAAAGAAATGCCTCCTTATTACACGCAAAATAATGATTCCTCCACCTGACATCAGTGACCCACCGAAAGGGCCTCTATATTTTGCAAAAAAAAACGTTACCGCCGCTGACAGCTCGGACCCACCAGCTATATCTTCGCACGCAAGGAAGTGCCTCCTTATTACGCTAAAAAATGAATACTCCCCCTATTATAACTCCTTATTAGCTGGGACCCAGTATAGTGGCAGGCTGACTTGTGGGCCTTCTAAGTTGATGGCGATGGAGGGCTTTGTCAACTTAGTCAATATGCACGATTCTAGCTCCAGTGACCGTACGATGTCCATCCAACGGCCGAAGTGCTTCTTCAACCACTTGTCTTCTTGCTCCAGCCGCCCAAACCAGCGCCTGTCATGCCTCGTGCTCCTGCCTCCCATGGCCGGCTGCGATGCGGCGGAGGCCTCACCGCTGCCTACTGCCCCAACCGCTGGCCAGGCCATCCCTCTACTCACCCACACCCCCTGTTATTCTGCAGCGACGGCAGCCTCACACCGCAGCGAACCAGTGAACCCTCATACTCCTCTACGCGTGGGCATCCACTGCCGCGTCTTCCCCGGCTCCGCGTCGTCCCCTTCCTACGCCTCGCCGTCGTCCACCGCCCTGGTGCTCTCGGCGCGGCATGGTCAACGTGGTCAAGGAACGGCTTCCATCGGACGTGAACTGTACATGGAGAAGCTGACAGCTGGGTCCACGGCCGCAGCAAGGAAGTGCCTCCTTATTACATGCAAAATAATTATTCCTTCACCTGACAGTGGGGACCCATCGGACGGGCCACCGTATTTCATGAAAAAAACATTTCCCCTGACTGCTGGGACCCACCAACTACATCTTCGCACGCAAGGAAGTGCTTGACAGTCTAGACCCACCTGGTCGAAGCGTATGTAGTGTTGTCATTCTGGTCATGAACGTGTACGTACATATAACTGGTCGATGTAGAGGCGTCCACGTGTCGTAGTAGAGGCGCGCACATAGCATGTACATGTACGTACAGCGGCCAATGCGCAAGAAAGAAAATACGGCCACGTATGCATACATATGGGCGGGGTCTGGAACGCATCCTCGCACATACGTACAGCCTGGGCTCATGTACATGGCTGGGTCGGAACGGAGAAACAACATCGTCGTCGTGTTCATGGGGAGCCAACCGGCTGGGACGGAACGGAATGCGTCGTCGTGTTCATCAGGAGGGCTTGGACGGAACAGGCGATGGAAACGAGGCCTGGCGTATTGCAGAACGGAGGAAACGGCCTTGTGTTCAACCGGCCACGTTCGAAACAGGGGTCTTGTTGATTGGGAGGGGTGAGGCGTACCGCAAAACGGAGGAAACGGACCTCCTACGGTCAAAACGGGGGTCCTGTTGATCGGGTGGAGTGTGGCGTACCGCAAAACGGACGAAACGGGCCTCCTACAGTCGAAACGGGGGTCTTGTTGATCAGGAGGGGTGTGGCGTACCACAAAACGGACGAAATAGACTTGTGTTGGAGCGCTACGGTCGAAACGGGGGTCCTGTTCATCGGGAGGGGTGTGGCGTACCGCAAAATGGGACTCCACAGGATATTATTCATCTCCACCATCGACCTCCTCCAGCCTCCACGGGCTACTGTTCATCCACCGTCGACCTCCTCCAGCCTCCACCTGTGACTGTTCATCCATAGGCTCCTGTTCATCCAGCCTCCACCGCGTGCTACTCCACCGGATACTGTTCAACCACCCCTCCACCGTCTACTGTTCATCCAGCCCTCCATGGGGTCGTCCTGTTCATCCAGCCCTCCACACCACGGGGTCCTGTTCATCCAGAGGCAACGCCACGGGTCTTGTTCATCCACTCCCACTGCTCATTGTTCATCCAACCCCCCCCCCCCCCGCAACGCTCACTGCTCATCCAGAGAGGCAATATCGATCGGCTTCAGTTAGCAGCAGTAGCGAAGGAATCGATCGCTCGGGTTCAGTAACGCGTAGCCTGCAGTGCGATCGCTCGGGTTCAGTTAGAGCCCAACGCCTCGCTCGGGTTCATTTAGAGCCAACGCCTCGCACACACACGCATACGTGTACAAGAGAAACGCGCATCGCTCGGCCCCTGATCTCCCACCATAACCGGGAACTCCCCGAAATTTTCCTCCCCCTCGCTTCTACCATGGTTTTTTCTGTCATGGACGGCCCAAAGAATGTCATGCAGCTGCGTCTCCGGCCCACTCAGGACGAAAAGCCCATTTTCTGTCATGATTTTTTTTCATAGAAGTAGGAGTCCACCACATCTATGATGACACCGGGTTTTGTCACAATTATCGTCATAGAAGTGTCATATGTATGACAGAATTTTTTTCGTTCGGCCCAAAATGTCACGGATGTGTCTTTTTTTGTAGTGTCATGCGTTGCTGGGCCGACCTGCGCTCGCCAAGTTCATGGTGGTTCCCCACTACGCGTACCTGAAGATGAAGATGTTGGGTCCCAAGGGCCTCATTACCGTCACCGACGACTACCGCAAGTCTCTGGAGTGCTCCTGAGACGGTGCCAAGCTGGCCGAGTCGATGGTCATTGCCGAGGAGCGGTGCCAGCTCAACCGGATCGTCGCCCTGTCAGGCGAGGCCTCCGATGCGTCGATCCTGACCTCGGACCCGGCCGACGAGGCTGCCTTCAAGCCCTCCAAGGAGACCAAGAAAGTGAACCTCAACCCCGAAGACACCAGCTGCAGCAAGTACGTTGTCGTAGGCTCCCGCCTCGACGGCAAATAGGAAGGCGAGCTTGTCGACTTCCTTCATGAGAATCGGGATATCTTCGCATGGACCCCCAAGGACATGTCGGGTATCCTGAGGAAGTACGCCGAGCACAAACTTCACGTCCATAAGGACGCCAAGCCTGTCCGTCAACCCCACCGACGATTTTCTAAAGAGAAGAGAAGAACCATTGGTGAAGAGATCGCTAAGATTTTGGCAGCCGGCTTCATAATGGAAGTATTTCACCCTGAGTGGCTGGCCAATCCAGTCCTCGTCCTGAAGAAGAACAAGACCTGGCGCATGTGTATCGACTACACCAGCCTCAACAAGGCCTGTCCCAAGGATCCGTTCGCTCTCCCGCGGATCGACCAAGTCATCGACTCGACCGCCGGGTGCGAGCTCCTGTACTTCCTGGACGCTTACTCCGGCTATCACCAGATCAAGCTGGACCCGGCCGATGCCCTGAAGACGTCCTTCATCACGCCCTTCGGGGCGTACTGCTACATCACCATGTTGTTCGGATTGAAGAACGTCGGCGCCACCTTCCAACGCTGCATGCAGAAATGCATGCTGTCGCTACTCGGCCGCAACATCCACGTGTACGTGGACGATATCGTGGTGAATGCCAAGCAGCACCTCATGCTCCTCGACAATTTGAAGGAAACATTCTCCAACCTCCGCGAATACAAGGTCAAGCTCAACCCGGAAAAGTGCGTCTTCGGCATCCCGGACGGAAAGCTCCTTGGCTTCCCTGTCTCAGAACGCTGCATCGAGGCGAACCCGGAGAAGATCAAGGCCATCGAGCGCATGCGCAAGCCAACTCGGTTGCGCGATGTCCAGAAGTTCACTAGATGCGTGGCCTCGGTCAGCCAGTTTCTGAGCCGGCTGGGCGAGAAGGCGCTACCCCTGTACCAGTTGATGATGAAAATAAGCCCGTTCGAGTGGAACGGCAAGGCGGATGAAGCTTTCCAAGACCTCAAGCGCATGCTCTCCACTGCACCAGTCCTGGCCGCGCCGATCAACAAGGAGCCGCTGTTGCTCTACATAGCTGCAACCTCGCGGGCGGTCAGCACGGTGCTGGTGGTCGAGCGACCAGAGAAGGGCAAGATCTAGGCCGTCCAGTGCCCAGTCTACTACCTGAGCAAGGTGCTCTCCACCTCCAAGCAGAATTACCCACACTACCAGAAGATGTATTACGGTGTGTACCTCACCGCCAAGAAGCTGAAGCAGTACTTTCAAGAGCACGTCGTCACCGTCGTCAGCATGACGCCTGTCGGAGAAATCATCGGGTGCTGGGACGCCTCTGGCTGGGTCGCCAAGTGGGCGATCCAGCTAGCCGGCCACACCATCCTCTACGAGCCCCGCACCACGATCAAGTCTCAGGCCCTGGCCAATTTCCTCGTTGACTGGGCCGAGACCCAGTACTTGCGGCCGCCTCCCGACTCGACGCATTGGCACATGCACTTCGACGGGTGCAAGATGCGACTCGGCTTAGGGGCCAGCATCGTACTGTCATCTCCAAAGGGCGACCGACTCCGCTAAGCGCTCCAGATCCACTTCGCCACCTCCAACAACATCGCCGAATATAGAGCCCTTGTGCACAGCCTCCGGCTTGCCAAGGAACTCGGCATCCGGCACATCCTGTGCTATGGCGACTCGGACTTGGTGGTGCAGCAATGCTCCGGCGAGTGGGATGCCCGCGACTCCAACATGGCAAGCTACCGCTTCCTCATCCAGAAGCTGTCCGGATCCTTTGATGGCTGTGAGTTCCTCCACCTCCCGTGCGCGGAGAATGAGGCAGCTGACACACTCGCCAAGATCGCCTTGTCTCGTCAAGCCATCCCGTCCGTCCTCTCCCTCGAGCACCTGCGCAAGCCGTCCGTCAAGCCATTGCCGGACTCCGAGTCCATCCACGTTCCAGAAGACCCGGCCGCACTGCAAGCCGGCCAGGGGGCTGCTGAACTCGGCTCGGGGACTGCTGAACCCGGCCCAGGAGCTGCCCAGCTCGACCCGGCCACCATCATCCCGGACCCGGCCGTCGCCATCCCCGACCCAGGGGCTGCTCAGCCCGGCTCGGGGGCTGCCGACTCGGAACCCACCCTGGTGGCCGTCTTCGCGGTGGTTGCAGCTCCATGTTGGGCTCTCCCAATATCGAAGTTTCTTGAGAACGGGGTTCTCCCCATGGATGAGACTGTGGCTCGGCAAATTCAGCGTCGGGCATCCTCCTACAACATCGTCAACAACGAGCTCGTCAAACGCGTCTCTACCGGTGTGTTCCAGTGCTGCATCGAGAAGGATCGCGGCATCGACATCCTCCTCGACATTCACTAGGGCGAGTGTGGGCACCACGCTGCATCACAATCCTTGGTGGCCAAGGCGTTCCGCCACGGTTTCTATTGGCCCACGACCCTCGAAGACGCTGAGTCGCTCGTTCTCAAATGTGAAGGGTGCCAACGCTTCAGCAAACGCAGCCACCAGCCGATGTCAGCACTCCGCACCATACCGATCGCCTGGCCCATCGCTGTCTGGGGACTCGACATGGCGGGACCATTCAAAACCGCTCGAGGCAGCATGACGCACTTACTGGTGGCAGTGGACAAATTTACCAAGTGGATCAAGGCAAGACCTATCAAGAAATTGGACGGGCCAACAGCCGTCCGGTTCATCAAGGACATAGCGGTGCGCTACGGCATGCCGAACAGCATCATCACCGACAACGGCACCAACTTCGCCAAGGGCACGCTCGAGCAATACTGCTCCGTCTCTAGCATCCGCCTCGACCTGGCCTCCGTGGCACATCCGCAGTCCAACGGGCAGGTCGAGCGGGCCAACGGACTCATCCTGTCCGGCAACAAGCCGCGACTCGTTGAGCTACTTATCTTCTCACCCGGCAGCTGGCTTGACGAGTTGCCTGCGGTACTCTAGAGTCTGCGTACCATGCCGAATCGGTCGACCGGGTTCACCCCGTTCTTCCTCATTTATGGAGCTGAAGCCGTCATCCCGACCGATCTCGAGTTCGACACGCCGCGTGTCACGATGTACACCAAAGCCGAAGCAAGAGAGGCACACGAAGACGGCGTCGACCTGCTCGAAGAAGCGTGCCTTCTGGCACTTAGCCATTCGGCTATCTACCAGCAAGGCCTGAGGCACTACCACAGCAAGAAGATCAAGCCTCTTGCATTCTGCGAAGGCGAACTCGTCCTCCGACTCATCCAAGAGCAGGCACGCCAGCACAAGTTGTCCTCTCCATGGGAGGGCCCATTCATCATGAGCAGGGCCTTGAGCGATCGCAATGCCTACTACCTCATCGACGCATGCAAGTCGAAGAAGTGCAAGAGGGACACCGTCGGCGAAGAAACGACCCGACCGTGGAATGTGGAACTCCTCCGCCCATTTTATAGTTAGCCGCACGAATGTATGTATCGTTGCCTTTTGTAAACGTATGAAACTACGGGGGTCCCCAAACGAGACTCGGGGGCTGCCTTTTGCCGACCAATTTATTGCGTCCATATTTTGCATCACTTTACTACCAAACCCGGCTGCCGGCTCGACTCGCTCGACCTGGGGGCTCGGTGGCAGGCCGGCTTGGTCGCCACCCCGCCGCTTTACTTGGTGATTCCTGATAAAGTTAGGATGCCACGGTCCCCCACTTCGCCCTAAAACTGCAGATCCAGCTCTGGCTGAAGGTGGGCAAGCACAACGGGCCAAAGCTCCCCTATGATTCATACACTAAGTCAAAGGCCGCCGGATTGATCAACCCGGCCCGTCGCTCATCCACTAAGTTAGCCATACGATCGGCTGCTCACCAACCGGCCAAGCCGGATTGCGCCCAGTGGGTGTTTCGCTCGCGCTCAATGCTTCTAAGGACCCAAGTCCTGCGCGCCCCTCTCGAAGAATCGAACTCCTTGTCACGGACCGGAGCCTAGGCCGTCTGACTCGCGGGAGTGAGGTTTCAGAGAGGAGAAGCACATGAAAGCAGTTCGGAAAAAGCGGAAGGCAAAAAGCAAACAAACGCTCACAACATTTACATACAAATGTTTAAAACAAAGGCCCACGGCCCGAGTTCATTACACCCTGAAAACCCCCAGTGGGTGGGTGGACCTGCTACTTAACAA
Organism: Triticum aestivum; assembly: GCF_018294505.1. Lineage (NCBI taxonomy): Eukaryota > Viridiplantae > Streptophyta > Magnoliopsida > Poales > Poaceae > Triticum > Triticum aestivum. Next base: position 120,937,167 of record NC_057810.1, read on the forward strand.
AGTTTTCTACACAAAGTTTCTCAGGCATCCGAAGCGCCACGTCGAAACATCGAAGGCTCTCCCCTGCCGGCCTCCGGGTCCAACGAGGCACCAGTGTCCTCTTCGGCCTCCGCGTCGCCATAGACACCCGTCTCCTTTGAGCTCCCCTCCGGGTCGCAAAGAAGCAAGCCGTAGTCATCGCCATCCACGACCCCGCGGTCTTCCATCCGCTCCGGATGGAACTCGTTGTGGAAGGAGAACTCGGCAATGTAGCTGGCCAGGGAGGTGATCCGGCTGGCTTGCTCCTGCAGCAACTTCTCCGAACCAGCGCGCTGGCCCATCAGCGCGTCCAGTTGAAGATCCAGATGCCAAGACAGCGCGATCCGAAGCGCCAACTCAGCACCAGCCCAGGCGGCAGAAACGCGCCAGTCACCAAGGAGGTCCGGGCCCATCTCCAACCAGCATGCCAGGCGCGAGAAGCTGCATGGATGGACGGAGTCCGGCCATAGGGCCGTCGTCATCGCGGTGCCGGCCTAGGACAGCCGCTCCGTCTGCGTCCCCAAGACCCGCAGGTGGGCCTCAGTAACGGCGATGATCTCCGCGAAGGTCTAGGCCGTCAGCGGATTCGTCCCAGAACTAGCAACGCCGGTCAGGTCCCGCTGATAGCAGACGGCTTACTCCGCCAGCCGCTGCATCTCCGGGAAGGCCCCTGTCGCAAAAGAAGAAGCAAGTTAGAAGAACAAGGAAGGAAGGACCGGGTCCCGACCTGGCAAACTACGAGAAGCAGCACTTACTGAAGAAGGACTCTTCCAGGTGCTGCGCCTCGAGCAACATACCATGTCGCTCCCGCTCCAAGACGCGGTCGTGCTCCCCGAGCGCCTTCTCCAGGTCGGCCGCCTTAGCAAGCGCCACCTTTAGCTCGGCGTCCTTATCTTCGGCTACCTTCTCGGCCGCCTCACGGCGGCGAGTCTCGACCTGACGGGCCTCCTCAGCCACGATGGCCTGCTACCGTAGACGATCCACCTCGGCCTGGAGGCGGCCCTTGTCGTCGACCAGCTGGCCACGCTGCTGGTCCGCCTCGACCAGCGCCTGCCGCGTCTCCACCACCTTGGCAGCCTCCGCATTAAGAAGCTCCACCTCGGCCTCGAGGCGGCTCATGTGATCAGCCAGCTGCTCATGCAGCCGGTTGGCCTCGTCAAGACACCGTCAGGCCGCGGCCGCCTCTGCCCTCGCCTGCGCCGCCTCGATGCCAAGATGGCCGGTATCGGCAACAAGGCGGTCGTAATGATGACTAGCCCGGAGCAGCCGGGTCCGCCAAGACAGCACCTCGGCTGCAAAGTAGAAGAATTCAGCAGAAGGAAAAAAGACAAGACTTAAGATTTGGCCCAACTGTTACACAGTTGGCCTGAATCTCGGGGGCTACACCCAGTGGATGCGCTAGCGCGCCCCCACTAGAAAAGAGCACAAGAGTACCTACGGCAACGCGAAGCCCCTCCTCCTTGGCAGCAAGTTGCTCCTTGAGCTCCCGATGCTTGCCCAGGAGCTGGTTGAAGGCGGCAACCCGGAAGGCGTCAAGATGCTGAAAACAGACAAAAAATAGTACAAGGTCAACGCTCTTAAGATTTGACCCAACTACTTCATAGTTGGCCCGAACCTCGGGGGCTACACCCAGTGGGTGCGCTGGCGCGCCCCCACAATGAAGAAATCGCAAGAAAACAGAAGAAAGAAGAACTTACGAAGACGGCGCGCTCCAAGTCGCGCGTCCACTCCACCTCGGCCTGGGTGAAGGCCTCAAGCCGCTCCGTCCAGCCTCGCAGCCGACGCCTGACGACATCAAGCGCTGCCTCTTCCTGGGTCTGAGGCCCGAAGACGGTCGCGCCCCTGCTTCGGGCGGGCTGCGGCACGGCAGCTCGGCACCCTCCCAGAAGGAGCTCCAAGGCGTGCCCATCGCTATCCGCTTGCGACACGGCTAGCACCTCCTCCGACGCTCCTCCCGGCATCATCAGTAACCCAGACGCCGGGACGCCCTGCGTCGCCACCTCAGGCACCGCCGCCCGTGGTGCCTCCTCCATAGCCGGTGGTGCTCCCGGCGCCGCCGCCCGCGGCGCCTCCTCCAAGACGCCGCCGCCTCCACCACCATCGGCCCCCACGCGCTCGACCATGTCGGCTCGCGGCGGGGTGTCGCCCCCCACCTTCATGACCTCTCAGTCGAGGACCAACACCTCAGCCCGGCATCCACGGCCGCACTCTCTCACCGTCGACGGATCAAAAACCGTCGCCGCCACCATCGTGCCCTCCGGCATCTCGCACCAGGCCGGCTCCGCACCGCCTCGCACCCATGCCGCCGCCGCGTCGGTCCAGGCTTGGACTGACATCGCCTCCAACTCCGCCTTGGCCCGGTTCCTGTCCCGCCAGGCCAAGGCCTCGGCGTCGTCCGGGTCCAGGCCGAGATCCGAGTCGCCCCGTCCCTCCTCCCCGGCCAGGCCGGCGAGGTCGGACCGGCTCCTACGGAATGCGGCCCCCTCGGCGGCTGCGTCCTCTGCCGCCGCCCTCGCCATCGCGATCGGCGACCTGAAGAAGAAGGAAGAATAAGCAAACAAGAGACAAGACTGGCTCAAAAAAGATCCAGGCGCAAGCAGGAAATAGGGCTTACCCCGTCAAGACCGGGACCGGGGTCGGCTTCCCGCGCTTCTTCTTGGCCGGCCTCCCAGGCTCGGCCGAGTCCGTCGTGTGCTTTGGGGACCAAGGTCGCGGCGCCATGCTGTCTTTCGCATCCGGGTGGCACGGTACCACCCCATGCGAGGACCCGGCTTCGCCCGCCTCGCCGCCTCCTCCGCCCAACGCCACTACACCAACAACCGGCGTCGGCATCGCCTGCTCCGCGACATGATCAACAATTCAAGACAAAATGAAGAAGGAAACATGCAAGACTTACCGGCACGACGCCCAGCGCCGGCGTCGGACTCGGCCACCTCCTCGCCGCCTTGGGCCGCGGGCTCCTCTGGTGCCACCGGCGCCACCTGTGATGGAGCCCACGCGTAAGGATGCCGGATTGCGTTCAAGAGAATCTCCCGCGTCGCATCGGGACGAACAAGAAGATGCGCGGCAGCAAAGTAAGAAGACCAGAAGCTCACCTGCGGTGCCGGTTTGACTGGCTCTACAGCACCTTGCGGAATCGCCAATCCTCTCCAAGGTTGGCCTTGGAGATGTCATTCACCCCACGCGCGACCTGCTCCGCAGACAGCCGCGTCTACCCCATCCGGTTGGGGTCCTGAAGCCCGGTCATCTCGCCAATGAGGCAGGAGCGCCTCTGAAGCGGGAGAACCCGGCGGGTGATGAACGCGGCAAGGAGGTCGGTTTCGGTGAGCCCCTCCTGCGTCCTCATCACCGTGACCCGCTCGCAGAGATTGACGATCTCCTGCGACGGGCGCCGGAGTGAGTAGCCCCAGTTCGTTTTCTCCTGCGGCGGTGCGACGGCGAAGGGAGGAAGATTAATGTGGTCCGCTCCATGGTTGCGGACGTAGAAGAAGGAGTTCTGCCACTTCTTGGCAGAATCCTTGAGCGTGATCTTTGGGAAGTCCGCCCCCGACCACTTCGAGATGACGGCGGCCCCGCAGTCCGCGAACTCCCCGGCCGACGGGCCCTGCTGCTTCAAGGAGAGGAAGCGCGCCCAGAGGTCGATCTTCGGCTTGACCCCCGGGTACCCCTCGCACAGGGTCACGAAGCCGGAGAGCTGGACGATGGTGCTGGTGCCAAGATGGTGCGGTTGGAGCCCGAAGAACTCCAAAAACGCGCGGAAGAAGGTGCTCGCCGGCAGCCCGAAGCCACGCTCGAAATGTGTGAGGAAGACGACGCGCTCCTGCCCCTCGGGCCGGGGCCTCTGCTCGCCGCACGGCAGACGCACACCAACGTCCGTCTCCCGCGGCAGGCGCCGCGAAGACCGAAGATAGGTGATGTCATCGGTGGTGACAGTCAAGCCCATCCAGGAGCCCGACGGCAGCGACATCACCGGAAGAGAAAGAGAGAAGATGGATGACGAAGAGATCTCTTCTCGGGACCGCGGGCGCAGCTGTGCGTCGGTGGCAAAGAGCAGAGCAGGAGCAGGGGGACAGGACGGCGCGAGCGAGAATAATGTCCGCCGCCCCCTTGCCCCCCTCACTTTATAACCCCGATTCAAATGTGGGGGAGTGGGATCGTCTGCACACGCCCGTTCTACTACCCCATAATAAGTGCGCACGTACGCGCGCGCTAACTGCTCGGGGAAGTGCAACCAGCCCCTAGACGCCACAATAAATCCGCACGCGTGGCCCAAGGGCGCGCGGCGGCGGGCCCCCTGCCCGTCGCCCGATCCCGTCACGTGCGTGGCCTGTTAAGCCCCTCCGACTTCCGGGCGCCACGTGGCGCCTGCGCGAAGCCCAAGGAATCGCCTCAAGATTCGACGGACACCTCGGTTCCCGCCATGACCGGGGTGCCGCGATCTCGTTTCCGAGAAAACCGGCACACAGCGGGTGTTGCCGGACCCGGCGCTCGTAGAATCCGCCTTGCTCAAGGGGGAAACTGTGAAGGCCCACTCATCAGAAGACGGTGGACCTTCACAGCTTCGGGGAGTACTATCGGGGGGGTGAACCTCGGGCAGGAAAGGAAACCCGGATCCTTTTCAAAAACAGCAGGGCCCGCATCGCCTCACGAGCCGGCACGTGCCTGGCCGGGTCGCTCGACCCGGCAAGGCCCGCAACCCGGCCAAACTCCTCGACCCGGCAAGGTACGTCAACCCGGCCACAGCAACTGGCGCAAGACAACTCAACCCGGTGCAGCTAAGGCTTCCACAACAAGCCAGCCCCACCCGTGGCGTCCACGGCAACCCAGCCACGGGTCATCTCCCGTCCCGTCCAGGCTGTACGATGGGACGAGACCTAAACCACCGATGACCAAGACAACAGTGTTTCCACCCATGCCTGTGGTCAGCCGGGCATGGCAACAGTGCCCCTCACCTACCCGCTGACCAAGGCTGGCGTGGCAACAGTGCTCCCGCCCTCACGCTGACCACAGTAAGCGGCGGCCTGACGGAAAGCACTGTACACGACTCGACTCGGCCATGCCCTAACGATCGACAAGACGGCGTACAGTCCCCCTAGGCATGTGGGGCCCGCGCCTAGGGGAACCCGGCGAACCACAAGCCCACCAGCGGGACCCATCCCGATACTCCGGACACCGACAATGCGGACCCACCGACTCAGCATATTACCATTGTAACCCTAGGAGGGTTGATCTATAAAACCCCCCAGGAGCCCACGCCCAGAGGGAGGCAGAACATGCAATACGAGATAGACATGAGATACCTGTAAGAGAAACATAGGCAAGCGTAGGACTAGCCACCGCATAACAACACCGGGGAGAAGGAGCAGCCCGAGCCTTGGCCAGCCTCCTTCCTCCTCCATACAGCTCCAGGAGCAACATTGTACTATCTATCATCCAACTAAACTCGGCAGGACTAGGGGTGTTATCTCTCCGGAGAGCCCCGAACCTGGGTATGTCCGGCGTCCCGCGCCCGCGCATATCAACCTCGCCTCTGGAACCCACCAGCGCCCTCGAGCCTCCTCCTCTCTTTAGCCATCCGTTGGCATCTACAGTGCGCCCACCACGACAACCCCTTTGTTGGATTAGTGGAGAAATAACATCTCTTCATAGCAGTTTTGTGGGTTCAGATTAAGCAAAGATCAAAACTTTCCAAATCAGTTGGTTCATCCATCGTCAAATATAGAGTTGAAGAATGGAGAAAAGAACTACTGACATTAAGTTCCATCCTAAAGTCCAACACCCATACTACAATATGCTAACTTAAGATAAAAATAGATCCTTACTAGCACCAAGCAAAAATATCCAAGTCGCAAGTTAATATCTTAGTAAACAATTTGGTACAGTGCTGAAGCGATTGTGGCTCGTCATTGCGCTGATACAGATATAACTAACTGTGCGCTTACTTATGCAGCAACTATGTCCGGCCAAATCTTCCGTAAACAAGAACATAAATTGGTACTTGTAAACTAGAACCAATGGGGTTCTTATGAAATGTAGTAGTAGGCCGCCCTAGCCAGCGACTTGGAATCAATCATCAATGGCGGCTGCAGCAAAACCACTGTTTTAGATAGCCCACTATAGCATTTAGAAAAGGTCTTGCGCTAACAGACTTTGGTCCAAACAATTTGCTATAAAGTTGAGGCTGGGGATTTCTTTCATGGCCCTGCGAGAAAAAGCAAAAAAGGAGACCGGGTTCAGATTTGCTCAATTTCACCTGATGATTCAGATGTAGGTGTGACGTCCAAAGTTGTCACCGAGTGTTTCATCATCACAAGGACAATTTTAGAAGGGTGAGACGGGCTCAAACTCTCTTCCTCAGGATCACTCACGTTATAGCTATGAGACCTACGCGCTAGCCAACTGCGCCACCACCCCTTTGTTGGATTAGTGGAGAAATAACATCTCTTCATAACAATTCCGTGGGTTCAGATTAAGCAAAGATCAACACTTTCCAAATCAGCTGGTTCATCCATCGTCAAATCTAGAGTTGAAGAATGGAGAAAGGAACTACAGACATTAAGTTGCATCAGAAAGTCCAACACCCATACTACAATATGCTAACTTAAGATAACAACAGATCCTTCCTAGCACCAAGCGGAAATAATCCAAGTCACAACTTAATATCTTAGTAACCAATTTGGTGATACGTCTCTGTTGTATCTATAATTTTTTATTGTTCCATGCCAATGTTATTCAACTTCCATATACTTTTGGCAACTTTTTATACTATTTTTGGGACTAACATATTGATCCAGTGCCCAGTGCCAGTCCCTGTTTGTTGCATGTTTTATGTTTTGCAAAAACCCAATATCAAACAGGGTCCAAATGGGATAAAAACAGACGGAGATTATTTTTGGAATATTTATGATTTTTGGGAAGAAAAATCAACACGAGACGGTGCTATAGGGGGCCAGGAGGCAGGGGCGCGCCCCAGGGGGGCAGGCACGCCCCTGACCCTCGTGGGCACCCCGTAAGGCGGTTGACGCTCTTCTGTTGCTGCAAGAAAGCTAATTTTCGTAGAAAAATCTGGGTGAAGGTTTCAACCCAATCGGAGTTACGGATCTCTGGATATAAAAGAAACGGTGAAAGGGCAGAATCAGGGAACGCAGAAATAGAGGGAGACAAAGAGACAAATCCAATCTCGGAAGGGCTCTCGCAGAAATGGAGGCCATGGACTAGAGGGGAAACCCTTCTCCCATCTAGGGAGAAGGTCAAGGAAGAAGAAGAAGAAGGGGGGCTCTCTCCCCCTTGCTTCAGGTGGCACCGAAACGCCGTCGGGGGCCATCATCATCACCACGATCTACACCAACACCTCCATCATCTTCACCAACATCTCCATCACCTTCCACCATCTATATTCAGCGGTCCACTCTCTCGCAACCTGTTGTACCCTCTACTTGAACATGGTGTTTTTTGCTTGATATTATTATCCAATGATGTGTTGCCATCCTATGATGTCTGAGTAGATTTTCGTTGTCCTATCGGTGATTGATGAATTGCTATGATTGGTTTAATTTGCTTGTGGTTATGTCATTGTCCTATTGTGCCCTCTTTGTCGCGCAAGCGTGAGGGATTTCCGCAGTAGGGTGTTGCAATACGTTCATGATTCTCTTATAGTGGGTTGCTTGAGTGACAGAAGCATAAATCCGAGTAAGGGGGTTGTGGAATATGGGATAAAGGGGACTTGATGCTTTAATCCTACGGTTGGGTTTTACCTTAATCATCTTTAGTAGTTGCGGATGCTTGCTAGAGTTCTAATCATAAGTGCATATGATCCAAGAAGGGAAAGTTTGTTAGCTTATGCCTCTCCCACATGAAACTTGCTATCGGTCTAGTAAAGTAGTCAATCGCTTAGGGACAATTTCACAACTCCTACCACCACTTTTCCACACTCGCTATATTTACTTTATTGCTTCTTTATCTAAACAGCCCCCATATTTACGTGCTCTTTATTATCTTGCAAAGATATCCAACAACACCTACAAAGTCCTTCTAGTTTCATACTTGTTCTAAGTAAAGCGAACGCTAAGCTTGCGTAGAGTTGTATCGGTGGTCGATAGAACTTGAGGGAATATTTGTTCTACCTTTAGCTCCTCGTTGGGTTCGACACTCTTACTTATCGAAAGAGGCTACAATTGATCCCCTACACTTCTGGGTTATCAAGACCTTTTTCTGGCGACGCTGTTACCGGGGAGTCATAGCGTGGGGTGAATATTCTCGTGTGTGCTTGTTTGCTTTATCACTAAGTAGATTTTATTTGTTGTTCTAAGTTGTTATCTATCTTTAGCTATGGGTATGGAACACGAAAGACCAAAAAAATTAGGTGTACTTGCTACTCATGGAGATGGGGAACCTCCTAAAACCCTCGATGCTGGTTATGTGAAAAATATTATGTACTACTTTGATAATCCTGAGAAAACCCCATTCAATTATGTTCCGGGAGACACGTTGGATCAACGTGAATACTTTAGGGATTATCGCTTGACTCAAAAAGGGAAACTATTATGGGATCAAATTCATATGTTACATTGGTATGCTCGGGAACTATGCTTGAGATATGATTATACTTGTTGCTCTAGAATGAAGGCTCCAGACCTTCCCTTTTCATGCAAATTTAATGATGATAATGTTGGGGAACATAGTAATTTCAAAATTTTCCTACACACACGCAAGATCATGGTGATGCATAGCAACGAGCGGGGAGAGTGAGTCCACGTACCCTCGTAGACCGAAAGCGGAAGCATTAGCACAATGCGGTTGATGTAGTCGTACATCTTCATGATCTGACCGATCCAAGTACCGAACCTATGGTACCTCCGAGTTCAGCACACGTTCAGCTCGATGACGTCCCGCGAACTCCAATCCAACAGAGCTTTACGGGAGAGTTTCGTTAGCACGACGGCGTGATGACGGTGATGATGTTGCTACCGATGTAGGGCTTCACCTAAGCACCGCTACGATATGACCGAGGTGGAATATGGTGGAGGGGGGCACCGCATACGGCAGGGAGAGATCAACAGATCAACTTGTGTGTATATGGGGTGCCCCCTCCCCGTATATAAAGGAGTGGAGGAGAGGAGGGGCTGGCCCTCTCTATGGCTCGCCCTGGGGAGTCCTACTCCCATCGGGAGTAGGATTCCCCCCTTCCATGTAGTAGGAGTAGGAGTCAAGGAAAGGGAATAGAGAAGAGAAGGAAGGAGGGGGAGCTTCCCCTCGGGAGCTCCTATATGGCGCTGCAGGCGCCCGTTGGCGCTCCTAGCACGTGAAGCGCCCCGCGCTGGGCCGGCCCATGGAAAGTGCAAATCAGTGAACGCAAAAAGCTCGCAAAACAAAAAAGGGAAAAAATATGCTCCTCTCACAGGATTCGAACTCACCACCACCTGATGACACACACGTGCAACCAGCCAGATGAGCTACTTGCCATTCATGACTAGTAACAGAGGCAGGAGCTTAATAACAAGGCTGCAGTGCTATTTTATTGAACATGATCATTCATCTATGGTACCAATTACTTTTTTTGAATTATTTGGAAAAAAGATTGCGATTTTGAAAAAAGATCTTCGTTTTGGAAGAAAAAGTTCACAAACCTGAAAAAGGTTCATTGACTTTCAAAAAAAAAGTTCATCGATTTTACAAAAAAAATCATCAAATTTGAAAAATGTTCACAAATTTTAAAATAAAAAAATCAAATTTGAAAAATGTTCATCAAATTTGATAAAGGTTCATCAATTTTGAAAAACGTTCATCAAATTTTAAAAAAATTGATTTAAAAAATTCATTGAATTTCAGAAAATTTCATAATTTTGAAAAAAAAGTTAATTGATTTTCAAAAAAAGTTCATCAAATTCCAAAAAAGTTCATAAAAACTGAATATAGTTCATCAGATTTCAAAAAGTTCATAAAAACTGAAAATAGTTCACCGGATTTTAAAAAAAAGTTCATCAAATTCCAAAAAAGTTCATAAAAACTGAAAATAGTTCACCGGATTTGTAAAAAAGTTCATCAAATTTGAAAAAAAAATCATCGATTCTGAAAAAAGTTCACAAATCTAAAAGAGAGTTCATCAATTTTATTTTTTTGCGAAAATTGAGAAAAGTTCACGCATTTGCAAAAGAAAAAGAAAAAAAAGAAACAGAAAAAAGATAAGAAAAAAAACCCGGCCGCGTTCTGGGAAAAGAATAGAAGGGGAGAAATGTGCATCTGGTCACATGTGGTTGGTTGTTCCGAGTGGTTGGTGCGTTGCTAAAGTGCATTGTAGGTTGCAGGTTCGAATCCTCCCTAGCGCACTTTTTTTTCCATGTTTGACAGAAAAAGAGAAGGGAATGGAAGGAACTGGGCCGGCCCGAAATCGCGGCAGGGGGTGCGCACTACAGGCGCCCGTTAGCAAAATGCCATATAACAAGCGCTTGCAGCGCCAAATAGGGTTTACCGTTCCCCTCCCCCTAGTCCAATTCGGACTAGGCCTTGGGGGAAGCGCAGCTTGCCTCTCTCTCTCCCTTAAAGCCCAATAAGGCCCATATACTTCCCGGTGAATTCCCGTAACTCTTTAGTACTCCGATAAATATACGAATCACTCGGAACCTTTCCAATGTCAAAATATAGTCGTCCAATATATCGATCTTTACATCTCGATCATTTCGAGACTCCTCATCATGTCCCCGATCTCATCCGGGACTCCGAACTACCTTCAGTACATCAAAACACATAACTCTTAATATAAATCATCACCGAACATTAAGCGTGCGGACCCTATGGGTCTATTTACTCGTTCCGTAATAAATCATCCTGCAACTAACTCATTAGTCACATTGCTTGCAAGTCTTATAGTAATGTGCATTACTGAGAGGGCCCAGAGATACCTCTCCAACAATCGGAGTGACAAATCCTAATCTCAAAATATGCCAACTCAACAAGTACCTTCGGAGACACCTGTAGAGCACCTTTATAATCATCCAGTTACGTTGTGATGTTTGGTAGCACAGAAAGTATTCCTCCGGTAAACGGGAGTTACATACTCTTATAGTCATGAAAAAAGCAATAGCAACATACTAAATGATCAAGTGCTAAGGTGATGGAATGGGTCAAGTCAATCACATCATTCTCTAATGATGTGATCCCGTTAATCAAATGACAACTCATGTCTATGGTTAGGAAACACAACCATCTTTGATTCAACGAGCTAGTCAAGGAGAGGCATACTAGTGACATTATGTTTGTCTATGTATTCACACGTGTACTAAGTTTCCGGTTAATACAATTCTAGCATGAATAATAAACATCTATCATGATATAAGGAAATATAAATAACAATTTATTGCCTCTAGGGCATATTTCCTTCAGTCTCCCACTTGCACTAGAGTCAATAATCTAGTTCACATCATCATGTGATTTAACACCAATATTCACATCTTTATGTGATTAACACCCATAGTTCAAATCGTCATGTGACCAACACTCAAAGGGTTTACTAGAGTCAATAATCTAGTTCACATCGCTATGTGATTAACACCCAAAAAGTACTAAGGTATGATCATGTTTTGCTCATGAGGGAAGCTTAGTCAACGGGTCTGTCAAATTCAGAGCCGTATGTATTTTGCAAATATTCTATGTCTACAATGCTCTGCATGGAGCTACTCTAACTAATTGCTCCCACTTTCAATATATATCCAGATTTAGACTCAGAGTCATCTGGATTGGTGTAAAAGCTTGCATCGATGTAACTCTTTACGACGAGCTCTTTTATCACCTCCATAACCGAGAAACATTTCCTTAGTCTTCACTAAGGATAACTTTGACCGTTGTCCAGTGATCTACTCTTATATCACTATTGGACCCCCTTGCCAAACTCATGGCAAGGAACGCAATAGGTTTGGTACACAGCACGACATACTTTATAGAACCTATGACTGAGGTACATGGAATGATTTTTCATTCTCTTTCTATTTTCTACCATGGTCGGGTTTTGAGTCTCACTCAACTTCACACCTTGCAACATAGGCAAGAACTCCTTCTTTGACTGTTCCATTTTGAACTATTTCAAAATCTTATCAAGGTATGTACTTATTGAAAAATCTTATCAAGCGTCTTGATCTATCTCTATAGATCTTGATGCTAAATGTGTAAGCAGCTTCATTGAGGTCTTTCTTTGAAAAAATCCTTTCAAACACTCCTTTATGCTTTCCAGAAAATTCTACATTATTTCTGATCAACAATATGCCATTCACATATACTTATCAGAAAAGCTGTAGTGCTCCCACTCACTTTCTTGTAAATACAGGCTTCACCGCAAGTCTGTATAAAACTATATGATTTGATCAACTCATCAAAGAGTATATTCTAACTCTGAGATGCTTGCACCAGTCCATAGATGGACCACTAGATCTTGCACACTTTGTTAGCACCTTTAGGATTGACAAAACCTTTTGGTTGCATCATATACAACTCTTCTTTAATAAATCCATTAAGGAATGCAGTTTTGACATCCATTTGCTAGATTTCATAAAATGTGGCAATTGCTAACATGATTCGGACAGACTTAAGCATCGCTACAAGTGAGAAAATCTCATCGTAGTCAACACCTTGAACTTTGTCAAAAACCTTTTTCGACAAGTCTAGTTTTGTAGATAATAACACTACTATCAGCGTCCGTCTTCGTCTTGAAGATCCATTGTATTCAACACCTTCAACTTGTATTCAACACCTTGAACTTGTCAAAAACCCTTTTCGACAATTCGAGCTTTGTAGATAGTAACACAACTATCAGTGTCCGTTTTCCTCTTGAAGATCCATTTATTTTCTATGGCTTGCCAATCATCGGACAAGTCAACCAAAGTCCACACTATGTTCTCATACATGGATCCCATCTCAGATTTCATGGCCTCAAGCCATTTTGCAGAATCTGGGCTCACTGTCGCTTCTTCATATTTCATAGGTTTGCCATGGTCAAGTAACATGACTTCCAGAATAGGATTACCGTACCACTCTGGTGCGGATCTTACTCTGGTTGATCTACGAGGTTTGGTAGTAAATTGATCTGAAGTTTCATGATCAATATCATTAGCTTCCTCACTAATTGGTATAGGTGTCACATGAACCGGTTTCTGTGATGAACTACTTTTCAATAAGGGAGCAGGTACAGTTACCTCATCAAGTTCTACTTTTCTCCCACTCACTTTTTTCGAGAATACTCCTTCTCTAGAAAGGATCCATTCTTAGCAACAAAGATCTTGCCTTCAGATCTGTGATAGAAGGTGTACCCAAATGTCTTCTTTGGGTATCATATGAAGACACATTTCTCCGATTTTGGTTTGAGCTTATCAGGATGAAACTTTTTCACATATGCATCGCAATCCCAAACTTTAAGAAATGACAACTTAGGTATCTTGCTAAACAACAGTTCATACGGTGTCCTCTCAACGGATTTAGATGGTGCCCTTTTTAACGTGAATGCAACTGTCTCTAATGCATAACTCCAAAACGATAGTGGTAAATCGGTAAGAGACACCATAGATCACACCATATCTAGTAAAGTACGATTACGACGTTCGGACACACCATTACATTGTGGTGTTCCAGGTGGCGTGTGTTGCAAAACTATTTCACATTGATTCAAATGAAGACCAAACTCGTAACTCAAATATTCTCCTCCATGATCAGATCGTAGAAACTTTATTTTCTTGTTACGATGATTTTCCACTTCACTGTTAAATTCTTTGAACTTCTCAAATGTTTCAGACTTATGTTTTATCAAGTAGATATACCCATATCTGCTCAAATCATCTGCGAAGTTCAGAAAATAACGGTACCCGCTGCGAGCCTCAACACTCATCGGGTTGCATACATCAGTATGTAATTTCCAATAAGTCAGTTGCTCGCTCCATTGTTCCAAGTCTTAGTCATCTTGCCCATAAGGCATGGTTCGCAAGCATCAAGTGATTCCAAAATCCCATCAGCATGGAGTTTCTTCATGCGCTTTACACCAATATGACCTAAAGGGTAGTGCCACAAATAAGTTACACTATCATCATCAACTTTGCATCTTTTGGCATCAATATTATGAATATGTGTATCACTACGATCGAGATCCAACAAACTATTTTCATTGGGTGTATGACCATCAAAGGCTTTATTCATGTAAACAGAACAACAATTATTCTCTGACTTTAAATGAATAACCGTATCGCAATAAACATGATCAAATCATATTCATGCTCAACGCAAACGCCAAATAAAATTTATTTAGGTTTAGCACTAATCCCGAAAGTATAGGGAGTGTGCGATGATGATCATATCAATCTTGGAACCACTTCCAACATACATCGTCAGTTCACCCTCAACTAGTCTCTGTTTATTCTGTAACTCCTGTCTCGAGTTACTAATTTTTAGCAACCGAACAAGTATCAAATACTCATGGCTACTATAAACACTAGTAAGGTACACATCAATAACCTGTATATCAAATATACCCTTGTTCACTTTTCCATCCTTCTTATCCACCAAATATTCAGGGCATTTCGACTTCCAGTGACCATTTCCTTTGCAGTACAAGCAATCAGTTTCAGGCTTTAGTCTAGCTTTGGGCTTCTTCACAGAAGTGACAACTTGCTTGCCATGCTACATGAAGTTCTCTTTCTATCCATTTGCCCTTTTCTTAAAACTAGTGGTCTTGCTAATCATCAACACTTGTTGCTCTTTCTTGATTTCTACCTTCATCGATTTCATCATCATGAAAAGCTTGGGAATCAGTTTCATCATCCCTTGCATACTATAGTTCATCACGAAGTTCTTCTAACTTGGTGATGGTGACTAGAGAACTCTGTCAATCACTATTTTATCTGGAAGATTAACTCCCACTTGATTCAAGCGATTGTAGTACCCAAACAACCTGAGCACATGCTCACTGCTTGAGCTATTCTCCTCCATCTTTTAGTTATAGAACTTGTTGGAGACTTCATATCTCTCAACTCGGGTATTTGCTTGAAATATTAACTTCAACTCCTGGAACATCTCATACGGTCCATGACATTCAAAACGTCTTTGAGGTCCCAATTCTAAGACGTTAAGCATGGTGCACTAAACTACCAAGTAGTCATCATATTGAGCTAGCCAAACGTTCATAATGTCTGCATCTGCTCTTGCAATATGTTTGTCACCTAGTGGTGCATCAAGGACATAATTCTTCTAAGCAGCAATGAGGATAAACCTCAGATCACGGACCTAGTCCGCATCATTCCTACTATCATCTTTCAACATAGTTTTTGTCTAGGAACACATATAAAACATAGGGAAGCAACAACGCGAGCTATTGATCTACAACATTATTTGCAAAATACTATCAGGACTAAGTTCATGATAAATTAAAGTTCAATTAATCATATTACTTAAGAACTCCCACTTAGATAGACATCCCTCTAGTCATCTAAGTGATCACGTGATCCAAATCAACTAAACCATGTCCGATCATCACATGAGATGGAGTAATTTTCAATGGTGAACATCACTATGTTGATCATATCTACTATATGATTCACGCTCGACCTTTCGGTCTCTAGTGTTCCAAGGCCATATCTGCATATGCTAGGCTCATCAAGTTTAACCTGAGTATTCTGCATGTGCAAAACTGTCTTGCACCCGTTGTATTTGAACGTAGAGCTTATCACACCCGATCATCACATGGTGTCTCGGCATGAAGAACTTTCACAACAGTGCATAGTCAGGGAGAACACTTATACCTTGAAATTTAGTGAGAGGTCATCTTATAATGCTACCATCAATCAAAGCAGATTAAGATGTATAAAAGATAAACATCACATGTCATCAAAATATGTGACATGATATGGCCATCACCATCTTGTGCCTTTGATCTCCATCTCCAAAGCATCGTCATGATCTCCATCGTCACCCGCATGACACCATGATCTCCATCATCTTGATCTATATCTATAGCGACCTGACCTCAGACGGTCAAGTCTCTGCGTATCTGTGCTATTCCTAGATCGGTATGCTAGCACACACAATACATCAATGTATATGTCAAAGTGCAATCACATGTATAAGTAACGAAAAAAACTGATATATACCTTAAGAATCTCAGCGAAAACAGGCAAACGGGTGTGGAGTCCCATCAACACCATCGGCAAGTTGAGTGCAGACCATAACCCTATCATATCACTTACTCGTCGGATAATACCTGCAACATAATATGTTGCAGCCGTGTAGATCAGTACATTGAATGTACTGGCAAGTCACACCACAAGAGATGAATAAATGTCCTATTTATACATGCAATATGGCGTGTGGATGGTTCTAAATTTAATTTGCATAAAGCTGATTTTTTCTTATAATCAAAAGAATATCATAATGTTACTAGATAATTCATCTGTTGGAAATATGCCCTAGAGGCAATAATAAAAGTGTTATTATTATATTTCTCTGTTCATGATAATAGTCTTTTATTCATGCTATAACTGTATTGTCCGGAAATCGTAATACACGTGTGAATACATAGACCACAATATGTCCCTAGTGAGCCTCTAGTTGACTAGCTCGTTGTGATCAACAGATAGTCATGGTTTCCTGGCTATGGACATTGGATGTCGTTGATAACGGGATCACATCATTAGGAGAATGATGTGATGGACAAGACCCAATCCTAAGCATAGCACAAAGGTCGGTTAGTTCGTTTGCTAGAGCTTTTCCAATGTCAAGTATCTCTTCCTTCGACCATGAGATCGTGTAACTCCCGGATACCGTAGGAGTGCTTTGGGTGTACCAAACGTCACAACGTAACTGGGTGACTATAAAGGTGCATTACAGGTATCTCCGAAAGTGTCTGTTGGGTTGACACGGATCGAGATTGGGATTTGTCACTCCGTGTTACGGGGAGGTATCACTGGGCCCACTCGGTAGTGCATCATCATAATGAGCTCAAGGTGACCAAGCTGTTGGCCACGGGATCATGCATTACGGTACGAGTAAAGTGACTTGCCCGTAACGAGACTGAACAAGGTATTGGGATACCGACGATCGGGTCTCGGGCAAGTAACGTACCGATTGACAAAGGGAATTGTATACGGGGTTTGATCGAATCCTCGACATCGTGGTTCATACGATGACACCATCGAGGAGCATGTGGGAGCCAACATGGGTATCCAGATCCCGCTGTTGGTTATTGACCGGAGAGTCTCGGTCATGTCTGCATGTCTCCCGAACCCATAGGGTCTACACACTTAAGGTTCGGTGACGCTAGGGTTATCAGGAAGACAAGTATGTGATCACCGAATGTTGTTCGGAGTCCCGAATGAGATCCTGGACATCACGAGGAGTTCCGGAATGGTCCGGAGGTAAAGTTTTATATATGGGAAGTTGTTAAACGGACACCGGAAAGTTTCGGGGTCATACCGGTATTGTACCGGGACCACCGGAGAGGTTCCGGGGGTCCACCGGGAGGGACCACCCCTCTCGGGGGGCCACTTGGGCTGCATAGGGATAGCAGCCAGCCCCTAGTGGGCTTGGCGCCCCCCCTTGGGCCCATGCGCCTAGGGTTGGGGGGGAACCCTAAAGGGGGCGCACCCCCCTTGCTTGGGGGGCAAGCCCCCCACCCTTTGGCCACCGCCCCCCTCTAGGGTTTCCCCTAGAGGGCCGGCCCCCTTGCCCTTCCCCTATATATAGAGGGGTGAGGGGAGGGCTGCAACACACGATAACTCAAGGCGCAGCCCCTCCCCTCCCCAACACCTCTCCTCCTCCGTACGTGCTTGGCGAAGCCCTGTCGGAGTACTGCTGCACCAACTACACCACGCCGTCGTGCTGCCGTTGGAGCTGCCTTCCTCAACCTCTCCTTCCTCCTTGCTGGATCAAGACGGAGGAGATGTCGTCCGTCCCGTACGTGTGTTGAACGCGGAGGTGCTGTCCGTTCAGCACTTGGTCATCGGTGATCCGAATCACGTCGAGTACGACTCCATCATCACCATCCCCTTGAACGCTTCCACACTCGATCTACAAGTGGTATGTAGATGCAAACTCTTCCCCTTGACTCGTTGCTTAGATGAACTCATAGATGGATCTTGGTGAAACCGTAGGAAAAATTTTAATTTTCTGCAACGTTCCCCAACAGTGGCATCATAAGCTAGGTCTATGCGTAGTTCTCTTTGCACGAGTAGAACACAATTTTGTTGTGGGCGTGGATCTTGTCAACTTACTTGCCACTACTAATCTTTTCTTGCTTCAACGGCATTGTGGGATGAAGCGGCCCGGACCAACCTTACACGTACGCTTACGTGAGACCGGTTCCACCGATTGACATGCACTAGTTGCATAAGGTGGCTGGCGGGTGTCTGTCTCTCCCACTTTAGTTGGAGCCGATTCGATGAAAAGGGTACTTATGAAGGGTAAATAGAAGTTGACAAAATCACGTTGTGGTTATTCGTAGGTAAGAAAACGTTCTTGCTAGAACCCAATTGCAGCCACGTAAAAGATGCAACAACAATTAGAGGACGTCTAACTTGTTTTTGCAGCGATTGATCATGTGATGTGATATGGCCAGAAGTTGTGATGAATGATGAATTGTGATGTATGAGATCATGTTCTTTGTAATAGGATTCACGACTTGCATGTCGATGAGTATGACAACCGGCAGGAGCCATAGGAGTTGTCTTTATTTTTTGTATGACCTGCGTGTCATTGAAGAACGCCATGTAAACTACTTTACTTTATTGCTAAACGCGTTAGTCATAGAAGTAGAAGTAGTCGTTGGCGTGACAACTTCATGAAGACACGATGATGGAGATCATGATGATGGAGATCATGGTGTCATGCCGGTGACAAGATGATCATGTAGCCCCGAAGATGAAGATCAAAGGAGCTATATGATATTGGCCATATCATGTCACTACTTTATATAATTGCATGTGATGTTTATTATGTTTTATGCATCTTGTTTACTTAGGACGACGGTAGTAAATAAGATGATCCCTTACAACAATTTCAAGAAGTATTCTCCCCTAACTGTGCACCGTTGCTAAAGTTCGTCGCTTCTAAGCACCACGTGATGATCGGGTGTGATGGATTCTTACGTTCACATACAACGGGTGTAAGACAGTTTTACACAGCAAAACACTTAGGGTTAACTTGACGAGCCTGGCATGTACAGACATGGCCTCGGAACACGGAGACCGAAAGGTCGAACGCGAGTCGTATGGAAGATACGATCAACATGAGAATGTTCACCGACGATGACTAGTCCGTCTCACGTGATGATCGGACACGGGCTAGTCGACTCAGATCGTGTAACACTTAGATGACTAGAGGGATGTCTAATCTGAGTGGGAGTTCATAATTTGATTAGAACTTAATTATCATGAACTTAGTCTAAAACCTTTGCAAATATGTCTTGTAGATCAAATGGCCAACGCTCATGTCAACATGAACTTCAACGCGTTCCTAGAGAAAACCAAGCTGAAAGATGATGGCAGCAACTATACGGACTGGGTCCGGAACCTGAGGATCATCCTCATAGCTGCCAGGAAACAATATGTCCTAGAAGGACCGCTAGGTGACGCTCCCGTCCCAGAGAACCAAGACATTATGAATGCTTGGCAGTCTCGTGCTGATGATTACTCCCTCGTTCAGTGCGGCATGCTTTACAGCTTAGAACCGGGGCTCCAAAAGCGTTTTGAGCATCACGGAGCATATGAGATGTTCGAGGAGCTGAAACTACTTTTCCAAGCTCACGCCCGGGTCGAGAGATATGACATCTCCGACAAGTTCTATAGTTGTAAGATGGAGGAAAATAGTTCTGTCGGTGAGCACATACTCAAGATGTCTGGGTTGCACAACCGTATGACCCAGCTGAATATTAACCTCCCTGATGAGGCAGTCATTGACAGAATCCTTCAATCGCTCCCACCAAGCTACAAGAGCTTTGTGATGAACTACAATATGCAGGGGATGGTAAAGACCATTCCTGAAGTATTTTCTATGCTGAGGTCAGCAGAGGTTGAAATCAAGAAAGAACATCAAGTGTTGATGGTCAATAAGACCACTAAGTTCAAGAAGGGCAAGGGTAAGAAGAACTTCAAGAAGGACGGCAAAGAGGTTGCCACGCCCGGTAAGCCAGTTACCGGGAAGAAGTCAAAGAATGGACCCACGCCTGAGACTGAGTGCTTTTATTGCAAGGGGAAGGGTCACTGGAAGCAGAACTGCCCCAAATACTTAGCGGATAAGAAGGCCGGCAACACAAAAGGTATATTCGATATACATGTAATTGATGTGTACCTTACCAGTACTCGTAGTAACTCCTGGGTATTTGATACCGGTGCCGTTGCTCATATTTGTAACTCACAATAGGAGCTGCGGAATAAGCGGAGACTGGCGAAGGACGAGGTGACGATGCGCGTCGGGAATGGTTCCAGAGTCGATGTGATCGCCGTCGGCACTCTACCTCTACATTTACCTACGGGATTAGTTTTGAACCTTAATAATTGTTATTTGGTGCCAAGTTTGAGCATGAACATTGTATCTGGATCTCGTTTAATACGAGATGGCTACACATTTAAGTCTGAGAATAATGGTTGTTCGATTTATATGAGAGATATGTTTTATGGTCATGCTCCGATGGTCAATGGTTTATTCTTAATGAATCTCGAACGTAGTGTTACACATATTCATAGCGTGAATACCAAAAGATGTAAAGTTGATAACGATAGTCCCACATACTTGTGGCACTGCCGCCTTGGTCACATTGGTGTCAAGCGCATGAAGAAGCTCCATGCTGATGGACTTTTAGAGTCTCTTGATTATGAATCATTTGACACATGCGAACCATGCCTCATGGGCAAGATGACCAAGACTGCGTTCTCCGGAACAATGGAGCAAGCAACCAACTTGTTGGAAATCATACATACCGATGTGTGCGGTCCAATGAGCGTTGAGGCTCGCAGAGGATATCGTTATGTTCTCACTCTCACTGATGACTTAAGTAGATATGGGTATGTCTACTTAATGAAACACAAGTCTGAGACCTTTGAAAAGTTCAAGGAATTTCAGAATGAGGTAGAGAATCAACGTGACCGAAAGATAAAATTCCTACGATCAGATCGTGGAGGAGAATACTTAAGTCACGAATTTGGTACACACTTAAGGAAATGTGAAATCGTTTCACAACTCATGCCGCCTGGAACACCTCAGCGTAACGGTGTGTCTGAACGTCGTAATCGCACTCTATTGGATATGGTGCGGTCTATGATGTCTCTTACCGATTTACCGCTATCATTTTGGGGATACGCTCTAGAGACAGCTACATTCACTTTAAATAGGGCACCGTCTAAATCCGTTGAGACGACACCGTATGAATTATGGTTTGGGAAGAAACCTAAGCTGTCGTTTCTGAAAGTTTGGGGATGCGATGCTTATGTCAAGAAACTTCAACCTGAGAAGCTCGAACCCATGTCGGAAAAATGCGTCTTCATAGGATACCCTAAAGAAACCATTGGGTATACCTTCTACTTAAGATCCGAGGGCAAGATCTTTGTCGCTAAGAACGGATCCTTTCTTGAAAAAGAGTTTCTCTCGAAAGAAGTAAGTGGGAGGAAAGTAGAACTCGATGAAGTACTACCTCTTGAACCGGAAAGTAGTGCAGCCCAGGAAAATGTTCCTGTGATGCCTACACCAACTGAAGAGGAAACCAATGATGATGATCAAGGTACTTCGGATCAAGTTGCTACTGAATTTCATAGGTCCACAAGGACACGTTCCGCACCAGAGTGGTACGGCAACCCCGTCCTGGAAATCATGTTGTTAGACAACGGTGAACCTTCGAACTATGAAGAAGCGATGGCGGCCCAGATTCCAACAAATGGCTTGAAGCCATGAAATCCGAGATAGAATCCATGTATGAAAACAAAGTACGGACTTTGACAGACTTGCCCGATGATCGGCGAGCGATAGAAAACAAATGGATCTTTAAGAAGAAGACGGACGCGGATGGCAATGTTACCATCTATAAAGCTCGACTTGTCGCTAAGGGTTATCGACAAGTTCAAGGGATTGACTACGACGAGACATTCTCTCCCGTAGCGAAGCTAAAGTCCGCCCGAATCATGTTAGCGATTGCCGCATACTATGATTATGAGATATGGCAGATGGACGTCAAAACAGCATTCCTTAACGGGCATCTTAAGGAAGAACTGTATATGATACTGCCGGAAGGTTTTGTCGATCCTAAGAACGCTAACAAAGTATGCAAGCTCCAGCGATCCATTTATGGGCTGGTGCAAGCATCTCGGAGTTGGAATATTCGCTTTGATGAGATGATCAAAGCGTTTGGGTTTATGCAGACTTATGGAGAAGCCTACGTTTACAAGAAAGTGAGTGGGAGCTCTGTAGCATTTCTCATATTATATGTAGATGACATACTTTTGATGGGAAATGATATAGAATTCTTGGACAGCATTAAGGCCTACTTGAATAAGTGTTTTTCAATGAAGGACCTTGGAGAAGCTGCTTATATATTAGGCATCAAGATCTATAGAAAATAGATCGAGACGCCTCGTAGTTCTTTCACAAAGCACATACCTTGATAAGATTTTGAAGAAGTTCAAAATGGATCAATCCAAGAAAGGGTTCTTGCCTGTATTGCAAGGTGTGAGATTGAGCTCGGCTCAATGCCCAACCACGACAAAAGATATAGAAGAGATGAGTGTCATCCCCTATGCTTCAGCCATAGGATCTATTATGTATGCCATGCTGTGTACCAGACCTGATGTAAACCTTGGCGTAAGTTTGGTAGGAAGGTACCAAAGTAGTCCCGGCAAGGAACACTGGACAGCGGTCAAGAATATCCTGAAGTACCTGAAGAGGACAAAGGACATATTTCTCGTTTATGGAGGTGACGAAGAGCTCATCGTAAAGGGTTGCGTCGATGCTATCTTCGACACAGATCTGGATGACTCTAAGTCACAAACCGGATACGTGTATATGTTGAATGGTGGAGCAGTAAGCTGGTGCAGCTGCAAGCAGAGCATCGTGGCGGGATCTACATGTGAAGCAGAGTACATGGCAGCCTCGAAGGCAGCGCATGAAGCTATTTGGGTGAAGGAGTTCATCACCGACCTAGGAGTCATACCCAATGCGTCGGGGCCGACCAAACTTTTTTGTGACAATACTGGAGCTATTGCCCTTGCGAAGGAGCCCAGATTTCACAGGAAGACCAGGCACATCAAGCATCGTTTCAATTCCATCCGTGAAAATGTTCAAGATGGAGACATAGAAATTTGCAAAGTACATACGGATCTGAATGTCGCAGATCCGTTGACTAAACCTCTCTCGCGAGCGAAACATGATCAACACCAGAATTCTATGGGTGTTCGATTCATCACAATGTAACTAGATTATTGACTCTAGTGCAAGTGGGAGACTGTTGGAAATATGCCCTAGAGGCAATAATAAAAGTGTTATTATTATATTTCTCTGTTCATGATAATAGTCTTTTATTCATGCTATAACTGTATTGTCCGGAAATCGTAATACACGTGTGAATACATAGACCACAATATGTCCTTAGTGAGCCTCTAGTTGACTAGCTCGTTGTGATCAACAGATAGTCATGGTTTCCTGGCTATGGACATTGGATGTCGTTGATAACGGGATCACATCATTAGGAGAATGATGTGATGGACAAGACCCAATCCTAAGCATAGCACAAAGGTCGGTTAGTTCGTTTGCTAGAGCTTTTCCAATGTCAAGTATATCTTCCTTCGACCATGAGATCGTGTAACTCCCGGATACCGTAGGAGTGCTTTGGGTGTACCAAACGTCACAACGTAACTGGGTGACTATAAAGGTGCACTACAGGTATCTCCGAAAGTGTCTGTTGGGTTGACACGGATCGAGATTGGGATTTGTCACTCCGTGTTACGGGGAGGTATCACTAGGCCCACTCGGTAGTGCATCATCATAATGAGCTCAAGGTGACCAAGGTGTTGGCCACGGGATCATGCATTACGGTACGAGTAAAGTGACTTGCCCGTAACGAGACTGAACAAGGTATTGGGATACCGACGATCGGGTCTCGGGCAAGTAACGTACCGATTGACAAAGGGAATTGTATACGGGGTTTGATCGAATCCTCGACATCGTGGTTCATCCGATGACACCATCGAGGAGCATGTGAGAGCCAACATGGGTATCCAGATCCCGCTGTTGGTTATTGACCGGAGAGTCTCGGTCATGTCTGCATGTCTCCCGAACCCGTAGGGTCTACACACTTAAGGTTCGGTGACGCTAGGGTTATCAGGAAGACAAGTATGTGATCACCGAATGTTGTTCGGAGTCCCGAATGAGATCCCGGACATCACGAGGAGTTCCGGAATGGTCCGGAGGTAAAGTTTTATATATGGGAGGTTGTTAAACGGACACCGGAAAGTTTCGGGGTCATACCGGTATTGTACCGGGACCACCGGAGAGGTTCCGGGGGTCCACCGGGAGGGACCACCCCTCTCGGGGGGCCACTTGGGCTGCGTAGGGATAGCAGCCAGCCCCTAGTGGGCTTGGCGCCCCCCCTTGGGCCCATGCGCCTAGGGTTGGGGGGGGGGAACCCTAAAGCGGGCGCACCCCCCTTGCTTCGGGGGCAAGCCCCCCACCCTTTGGCCACCGCCCCCCTCTAGGGTTTCCCCTAGAGGGCCGGCCCCCTTGCCCTTCCCCTATATATAGAGGGGTGAGGGGAGGGCTGCAACACACGATAACTCAAGGCGCAGCCCCTCCCCTCCCCAACACCTCTCCTCTTCCGTACGTGCTTGGCGAAGCCCTGTCGGAGTACTGCTGCACCAACTACACCACGCCGTCGTGCTGCCGTTGGAGCTGCCTTCCTCAACCTCTCCTTCCTCCTTGCTGGATCAATACGGAGGAGATGTCGTCCGTCCCGTACGTGTGTTGAACACGGAGGTGCTGTCCGTTCAGCACTTGGTCATCGGTGATCCCAATCACGTCGAGTACGACTCCATCATCACCATCCCCTTGAACGCTTCCGCACTCGATCTACAAGTGGTATGTAGATGCAAACTCTTCCCCTTGACTCGTTGCTTAGATGAACTCATAGATGGATCTTGGTGAAACCGTAGGAAATTTTTTAATTTTCTGCAACATTCCCCAACATCATCATAATATGATTGAGATGGTTGCTCCATTCAATCTATACCCAAATTCGTTAAAACCCATTAAATTAATTAAGAGTGATGAGATCGCTCAATTCCCACTTTCCAAATGCTCAAAATTGTCCATAACCGGGGACACGACTAATCGATTAGTTTTACACTCTGCAGAGGTTTGCACACTTTTCCCCACAAGACTCGATCACCTCCTTTGTAGTCGTCGCACTGCCTGGTGTTTGAGAATCGGAAGATCGAGACATAGTCTTTCTGAAGTGTTCCCTCTTAACCCTGGGTAGACCGGTACACCTACATATATAACTACATCTGCTAGTCTACCAGGGTAAGAGGTCACACAACGTACTCAACTAAGCCTGAGCCCATAATAGCTTGTGGCTGTGCAGGTAAGCTTCTAGTCATGAAAAAATGATGAATCCCTTTGAGCCTGGGTGGCAATCCATAGGGTGATCACACGGGTACTCCGGGATCCCCTGGGCAAGTCCACTGGTTTCTCCAGGGTGCCCGGGCAAGTCCACTGGTTTCTCTAGGGTGCCCCTTACCAATCCACCCAGATGTGTGTTAATGTTGCCACCTTAAGGTTACCCTTAATTATTATATCACTTGCAACTTTCATGATCTCACATACCAATCCCCGTCTACAATGGCATAGCAAAATCCCTACAACGTTGGTGACAAAGAAGAAAAGGCTCAGACCTACCTCATTGCATTAGTGGGTTTATAATATAGCCAACTAACATATTCATGCAAACCTTACATCAAAGGACTAAATGCATATATAAAACATAGGTATAAAAGGGCATGATCAAGATGTAACTTGCCTTGTACTGTTGATGAAGATGAAATATTATATTGAGTCATCTCTCCTTCTCGTTACGATATATCTAACGATATAAGAAAATACTTTAACACACAACAACATCCAAATAAAGATCCAAATAAAATATTCAAAATACAATACAAAAAAAAAAACATTCCTACATAAGTTGTTAGGACTTGGTTACGGTTGAGATAAGATCAAGAATGAAAATATGATATAGGGTTTGTTCTAGGGTTGGGTCAAAGTGAAGATCACGGCTTGAAGAGTTGTGAGGCAAGGTTCTACGACAAAGTCTATAATGGGTTTGATTGGAATATTTAACTTGGGTCCAATGAAAATGATAGATGGAGTTGATGCCATAAGGTTTATGTTACAAAAATTTATGTAACATTTCCTAATTCCAAATTTGTATGATGATGGCATGTGACCAGAGAGGTTTTCTAGGGATCAATCTAAGAGATTTAACTTCGTGTCAAAAGTTATTAAACAATGATCGAGAAGGTCAAATTAAGGTATTGATGTTAAAACAGTGACTAAATCTTGCTGAAAAAATTATGCCATGAGTTCCAACAGAAAGGTGATGTCCTAAGGTCAAACTTTCATATAATAAACATTTTTATATGATTTATAGATTAGAAGATATAGCAAAAATACTCAATTTAATATTTAAAACAGAACTAAACTTTAAGTTGCCAAAAACTGAGATCTCGATTTTTTATAATAAACTAGATGTTCCAAGGAATCTGGGGATATAAAATTTGTCGAATTTGGGCATACAGTTTAGGAGATATAATTTTCCGAAGTTTGAGTATTTTTTTGAAAAACAATTACGGGATTTACACAGTGCTCACCGGAGTTAGTCGCCGGAGTTGGGGAAAAAGGTCGCCGAAGCTGTGGAAGACGGTCCCCGACGTCAAGTAGCAGAAGAACGGCGAAGAGGCCGACGAGGGGAGTCCGTTGGGAAATATTCCGGGCTCGGCCTCGTCCGGTGGTTGCGTGAAGCGGCCGCTGGAGCTGCAGAACTCCGGCGAGCAATTGCTCACAGAGGAGGGCGAGGTAGAGAGGGGTTTCCTCGGGAGGGGGTGAGGGCTCTGATTTTCACCTATATGTACTATTTATAGGAGCGGGGGACGTCAGAATTCGAGCAGGTGGTGGTGCTTAATGGTGGCTGTTTCTCTGACTTGTAATGGCCACTACGAGATTCTCCAATGCGCACTAAGTAGGCAAAGGGTCGAGGGAGGGGTCGGGTGACGATTCAGGAGGTCAGATAGTGCGGGGAAAGAAGGGAGAGGAGGGGAGGAAGAGGTACAGGCGTCCATGGAGTTCTCTTTCTGTAGCATGTGTACGTGATCCTGAGGTAGAAGAAGATCGAGTGGAGGTGGGCTAGATCGGCCGGCCCATGTACAAGGAAGAGGAACAGAAAAAAAAACAAATGAGAGAGAAGGATAGATGGGTCAGGCCCAATTAGGACAGGCTAGGATTTATTAATTATTTATTTAACTATGCGAAAAGTTTCATTAACAAGATTTTTAAAAATGTTTATATTTACATGTTTATTATTGGAGTGTGCGCACACTAGTTTCAGAATTCATTAAACTTATTTTCATGCACAAACTTATTTTAATAATGCATTATGGGCTTCATAATTGCCCCAACATATGTTTTAGGGTTTTATGAATACCCAGATGACTAACAAGAAATATTGAATATTTCCAATAATAGTTTTGAAGAAGTCATATTATCTCCTCTCATATTTTCATTAAATGGTTTAATAAAAAAAATACAAATAAGTTCCAACTTCAAAAGAGAAGCTCCAAATAAAATCCTTATGGAATATTTTTACACCACAATTGAGAAAGTCATTTTATTCTCACTCATCCATTTGAATGTGGTTTGAAAATATTTCAGAAAGTTCAACAGTAAATGGAATACCATTGGATAAACTTTCCAACCATAGCTTTCTTTTATAAGGTGGTTTGAAAAGTTTAAACAAGGTCTCAAAAAGTTTAAAATTCCTGTGAAAATTGAAGCAATTCACACAATAATATCTTATTATTAACATTCCAAAATTTGGAAAATTTGGGGATGTTACAATATCAATGTGTCATCACATGGTCGTCTCGCCAACTATTGCTCTTGCAACTATTGCTATCGCATAGCAATAAAATAAAGCAATTATTTGGCGCTTGCATCTCATGCAATAAAGAGACAACTATAAGGCTTCTTCCTGTTGCCGATAATTTTAACAAAACATGATCATCTCATACAACAACTTATATCTCATCACGTCTTGACTATATCACATCACAACATGCCCTGCCAAAACAAGTTAGACGTCCTCTACTTTGTTGTTGCAAGTTTTAAGTGGCTGCTACGGGCAGAGCAAGAACCATTCTTACCTACGCATCAAAACCACAACGATATTTCGTCAAGTTAGTGTCGTTTTAACCTTTAACAAGGACCGGGCGTAGTCACACTCGGTTCAACTAAAGTTAGAGAAACTGACACCCGCCAGCCACCTTTGTGCAAAGCACGTCGGTAGAACCAGTCTCGCGTAAGCTTACGCGTAATGTCGGTCCGGGCCGCTTCATCCAACAATACCGCTGAACCGAAGTATGACATGCTGGTAAGCAGTATGACTTGTATCGCCCACAACTCATTTGTGTTCTACTCGTGCATATAACATCTACGCATAAACCTGGATCGGATGCCACTGTTGGGGAACGTAGTAATTTCAAAATTTTCCTAAGCACACGCAAGATCATGGTGATGCATAGCAACGAGCGGGGAGAGTGAGTCCACGTACCCTCATAGACCGAAAGCGGAAGCATTAGCACAACGCGGTTGATGTAGTCGTACGTCTTCACGACCGGACCAATCCAGGTACCGAACGTACGACACCTCCGAGTTCAGCACACGTTCAGCTTGATGACGTCCCGCAAACTCCGATCCAGCAGAGCTTTACGGGAGAGTTTCATTAGCACGGCGGCGTGATGACAGTGATGATGTTGCTACCGACGCAGGGCTTCGCCTAAGCACCACTACGATATGACCGAGGTGGAATATGGTGGAGGGGGGCACCGCAGACGGCTGGGAGAGATCAACAGATCAACTTGTGTGTCTATGGGGTGCCCCCTCCTTGTATATAAAGGAGCGGAGTAGGGGAGGGGCCGGGCCTCTCTATGGCGCGCCCTGGGGAGTCCTACTCCCATAGGGAGTAGGATCCTCCCCCCTTCCATGTAGTAGGAGTAGGAGTCAAGGAAAAGGAAGAGAGAAGAGAAGGAGGGATGGGGCGCCGCCCCTCCCCCTAGTCCAATTCGGACTAGGGCTTGGGGGGCGCGCGGCTTGCCTCTCTCTCTCTCTCCCTTAAAGCCCAATAAGGCCCATATACTCCCCGGCGAATTCCCGTAACTCTCCGGTACTCCGATAAATACCCGAATCACTCGGAACCTTTCATATGTCCGAATATAGTCGTCCAATATATCGATATTTACGTCTCGACCATTTCGAGACTCCTCATCATGTCCCCGATCTCATCTGGGACTCCGGACTACCTTCGGCTCATCAAAACACATAACTCATAATATAAATCATCACCGAACCTTAAACGTGAGGAACCTATGGGTTCAAGAACTATGTAGACATGACCGAGACACGTCTCCGGTTAATAACCAATAGCGGAACCTGGATGCTCATATTGGCTCCCACATATTCTACAAAGATCTTTATCGGTCAAACCGCATAACAACATACGCTGTTCACTTTGTCATCGGTATGTTACTTGCTCGAGATTCGATCGTCGGTATCTCAATACCTAGCTCAATCTCGTTACCGGCAAGTCTCTTTACTCGTTCCGTAATACATCATCCCGCAACTAACTCATTAGTCACATTGCTTGCAAGACTTATAGTGATGTGCATTACCGAGAGGGCCTAGAGATACCTCTCCGACAATCCGAGTGACAAATCCTAATCTCAAAATATGCCAACTCAACAAGTACCTTCGGAGACACCTATAGAGCACCTTTGTAATCACCCATTTACGTTGTGATGTTTGGTAGCACACAAAGTGTTCCTCCGGTAAATGGGAGTTGCATAATCTTATAGTCATAGGAACATGTATAAGTCATGAAGAAAGCAATAGCAACATACTAAATGATCAAGTGCTAAGCTAACGGAATGGGTCAAGTCAATCACATGATTCTCTAATGATGTGATCCCATTAATCAAATGAAAACTCATGTCTATGGTTAGGAAACACAACCATCTTTGATTCAACAAGCTAGTCAAGGAGAGGCATACTAGTGACATTATGTTTGTCTATGTATTCACACATGTACTAAGTTTCTGGTTAATACATATCTAGCATGAATAATAAACATTTATCATGATATAAGGAAATATAAATAACAATTTTATTATTGCCTCTAGGGCATATTTCCTTCAGATAAAACCTTGGCTTCTTATGCTAATGGTATCTATGATTACTATGATGTGGAACAAATAGAAGAATTCATTGTTTTTATGGGTGCTTATGAGATTGAATCTTTGTTTAAAGAGTTTGAAGATTTTGATGATTCTGTTTATAGGCCTGAAAATTTTGCTACACTTAAATATTGTTATGAGAATTATGAATACAATTCCGATATTGATGCATTTATTGAGAAAGTCTCCGCTGTCCAAGAAGAGCCTAATATTTTGCAGGAAACTATGGAAGAAGAAATTGATGAAACTGTGAGCTCATTGGATGAAAAAGATGATGAGGAGAGTGAAGAACAAAAGGAGGAAGAGCGGATTAGCTACCCGTGCCCACCTTCTAATGAGAGTAACTCTTCAACTCATACATTGTTTAATTCCCCTTCGTGCTTACCGAAGGATGATTGCTATGATGAGTGCTATGATCCCTTTAATTCGTTTGAAATATCCATTTTTGATGATGCTTGCTATGCTTGTGGCCAAGATGCCAATATGAATTATGCTTATGGAGATGAACTTGCTATAGTTCCTTATGTTAAACATGAAATTGTTGCTATTGCACCCACGCATGATAGTCCTATTATCTTTTTGAATTCTCCAAACTACACTATATTGGAGAAGTTTGTGCTTATTAAGGATTATATTGATGGGTTGTGTTTTACTACTACACATGATGATTTTGATAGATATAATATGCATGTGCTTGCTGCTCCTACATGCAATTATTATGAGAGAGGAACTACATCTCTGCCTCTTTATGTTTCCAATATGATAAAATTGCAAGAAATTGCTTATACTATGCATTGGCCTTTACTATGTGTGCATGAATTGTTCTTTTATGACATGCCGATGCATAGGAAGAGATTTAGACTTCAATGTTGCATGATATATGTTACTTTGTGTTCACTACTAAATTACAAATCATTGTTAATTAAAATTGGCTTTGGTATGCCTTGGAATCCGGGTGGATCCGTTACTTGAGCATTATATGCCTAGCTTAATGCTTTAAAGAAAGTGCTGCCAGGGAGACAACCCGGAAGTTTTAGAGAGTCATTTATTTCTGTTCAGTGCTTTTATATAGTTTTAAAAAAGGAGGGGAACCCAAAACTTTTCAAAAAGGAAAATGAAAGTGAGAAAGACAAGCATTGTTTAAGTGGGGGAGCTCCTTGACCTTTGTTCATGCTCATGGAAACTTTGTGAATCTTTAAAACTTTTCATCAAAAATAATTATCCCATTGTACAATTCCATTTTATTATAAAAATAATGTGCCAAGGTTTTACTTTTGGATGTTTACAATGCTTGTTGGTTTGTACGGTGCAAGACAGAAATTTTGGCTATAGTGCGTGATTTTACATTTTTTACTGGAACGTCAAACGGTTCTGATTCTTTTTGAACTGTATTTACGTACAAATTGTTTATTTTTCATAATTTTGGTAGAAGTTTTGTTGTACCAGAAGTATGGCGAATGTTCAGATTGCTACAGACTGTTCTGTTTTTGACAGATTCTATTTTCGATGCATAGTTTGCTTGTTTTGATGAAACTATCAATTTCTATCAGTGGATTAAGCCATGGAAAAGTTATATTACAGTAGACACAATGAAAAAACAAAATATGAATTGGTTTGCAACAGTACACTACTAGGGAAAAGGCTACTAGCAGTGCGGGTAAACTGGCTACTAGCAGTGCGGGTACCCGCGCTACTAGTATCGCGCTACAACTAATAGTTAGTAGTAGCGTGGGTTCAACCCGCGCTACTACTAACAAAGTTAGTAGTAGCACGTTTCCACCCACGCTACTACTAATGAAATAGTAGTAGCGCATCTATAATACCAACGCTACTAGTATCCTAAATACTAGTAGCGTGCAAATTTATCCCCACGCCACTACTAACGAATTAGGAATTAAAAAAATAAAATCAACAAATTCCATTTTGTGCATACAGTTAGAGAAAACACAATAGTGATGGAAATGTCGTTATTCCTGATTATACTATTACACTGTTGCCGTATCTACTATCATACAGTTCCTCATTCTAACATCCTCACTCCAATAATAAGAAAAATGAAAAGGAAAAATTGCGCTAATCTGCCGGTGTAATGTCCTTATTGACGCTGGGATCTGAGCGGCTGAAGGGGGCGAATAAGCGGACATTGCCTTCATCGACATCGAGGAAGATCCCGATGAGGGGCGCCGGGTGGAGGGCGCGGAAGAGGTTGCGGAAGGAGCGGGAGGAGCGGACAGCGCCGAGCCACGAGCGGCAAGTGAGCGTGGCGCGGACGAGGGCCGGCAGGCTCGGCAGTCGGAGGAAGATCTCAAGGAGCTGGTCTTGGCCGAGAGAGGATATGGTGGTGGTTCCGTCGCCGGCGGTAGCTAGGGTAGTGGTAGTGGCCGTGGAGGGAATTGATGGAGGTTTCACCGCTGGAGCATCCGGGGGCAGCAGCAACAACTTGCTGCTCGTAGCTCGAGCCTCTCCAGGTGTTAACCTGCAGGAGAGAGGGGAAAATGGAAAGATGAGATAGTGTTCATATTATTAGGAAGAAGTAGGCCATTGTAGCTCACATAAATAGATCTGCTACTATGCAGAACACAAGCACCTGTGATAGACCTGTTTGCAGTAGGAGCCAATGGAACTGAAACACAAGTAGGACATGAACAAACAGCGGGAAAAATAGTAGGACGACCTTGTGTGGTGGCCGAGGTGTAGAAGGGTGTCCTCCTAGTCAGCTCGGGCATCCTCCTGCACCAAATCGAACAGAAAAAGTTTGAAGCATGTTGAATAACTAAAAATACATGTATATAATTTAGAAGCAACAGAAGCACATATATCTCCTGTTTCTTCCTCAAAGTGTGCATATAGATAGGTCATATTATTGAATGCATTGTTGCTGTAAAAATATGATGTTGATGAATTTGACTAGATTTTAGATATGTTAAGCAGGGCCAAGAGTTTTCCATCAATCAACCTGCTGCAATAGTACTAACTAGACTAGTCAGGTACGAATTCAACGACAAGGAAATGAACACAAGAAGCAGCAGCAACTCCAAATTTTGCAGCTTCATTCACTTTAAAGATAACAATAGTGTGGCGCGCTTTGCTAACATCTTGAGAAATCCAACTAGACCAATCGGAAAACTAAATTATAGTGAATTTTTGTGGGAGCAAGCAAAATAATTAATTAGCAAACAATGCAGTCAGTGTCCATCTTATTCAACACTAGAGTCTGACCAAGCAGCGAATATTCAGTAAAGCATGTATGTATGTAGATTCAAACTAGAAGAACCTTGACACTGACATTTAACTGTTGCTGCTCATCCATGGCTGGGCTCCGTGGTCCATGACATGTATACATGATTCTGGATCATGTGACTGCCTATACTCTACAACCCAGAACTGTTTGCATCCATGATTCCATGTACCTCTTGGTTTTGACAAACCTATCAAGGATCAGATTTATGATAGAAACAGGTCGGTCATGCCGTGTTTCAAGTCATTATAGTCTACACCATTTAAAACTTCTGAGTTACTGAACAAATTCTGAGTAAATGTTTCAGTTGGATGTCGAATTACCCCATCAAGAGAAGCTGGACAAAGAAGAGTGTTGTGGTGTTGGCGAATTCAAATTTTGTGGCACCTTCTTCAAACCATACTTGTAGGTTGCCGAGTCCTGATACACGGATCAACTACACAGAAACACACCAATTAGACCATGTGATATGATAGAAGCACAGCGGAGCATTAAAGACATCGATTTCATGTTTGATTTCTGTAAGCAAGGATGCTTCAATGTGGAAAGAATGCTATCAATCTTGGAAAATGAAATCCTAAGATGCTCTTATGGAGCTGATATGTTGTATATGATTTTGCTGGCATTGAGATTGTATAGTTCCTGTCTCATATCTTGGTTTCTCTTCTTTTTTTAACAAGAGGGGATCGTACCGCCCTTCCATTTCCACTATCAAAATTAAGAAGTCATGATTGGTTTCTCACTCTGTTTTTCATAGTTTATCACTTTATATCATAATTTAGGCACCTCTCCAACTATTTTTTGCAAAATCAAGCTATGGTTACTGAGAACATGCCGACATTTTGCAGGAATTAACAAAGAGGTCAAGTGAGCAGCTTACATCAGTTTCGAGGATGCCGGCAACCCCTGCCATGGCGAACCGGCAGTGCACGAGCTCGGCCTGGATGTACCACTTCAGGTCCTTTGGCTGCTTCCCGAGCCCCAGGGGATCAAACTCATAGTCACCAGGTAGCCTACAACGACAAACACCAAGCAACCCATCAGCCTAACAAGCAAACATAGCCACCTGCAGAGAACGCCGTTGGAGATTACCAAATCGAACCGCCGTGCTCCAAACTCGCTCATGGATTTGACCCTGAAACACGCACAAATCAAGCCCCCGCGCTCCAACCTGCAAGCTCACTCACCAATTTCACCCGAGCCACGCACAAATCAAACCCCCGTACGTCCTCCAATCTCACCCATGGATTTCACTCGAGCCACGCACGGATCGAACCCCCTTCAACATCAACCTGCGGGCATCATGGAAGAGCAGGACCTTAATTATGTTGAAAACAAATTCATTATAATGACTCAGCATCAAACTAGACTAGGTAGTAGTGTCCGTCCGATAATATCGGAGACAAAATCATCGTTGTTGTCACTGGTAAACTGATTAGAGCCGACCTCACTCACTCACTCACTCACTCACTGCTAGGTGATAGTAGTGAGGAGTATATGCTAATATCACATACAAAACCATCGGTGTTGTTGCTAGTTACAACCGAACTCACTCGCCAACTCACTCACTGCTAGTGCTAGTAGTACATTCTGACGGTGATAGATATTACGCACCGCACCGCATATATAATTGAGAAGCTGACTAGAAGCAGCAGCACGGATCAATTCCGCTGAACCAGAGAGAGAGAGAGAGAGAGAGAGAAAGAGAGAGAGAGAGAGAGGCCGTCATCATACCTCGGGTGGGTGGGGGCATGGTCGAGGCAGCGGTGGGGGGGGGGGGGCGGCGACGGCGAAGAAGACGGAGACTCCGCGATGCGTGGAGAGTGGCTCAGAGGGGCGGCGCTGCTTGCGGGTGCGGAGGCGACAACGCCATTACCGGCCTCCGAATCTGGAGGCGGGGGAGCTCGGGGGAGCCCGGAGGCGGGCGGCGGCGGTGGATCTGACGAGGGTGCGGGGGAGTGGAGACGCGGACGTTGGGATGTGATGTGATGTGTGGCACTTCCGTTGTAATTTCGCACCAAATTCCGCCACGTGCGTGCGAGGAACTGATGGATTTCACTCGGGGAAACCACGACGACGGCGAGCAGAAACCACAACGGGGAGGATCCTGAAGGAAATATGCCCTAGATAAATAATAAAGTTATTATTTATTTCCTTATATCATGATAAATGTTTATTATTCATGCTATAATTGTATTAACCGGAAACATAATACTTGTGTGAATACATAAACAAACAGAGTGTCACTAGTATGCCTCTACTTGACTAGCTCATTGATCAAAGATGGTTATGTTTCCTGACCATAGACATGTGTTGTCATTTGATTAACAGGGTCACATCATTAGGAGAATGATGTGATTGACTTGACCCATTCCGTTAGCTTAGCACTTGATCGTTTAGTATGTTGCTATTGCTTTCTTCATGACTTATACATGTTCCTATGACTATGAGATTATGCAACTCCCGTTTACCGGAGGAACACTTTGTGTGCTACCAAACATCACAACGTAACTGGGCGATTATAAAGGTGCTCTACAGGTGTCTCCGAAGGTACTTGTTGGGTTGGCGTATTTCGAGATTAGGATTTGTCACTCCGATTGTCGGAGAGGTATCTCTGGGCCCTCTCGGTAATGCACATCACTTAAGCCTTGCAAGAATTGCAACTAATGAGTTAGTTGTGAGATGATGTATTACGGAACGAGTAAAGAGACTTGACGGTAACGAGATTGAACTAGGTATTGAGATACCGATGATCGAATCTCGGGCAAGTAACATACCGATTACAAAGGGAACAACGTATGTTGTTACGCGGTTTGACCGATAAAGATCTTCATAGAATATGTAGGAGCCAATATGAGCATCCAGGTTCCGCTATTGGTTATTGACCGGAAACAGTTCTAGGTCATGTCTACATAGTTCTCGAACCCGTAGGGTCCGCACGCTTAAAGTTACGATGACAATTTTATTATGAGTTTATAAGTTTTGATGTACCTAAGGTTGTTCGGAGTCCCGGATGTGATCCCGGACATGACGAGGAGTCTCGAAATGGTCGAGACATAAAGATTGATAAATTGGAAGCCTATATTTGGATATCGGAAACGTTCCGGGTGAAATATGGATTTTACCGGAGTACCGTGGGGTTACCGGAACCCCCCCCAACCCCCGGGTTAATGGGCCTACATGGGCCATGAGGGAGAAGAGGAGGGCCGGCCAGGGAAGGCCAAGCACCCCCTCTCCCCCTAGTCCGAATAGGACAAGGAAGGGGGGGGGGGCGCCCCCCTTTCCTCTTTCCCCTCCCCCTTTCCTTCTCCACCAAGGCAAGAGGGGGGAGTCCTACTCCCGGTGGGAGTAGGACTCCTCCAGGCGCACCCCTAGGGGGCCGGCCGCACCTCCTCCTCCTTCCTTTATATACAGGGGCAGGGGGCACCTCTAGACATGAAAGTTGATCATCGTTATCGTTCCTTAGCCGTGTGCGGTGCCCCCCTCCACCATATTCCACCTCGGTCATATCGTTGTGGTGCTTAGGTGAAGCCTTTCGTCGGTAGAATATCATCATCGTCACCATGTCGTCGTGCTGACGGAACTCATCCCCGACACCCTGCTGGATCGAAATCCGGGGATCGTCATTGAGCTGAACGTGTGCTGAACTCGGAGGTGCCGTACGTTTGGTGCTTGGATCGGTCGGATCATGAAGACGTACGACTACATCAACCGCATTGTCATAACACTTTTGCTTACGGTCTATGAGGGTATGTTGAAAACACTCTCCCCTCTCGTTGCTATGCATCACCATGATCTTGCGTGTGCGTAGGATTTTTTTTGAAATTACTACGTTCCCCAGCAGTGGCATCCGAGCCAGGTTTTATGCGTAGATGTCATATGCGCGAGTAGAACACAAGTGAGTTGTGGGCGATATAAGTCATACTGCTTACCAGCATGTCATACTTTTGTTCAGCGGTATTGTGAGATGAAGCGGCCCGGACCGACATTACGCGTACGCTTACATGAGATTGGTTTCACCGTTACGAGCACTCGTGCTTAAAGGTGACTGGCGGGTGTCTGTCTCTCTCACTTTAGTTGAACCGAGTGTGGCTACGCCCGGTTCTTGCGAAGGAACAACACCAACTTGACAAACTATCGTTGTGGTTTTGATGCGTAGGTAAGAACGGTTCTTGCTAAGCCCGTAGCAGCCACGTAAAATTTGCAACAAAAAAGTAGAGGACGTCTAACTTGTTTTTACAGGGCATTTTGTGATGTGATATGGTCAAGACGTGATGCCATATTTTATTGTATGAGATGATCATGTTTTGTAACCGAAGTTATCGGCAACTGGCAGGAGCCATATGGTTGTCGCTTTATTGTATGAAATGCAAACACCCTGTAATTGCTTTACTTTATCACTAAGCGGTAGCGATAGTCGTAGAAGCAATAGATGGCGTAACGACAACGATGCTACTATGGAGATCAAGGTGTCGCGCCGGTGATGATGGTAATCACGACGGTGCTTCGGAGATGGAGATCACAAGCACATGATGATGATGGCCATATCATATCACTTATATTGATTGCATGTGATGTTTATATTTTATGCATCTTATCTTGATTTGATTGACGGTAGCATTATAAGATGATCTCTCACTAAATTTCAAGATAAAGGTGTTCTCCCTGAGTATGCACCGTTGCCAAAGTTCGTCGTGCCCAGACACCACGTGATGATCGGGTGTGATAAGCTCTACGTCCATCTACAACGGGTGCAAGCTAGTTTTGCACATGCAGAATACTCAGGTTAAACTTGACAAGCCTAGCACATGCAGATATGGCCTCGGGACACTGAGACCGAAAGGTCGAGCGTGAATCATATAGTAGATATGATCAGCATAATGATGTTCACCATTGAAAACTACTCCATTTCACGTGATGATCGGTTATGGTTTAGTTGATTTGGATCACGTGATCACTTAAAGGATTAGAGAGATGTCTTTCTAAGTGGGAATTCTTAAGTAATATGATTAATTGAACTTAAATTTATCATGAACTTAGTACCTGATAGTATCTTGCTTGTCTATGTTGATTGTAGATACATGGCCCGTGCTGTTGTTCTGTTGGATTTTAATGCTTTCCTTGAGAAAGCAAAGTTGAAAGATG
Organism: Triticum aestivum; assembly: GCF_018294505.1. Classification (NCBI taxonomy): domain Eukaryota; kingdom Viridiplantae; phylum Streptophyta; class Magnoliopsida; order Poales; family Poaceae; genus Triticum; species Triticum aestivum. Next base: position 120,976,068 of record NC_057810.1, read on the forward strand.
ATGGTAGCAATTACACGGACTGGGTCCGTAACTTGAGGATTATCCTCATTGCTGCACAAAACAATTACGTCCTGGAAGCACCGCTGGGTGCCAGGCCTGCTGCAGGAGCAACACCAGATGTTGTGAACGTCTGGCAGAGCAAAGCTGATGACTACTCGATAGTTCAGTGTGCCATGCTTTACGGCTTAGAACTGGGACTTCAACGACGTTTTGAACATCATGGAGCATATGAGATGTTCCAAGAATTGAAGTTAATATTTCAAGCAAATGCCCGGATTGAGAGATATGAAGTCTCCAATAAGTTCTGTATCTACAAGATGGAGGAGAACAGTTCTGCCAGTGAGCATGTACTCAAGATGTCTGGGTATAATAATCACTTGATTCAACTGGGAGTTAATCTTCCAGATAATAGCGTCATTAACAGAGTTCTCCAATCACTGCCACCAAGCTACAAAAGCTTTGTGATGAACTATAATATGCAAGGGATGGAAAAGACAATTCCCGAGCTCTTCGCGATGCTAAAAGCTGCGGAGGTAGAAATCAAGAAGGAGCATCAAGTGTTGATGGTAAACAAGACCACTAGTTTCAAGAAAAAGGGAAAAGGGAAGAAAAAGGGGAACTTCAAGAAGAACAGCAAGCAAGTTGCTGCTCAGGAGAAGAAACCCAAGTCTGGACCTAAGCCTGAAACTGAGTGCTTTTACTACAAGCAGACTGGTCACTGGAAGCGGAACTGCCCCAAGTATTTGGCGGATAAGAAGGATGGCAAGGTGAACAAAGGTATATGTGATATACATGTTATTTATGTGTACCTTACTAGAGCTTGCAATATCACCTGGGTATTTGATACTGGTTCTGTTGCTAATATTTGCAACTCGGAACAGGGACTACGGATTAAGCGAACACTGGCCAAGGACGAGGTGACAATGCGCGTAGGAAATGGTTCCAAAGTCGATGTGATCGCGGTCGGCATGCTACCTCTACATCTACCTTCGGGATTAGTATTAGACCTAAATAATTGTTATTTGGTGCCAGCGTTGAGCATGAACATTATATCTGGATCATGTTTGATGCGAGACGGTTATTCATTTAAATCAGAGAATAATGGTTGTTCTATTTATATGAGTAATATCTTTTATGGTCATGCACCCTTGAAGAGTGGTCTATTTTTGATGAATCTCGATAGTAGTGATACACATATTCATAATGTTGAAACCAAAAGATGCAGAGTTGATAATGATAGTGCAACTTACTTGTGGCACTGCCATTTGGGTCATATCGGTGTAAAGCGCATGAAGAAACTCCATACTGATGGACTTTTGGAACCACTTGATTATGAATCACTTGGTACTTGCGAACCGTGCCTTATGGGCAAGATGACTAAAATGCCGTTCTTCGGTACAATGGAGAGAGCAATTGATTTATTGGAAATCATACATACAGATGTATGTGGTCCAATGAATGTTGAGGCTCGTGGCGGATATCGTTATTTTCTCACCTTCACGGATGATTTAAGAAGATATGGATATATCTACTTAATGAAACATAAGTCTGAAACGTTTGAAATGTTCAAAGAATTTTAGAGTGAAGTTGAAAATCATCGTAACAAGAAAATAAAGTTTCTACGATCTGATCGTGGAGGAGAATATTTGAGTTACGAGTTTGGTCTACATTTGAAACAAAGCGGAATAGTTTCGCAACTCACGCCACCCGGAACACCACAACGTAATGGTGTGTCCGAACGTCGTAATCGTACTTTACTTGATATGGTGCGATCTATGATGTCTCTTACTGATTTACTGCTATCATTTTGGGGTTACGGTTTAGAGACGGCCGCATTCACGTTAAATAGGGCACCATCAAAATCCGTTGATATGACGCCTTATGAACTGTGGTTCGACAAGAAACCAAAGTTGTCGTTTCTAAAAGTTTGGGGCTGCGATGCTTATGTGAAAAAACTTCAACCTGATAAGCTCAAACCCAAATCGGAGAAATGTGTCTTCATAGGATACCCAAAGGAAACTGTTGGGTACACCTTCTATCACAGATCCGAAGGCAAGACATTCATTGCTAAGAATGGATCCTTTCTAGAGAAGGAGTTTCTCTCGAAAGAAGTGAGTGGGAGGAAAGTAGAACTTGATGAGGTAACTATACCTGCTCCCTTATTGGAAAGTAGCTCATCACAGAAATATGTTCCTGTGACACCTACACCAATTAGTGAGGAAGTTAATGATGATGATCATGGAACATCAGATCAAGTTGTTACTGAACCTCGTAGATCAACCAGAATAAAATCCGCACCAGAGTGGTACGGTAATCCTGTTCTGGAAGTCATGTTACTAGACCATGATGAACCTACGAACTATGAAGAAGCGATGGTGAGCCCAGATTCCGCAAAATGGCTTGAGGCCATGAAATCTGAGATGGGATCCATGTATGAGAACAAAGTGTAGACTTTGGTTGACTTGCCCAATGATCGGCAAGCGATTGAAAGTAAATGGATCTTCAAGAAGAAGACTGATGCTGACGGTAATGTTACTGTCTACAAAGCTCGACTTGTCGCAAAAGGTTTTCGACAGGGATTGACTACGATGATACTTTCTCACCCGTAGCGATGCTTAAGTCTGTCCGAATCATGTTTTGCCGCATTTTATGATTATGAAATATGGCAGATGGATATCAAAACTGCATTCCTGAACGGGTTTCTGGAAGAAGAGTTGTATATGATGCAACCAGAAGGTTTTGTCGATCCAAAGGGAACTAACAAAGTGTGCAAGCTCCAGCGATCCATTTATGGACTGGTGCAAGCCTCTCGGAGTTGGAATAAACGCTTTGATAGTGTGATCAAAGCATTTGGTTTTGTACAGATTTTTGGAGAAGCCTGTATTTACAAGAAAGTGAGTGGGAGCTCTGTAGCATTTCTGATATTATATGTGGATGACATCTTACTTATCGGAAATGATATAGAATTTCTGGATAGCATAAAGGGATACTTGAATAAGAGTTTTGCAATAAAAGACCTCGGTGAAGCTGCTTACATATTGGGCATTAAGATCTATAGAGATAGATCAAGACGCTTAATTGGACTTTCACAAAGCACATACCTTGACAAAGTTTTGAAGAAGTTCAAAATGGATCAAGCAAAGAAAGGGTTCTTGCCTGTGTTACAAGGTGTGAAGTTGAGTAAGACTCAAAGCCAGACCACTGCAGAAGATAGAGAGAAGATGAGGCTCTATCATGTATGCAATGCTGCGTACCAGACCTGATGTGTGCCTTGCTATAAGTCTAGCAGGGAGGTACCAAAGTAATCCAGGAGTAGATCACTGGACAACGGTCAAGAACATCCTGAAATACCTGAAAAGGACTAAGGTATGTTTCTTGTATATGGAGGTGACAAAGAGCTCATCGTAAATGGTTACATTGATGCATGCGTTGACACTGATCCGGACGATTCTAAATCGCAAACCGGATACGTCTTTACATTGAACGGTGGAGATGTCAGTTGGTGCAGTTCTAAACAAAGCGTCATGGCGGGATCTACGTGTGAAGCGGAGTACATAGCTGCTTCGGAAGCAGCAAATGAAGGAGTCTGGATGAAGGAGTTCATATCCGATCTAGGTGTCATACCTAGTGCATCGGGTCCAATGAAAATCTTTTGTGACAATACTGGAGCAATTGCCTTAGCAAAGGAATCCAGATTTCACAAGAGAACCAAGGACTTCAAGAGACGCTTCAATTCCATCCGGGATCTAGTCCAGGTGGGAGACATAGAAATTTGCAAGATACATACGGATGTGAATGTTGCAGACCCGTTGACTAAGCCTCTTCCACGAGCAAAACATGATCAACACCAAGACTCCATGGGTGTTAGAATCATTACTGTGTAATCTAGATTATTGACTCTAGTGCAAGTGGGAGACTGAAGGAAATATGCCCTAGAGGCAATAATAAAGTTATTATTTATTTCCTTATGTCATGATAAATGTTTATTATTCATGCTAGAATTGTATTAACCAGAAACATAATACTTGTGTGAATACATAAACAAAGAGAGTGTCACTAGTATGCCTCTACTTGACTAGCTCATTGATCAAAGATGGTTATGTTTCCTGACCATAGACATGTGTTGTCATTTGATTAACGGGGTCACAGCATTAGGAGAATGATGTGATTGACTTGACCCATTCCGTTAGCTTAGCACTTGATCGTTTAGTATGTTGCTATTGCTTTCTTCATGACTTATACATGTTCCTATGACTATGAGATTATGCAACTCCCGTTTACCGGAGGAACACTTTGTGTGCTACCAAACGTCACAACGTAACTGGGTGATTATAAAGGTGCTCTACAGGTGTCTCTGAAGGTACTTGTTGGGTTGGCGTATTTCGAGATTAGGATTTGTCACTCCGATTGTTGGAGAGGTATCTCTGGGCCCTCTCAGTAATGCACATCACTTAAGCCTTGCAAGTATTGCAACTAATGAGTTAGTTGTGAGATGATGTATTACGGAACGAGTAAAGAGACTTGCCGGTAACGAGATTGAACTAGGTATTGAGATACCGACCATCGAATCTCGGGTAAGTAACATACCGATGACAAATTGAACAACGTATGTTGTTATGCGGTTTGACCGATAAAGATCTTCGTAGAATATGTAGGAGACAATATGAGCATCCAGGTTCCGCTATTGGTTATTGACCGGAAACAGTTCTAGGTCATGTCTACATAGTTCTCGAACCCATAGGGTCCGCCCGCTTAAAGTTACGATGACAGTTTTATTATGAGTTTATAAGTTTTGATGTACCTAAGGTTGTTCGGAGTCCCGGATGTGATCACGGACATGACGAGGAGTCTCGAAATGGTCGAGACATAAAGATTGATATATTGGAAGCCTATATTTGGATATCGGAAACGTTCCGGGTGAAATCGGGATTTTACCGGAGTACCGGGGGGTTACCGGAACCCCCCCGGGGTTAATGGGCCTACATGGGCCATGAGGGAGAAGAGGAGGGCCGGCCAGGGCAGGCCGCGCGCCCCCTCCCCCTAGTCCGAATAGGACAAGGAGGGGGGGGGCGCCCCGTTTCCTCTTTCCCCTCCCCCTTTCCTTCTCCACCAAGGCAAGAGGGGGGAGTCCTACTCCCGGTGGGAGTAGGACTCCAGGTGCACCCCTAGGGGGCCGGCCGCACCTCCCCCTCCCTCCTTTATATACAGGGGCAGGGGGGCACCTCTAGACACGAAAGTTGATCATCGTGATCGTTCCTTAGCCGTGTGCGGTGCCCCCCTCCACCATATCCCACCTCGGTCATATCGTTGCGGTGCTTAGGCGAAGCCCTGCGTCGGTAGAATATCATCATCGTCACCACGCCGTCGTGCTGACGGAACTCATCCTCGACACCCTGCTGGATCGGAGTCCGGGGATCGTCATCGAGCTGAACGTGTGCTGAATTCGGAGGTTCCGTACGTTTGGTGCTTGGATCAGTCGGATCGTGAAGACGTACGACTACATCAACCGTGTTGTCATAACGGTTCCGCTTACGGTCTACGAGGGTACGTGGACAACACTCTCCCCTCTCGTTGCTATGCATCACCATGATCTTGCGTGTGCATAGGATTTTTTTGAAATTACTACGTTCCCCAACAGATCCTCACCTGCTCCGGAGGTTGGTGCGGCCGGGCGGGTGGGGGACGACGCCGTGACGACGGCGGCGTGCAGAGGGCAGGGCGGCCGCAGGAGAGGCAAAGTGGGGGCCGCCGTGGTGGGACGGGACGGGGGAGGCGAGGTCGCGGAAGAAGGGTGTCGGTGTCAAAACCGGCGGATCTCGAGTAGGGGGTCCCGAACTGTGCGTCTAGGCAGATGGTAACAGGAGACAAGGGACACGATGTTTTTACCCAGGTTTGGGCCCTCTCGATGGAGGTAAAACCCTACTCCTGCTTGATTAATATTGATGATATGGGTAGTACAAGAGTAGATCTACCACGAGATCAGAGAGGCTAAACCCTAGAAGCTATCCTATGGTATGATTGTTGTTCGTCCTACGGACTAAAACCCTTTGGTTTATATAGACACCGGAGAGGGCTAGGGTTACATAGAGTCGGTTACAATGGGAGGAGATCTATATATCCGTATCGCCCAGCTTGCCTTCCACGCCAAGGAATGTCCCATCCGGACACGGGACGAAGTCTTCAATCTTGTATCTTCATAGTCCAGGAGTCCGGCCAAAGGTCATAGTCCGGTCATCCGGACACCCCCTAATCCGGTACTCCCTCAGTAGCCCCCGAACCAGGCTTCAATGACGATGAGTCCGACGCACAGATTTATCTTTGGCATTGAAGGCGGGTTCTTCCCCAAACTCCGTGTACCTGCGGAATAGTGTCCGGCTTCTGGTGAATGTTGCGCTCCTTGGCTTCTGTGCCCAATAATGGCCATCTTCCACGTGTCAAACTAATGTGAACAGCCAGGGTGTTTTTTCATTTACCCCCCCAGCTGTGCAAATGAACTGCCTATAAAAGAGACGGGGATTTAGATCGAATCACACCATCTTTCCTTCGCGAGCTTTCATCGGAGCGCTTTCGACAGAGATCCATTTCATCATGGCCGGTCGACGCAGCTCCTCCTCTCGCCCCCCAGTCATCAGCCTGGAAATTGGGAGAGATGCTCCGTCTCGCACAGTGAGCTAGTGGCGCTCCAAGCCAAGGGGTTACTCCCCCCGGCCTACATGGTCCCGGTTCGAGCCGGGCTCGCCACCTATAATGGTGGAGAGCAAGCGGAGAGCGCTCCCAATCCCTCCAAAGGAGAGCGGGTATGCCTTGTCCCTTATTTGATAAGAGGGCTCGGATTTCCAATTCATCTGTTTCTCCGGGGGCTCATGGAGTTTTACGGCCTCCAGTTGCACAACCTTACGCCTGCCTCCATATTGCATATCACGGGCTTTGTAGCCCTTTGCGAGCTGTTCTTGGGTATCGAGGCTCATTTTGCACTATGGAAGAAGCTGTTCTGCCTCGTGCCCCGTTCTCAGGAGGGTCAATATATCAAGTGGGCAGAGCCGAACTATGGCGCATCGCCGAGACCGGATATCTATCCGGAACCCCAAAGAAGGCGTCCGAAGACTGGCCTTCAGAATGGTTTTATATATAAGACGTCCCCCTGCCGGACCGTGTACGAATCGGCCTCCCTGAGTTTGATAACGCTCCTCTGAAGAAGCGCCTAAGCTGGCGCCCATGGAGCCCTCAGAAGGAAAATGACAGGGACGTCCTTTACCTGATGAGCCGGATAAGTTTGTTGGCTCATTCCGGACTGACCATGATCGAGGTCATGGCCACATGCATTACACGGGGGGTGCACGCGCTTCAGTATAGAGGTCACCCCATGTGGGATTTCAACGGGGAGGACGACGCCACCCGGTGCGGCCGTCAGGGGCCGGATTCGTCTGCCGCTCTAATAAAGATCTTATCCGCTTTGTACAAGGGAGAAGAGGAGGAATTCCTCCGCGTCAACCCACGGGGCGGATTTTGTATGTACAATCCTCCTAGCTGGGTAAGTGAATGCTTTTATTTGTCCATCCGTTTCATATTTCCTCAGTTAAGTATTTAGCCTAGCAATTTCAACGCAGGAGCTACGCCAGGTTATAAAGGAGATAAACAACCCTCCTCCACAACCTGAGGACCCGGAACGGTCCTTTGATCCGGACTCCCAGGAGGACCCGGACTTAGGCGTGGAGCTGATCGATGGGGTGTTTCATCAATTGAGCAAGGATAACGCCTTGGTGGCCATTACGGCCGATGATCCCGGACTACTCCCAGCCTCCCAAGTAACCGAGACCAAAGTCCCAGCATTTTTTAGAAGGACCCATCCGTGCTTATTTTGGGTCACCGCATACCAATGACGTTTTCGCAGGGGAAGTCCTTGAGGCGGAAGGCCGAGCCTGCGGTGGCCAGCCAACAAGGGGCATCAAGGCCCGACAGGCTGAAAAGAAGTGCGGTCCGGATTGATACGCTAGAGCAACGGTATGGCGTGCCTTTTTATTCCCAGGTTTTATTACCTCGAGGCGTACCAACGCTCGTGCTTTCTTCAGGAAAAAGAGCGCTTGCCGGACTATATCCGGAGAGATTGCCAAACACGCCTCCACCGGCCAGGCTCCAAGGTCGGGTCCGGAAGCGGAGGCGAGTACGAGGCGCGCACCGGACGCTCCTCCGACAGAGGATGCGGACGGGCTGTCTGCCACCAATTCAGAGGTGGAGAGTGCCATGAACCACAGGCGTCACCGGACAATTCTTCGTGACGCTTGTTTCTCCCAAGAGGCGTTAGATGCCTTCAATACGGGAGATGCGTATCTCCGTGCCGCTCAAAATGGTCTAGCCAGAGCCACAGAGCAGTATGTAAAAGTCATACAGGTGAGAAAATTTGATGGTTATGTATGTTAGTAGCCTCCGAGACTTGAAACAGTTAGAATAACTGATTTAAGGATCATTTGTTATGCAGGGTCTTACAGAAAAGAATACCCAATTGACCCAGGAGCTGGAAGAGTGCAAAGCCCAACTTGAGACCGCACTACCCGCGGCAGGGGAGGCCAAGGAGACCCCCTCTGGTACTTACATGTTTTCGAAAGATCAGTATGTGCGAAGTGCGGCATGTGTAAAAAATCTGATAACAACATTGCAGATGGTGCCGGAGTGAATCTGGACCAACAACAACTCTTGCGCCGGTTAAAGGCCGGCGAGAGCGTGCTTACAAGGGTGAGGCAAGAGAAAAACAAGCTCCAAGATGCCAACACCCAGCTGGGCGAGGAACTAAAGGATGTTTGTGCGCAGCTGTCGGACTCCGTGAAGGAGAATCGGCAGCTTCGACGCGGCATTTTTAGTAAGTGCTTGAATGAACTTCGGAAAAAGAGTTCGACGAGGAAGTCGATTGATAGAGTTATGTCTGTAGGTATGCTGACAGGTAGGCCTGCGGAGGAAATGCCCGGATCTATGGGTGACCTTCTTCCCGAGATCTTACAATTGCACGAACGAGTTCGGCAGGTGATGCAAGGCGTTGCCCAGGCTTTGTGTCCATCCGTCTCCATGCCCGAAGGCCTTGGAGAGCTTGCGGAGAAGCTGAAGGGAGCGCGGCGGCGCTTCCGGTTATGGAAGATATCGGCCTGCCGTCAAGGCGCCCAGGAGGTTTGGGCCATGGTGAAGACACGGTACACGAAGGCTGACCCAAACCACATGGCCGAGGTTGGACCGGTAGGGCCCGATGGGAAGGAGATCCCTGTGAGCTTAGTGTACGACCAGGTAGAGCTGGCCGCCAAATATTCTCAACAGGACTGTAAGCTAGACAACCTGTTGGATGGTATTGAAGAGGAATATACCCAGCCAAATTGACTATGTAATTTAATATGACATGTGAAATGCCTTCTAGCCGGATTGTAGATCGTTTGTCATGGTGAACCTTTTCGCTTCAACCTCGGGACCCGATAGTCCGGAGTGTGTCCGAATACCCTCTCGGTTATGTAAAAACCGGGGCATGCGTAGAGACCAGGCGTAGGGGTCATTAGTGCTTGAACAGACAAGTGCCCAACTAGTTATGTTATATTACATGGTTAGTAAGAAACATCTTCCAGGGAGAATAGTTCCGTTAGGGGTTCCTTTCCCTGGGAGGCATGCCCTAAAGTGCATCTCCGGACTGCGAAAAAAGCAGAAAAACATCTAGGGGCAGATAAATAAACGAGTGAGAAATCATCTTTCAGTTCACGGATCGAATATTCCCTTAAGAACGCTAGCTTTCGGCTTCACCCAGTCTGAGGTACACATCCGGCTCACCCGACAGTAACAATCGCAGAGGTGCTCCCTTTACCGCCTAGCCGAACAATCGGGAACGTAGGGGTAAGCACAGGAGCCAGGCAACCCAGCTTGGCCAAAACTTAAGTCATATCGATGCATATAATGGTGAATAAAAGGTACATGCGGAAGTGTGACACATGCGTTGGGCATGAGGCCCGTATAAACAAGCTTCTGCTAAAGAAGCCCCCAGGTATAATGAGCGTGAATGGCGCGTCCATTGTTTGCAAACAAAACGCGAACGAGCCCTCAAAGGCTATGAGAGAGAAGGAGGGAGAAGGAGAGAAATATAAGACAGCTAATATGTAAAAAAAATTGGCAGATGAAGGATACAAACATAGAGTCCGGCGTTAGGCGTAGAATCTTCGTAGACGGGCTGCGTTCCATGGGTTCGGCTCGAGTCGGTTATCCGATGCGTCTCGCAGACGGTACACTCCACCAGTCAGGACTTGGTCAATTATGAAGGGACCTTCCCATTTGGGTTTGAGTTTGTCCTCTTTCTTGTCCGGCAGGCGTAGAACTAATTCGCCAATATTGTAAGTTTTGGCCTGTACTTCTCCTCTTTGATATCTTCGAGCCTGCTGTTGATAGAATGCAGAACGTGCCTTTGCTACATCGCGCTCCTCCTCCAAGGCGTCCAAACTGTCCTGCCGATCGAGTTCGTCCTCTCTTTCTTCATACATGCGCACACGAGGTGAGTCATGAATTATGTCGCAGGGCAGACCTGCCTCGGCGCCGTATACCATAAAGAATGGTGTGAATCCGGTAGTGCGATTCGGCGTGGTCCGCAACCCCCAGAGTATGGAGTCGAGCTCCTCTACCCAGTGCGTATTAGATTCCTTGAGGGATCGCACTAACCTGGGTTTGATGCCGCTCATGATTAGACCATTTGCTCGCTCGACTTGACCGTTAGTTTGTGGGTGGTAGACTAAAGCGTAGTCGAGCTTGATGCCCATGTTTTTGCACCAGAATTTGACATTGTCGGCCATAAAGTTCGTGCCGTTATCAGTGATGATGTTGTGGGGGACTCCATAACGGTGTACGACCCCTGATATGTAGTCTATCACGGGCCTAGATTCGGCCGTCTTAACAGGCTTGGCCTCTATCCATTTGGTGAATTTATCCACCATGACCAGTAAATATTTTTGCTTGTGGGTTCCCCCTTTAAGGGGTCCAACCATGTCAAGCCCCCAGACCGCAAAGGGCCAGGTGATTGGTATAGTTTGGAGGGCGGTGGGTGGCATGTGGCTTTGGTGAGCAAAGAGTTGGCAACCGACACATCGTTGGACTAAATCCTGAGCATCTGCCCGGGCCGTCAGCCAATAAAATCATGTACAGAAGGCCTTGCTTACCAGGGCCCGGGCTGCGGCGTGGTGCCCACCGAGTCTGGCATGAATTTCAGCCAAGAGATTTTGCCCTTCCTCTTCGGAGATACACCTTTGAACGACTCTGGTGGTGCTTTTCTTATAAAGCTCTCCCTCATGGACTTTGTAGGCTTTAGATCGCCGCACTATGCAGCGTGCCTCGTTTTGGTCCTCTGGAAGTTCCTGCCTGGTCAGGTAGTCTAGGAATGGTTTTGTCCACTGGGCAATGACTGCCATTATCTCGTGGGCTGAGGATGTTACTTCGTTGGCCAAGCCTTAAGCTGTGTTAGAATGTTCGGTGTCGGGCAGTGCGGTTGGATCTGGGCTGTTATTTCCGGATTCCCCTTCCCATGATATAGATGGCTTGAATAGCCTTTCCAAGAAAATGTTGGGGGGGGGGGGACTGCATCGCGCTTTGCACCGATGCATGCCAAGACGTCTGCTGCCTGATTGTTTTCCCGGGCTATATGGTGAAATTCGAGCCCTTCGAACCGAGCCGACATTTTTAGGACGGCGTTGCGATAAGCTGCCATTTTAGGATCCTTGGCATCAAAGTCTCCATTTATTTGGGATATCGCGAGGTTCGAATCCCCACGCACCTCTAGGTGTTGAATGCCCATGGAGACTGCCATCCGGAGGCCATGTAGAAGGGCCTCGTATTCGGCTGCGTTATTGGAGTCTGTGTACATTATCTGGAGTATGTATTGAACTTTATCTCCTGTTGGGGACGTCAAAATGACGCCAGCCCCCAGACCCGCTAACATTTTGGAGCCGTCGAAGTGCATGATCCAATTGGAATATGTGCCATACTCTTTAGGGAGTTCAGCTTCAGTCCATTCGGCGACGAAGTCGGCCAAGACTTGCGACTTGATAGCTCGTCATGGCTTGTAGGTTATGTCGAACGGGAGGAGCTCGATGGCCCATTTGGCAATCCGGCCCGTTGCGTTGCGGTTGTTTATAATGTCGTTAAGAGGTACTTCGGAAGCTACTGTTATTGAACACTCTTGAAAGTAGTGTCACAGCTTCCGGGATGCCATAAACACCGCGTACGCTATCTTTTGATAATGCGGGTACCGTGACTTGCATGGAGTGAGGACAATGGACACATAGTAAACTGGTTTTTGAAGGGGAAATTTGTGTCCGTCCATTTCTCGTTCGATGACGAGCACTGCGCTTACAACTTGATGAGTTGCCACAATGTATAATGACATTGGTTTGCCGGTGTTAGGCGCGGCCAGGACTGGGTTTGTTGCCAATATGGCTTTTATTTCCTCGAGTCCAGCCGTGGCGGCATCCGTCCACTCGAAATGTTCGGTGCACCGGAGGAGGCGATAGAAGGGTTATGCCTTTTCTCCCAAACGAGAGATAAAGCGGCTTAGAGCCGCAACGTCCCGTCAATTTTTGTATTTGTTTGAGGTCTCTTGGAATATCCAATTGTGACAGAGCTTGGATCTTGGCTGGTTTTGCTTCAATTCCTCTACGGATATAATGAAGCCCAAGAGCTTTCCGGCTGGTACGCCGACAATGCATTTTTCCGGGTTAGGCTTGATGTCATATGTCCGGAGGTTATCGAATGTGAGCCTCAAATCGTCCACTAAGGTTTCGACATGCTTGGTTTTGACGACCACGTCATCTACGTATGCCTCCACTCTTTTGCCGATCTGGTTTGCCAAACATGTCTGAATCATGCACTGATATGTTGCGCCGGCGTTTTTGAGCCCGAAGGGCATTGTGTTGAAGCAGAATGGGCCGTATGGGGTGATGAAAGCCGTTGCGGCTTGGTCTGGCTCCGCCATCTTAATTTGATGGTAGCTGGAGTATGCGTCGAGGAAACACAATGAATCGTGTACTGTGGTAGCATCGATAATTTGATCGATGCGGGGGAGGGGGAAGGGATCCTTTGGGCAAGCCTTGTTGAGGTCCTTGAAATCGACGCATAGGCGCCATGATTTGTCCTTCTTTGGTACCATCACCAGGTTCGCTAGCCAATCCGAATGTTTTATGTCTCTGATGAATCCGGCCTCCAGTAGTTTGGCTAGCTCTTCTCCCATGGCTTGTCTCTTTGGTTCGGAGAATCGCCAAAGAGCCTGTTTGACAGGCTTGAATCCTTTTAGGATGTTGAGGCTGTGTTCGGCCAGCCTGCGTGGGATTCCTGGCATGTCTGAAGGGTGCCAGGCAAAAATGTCCCAATTTTCGCGTAGGAATTCTTGTAGTGCGGTCTACATCAGGGTTTAATTGTGCCCCGATGGAGGCCGTTTTTGTAGGGTCCGTTGGGTGGACTTGGAATTTGACTATTTCGTCCGCCGATTTAAAGGAGGTGGACTTGGATCTTTTATCAAGTATCACATTGTCCCTGTTCACTGTGGAGCGCAATGCAGTTAGTTCTTCGGCCGCTAGGGCTTTGGAAAGTGCCTCAAGGGCCAGTGCGGCTGTTTTGTTTTCGGCGTGGAGTGCTATGTACGGGTCACTAGCAAGAGTGATGATCCCGTTGGGTCCGGGCATTTTGAGCTTCATGTACCCGTAATGGGGTATAGCTTGAAAAATTGTGAACGCCTCTCGCCCTAATAGCGTGTGGTATCCGCTGCTGAACGGGGCCACTTGAAACGTGACCTCCTCGGATCTGTAATTATCCGGCGTGCCGAACACCACGTCTAGTGTGATTTTTTCTGTACAACATGCTTCCCGACTGGGGATTATTCCTCTAAAGGTTGTGTTGCTTTGCTCAATGCGGCTCTAGTCTATTTCCATTTTTCGAAGTGTTTCCTCATAAATGAGGTTCAATCCGCTGCCACCGTCCATGAGTACCATGGTAAGTCGAAAGCCATCCACTATTGGACCGAGGACAAATGCGGCTAGTGCTCGGGCTGTTCGGAATTTAGGTTCGTCACTGGCATTAAAGGTAATAGCCGTGTCACTCCATGGGTTTACTGTTGCTACTTGGTAGACTTCGGCAAGGTTGCGGAGTGTCCGTTTCCGCATATTGTTTGATGCGAAGGTCTCGAAGACCGTTAATACCGTACTAGTATCCCTGGGGTGGTACTCTGTGAATTCTGGAGTTAGAAGCTCCTCGCCACTTCTGGCCACCTGCCGGAGTATCCAACATGCTCTAAGGCTATGAGTTGGTGTGACGCCCTCTGTACTATGAATTTTACAGGGTCCATTGAGCCATCCCTCCAGTACAGTTCCATGCCCTGTAGAGGGTTTTTTCTTTTTGGTGTTTAACCCAGGTGCCTGGTGATGACGCACCATTTTATTTTGGACTGGGGTTGTATTCAGGGCCGGATTGTCCCAAAATTTTGTTTCAGTTTTCCATGCGCTTTCCATCGCACAGTACTTTCGTACTATGGATGCCATATCGGCGAAGCGTGTAATTTCTCGGTGACTTATGGCGTTGAGGATCCCCTTGTTCGTGCAATTATTGCAGAATGATGAAATTGCATCCTCCTTGCGGCAGTCCTCTATTCTGTTCATGACCAGGAGGAATCTGGCCCAGTAATGGTGTACTGTTTCCGCGGGCTCTTGCCGAATTTGGGATAAATCCCTTATATTTGGGCGGGCGGGTGGAATTAAATCCGAAACCTCGCCCCATCCAAGGCTCAAGGGCCAAGGAATTTCCGGACTCTGAAGCTTGTGTTCTTGGATATTGTCCAATGAATCTAGCCCGCTGCCTGACTTTAGGTTCGGGGCATGAATGACGCCCTGCCCTCCGCGGGTATCCGGCTTGGAGGGATCGGGAATCCAGACATAACTAGTCTTCAAGATAGATGAAGGCTTGCCATATTGTTCTTCCACCACCGAAACGTGGTGGGTGACCTGGGGAGAGTTAATCTCTCTCAGATCGGGTTTAAGCCCAATCTGATCGTGGTCTGTAGCGACTCCTAGGGCGGCGATGCGATCCAAGAGCTTGTTTAAGAAAGAGAGCTCCATCAGATCTAGCTGCTCGGCGAGTTCCGAGTTGACATGAAGATTGCTTTCGATGACCTGAGAAGTCATCATCGGTGCGGAGGCTGAACAGGCGGTCATAAGGAATCCGCCTAGCCGGAGAGTATGGCCGATAGCCAAAGCTCCTTTAGCAATAGTGCCGTCTTTAAAGACGGGATGAGGCATCCTTCCTGATGGCGACGGCACAATGGAACTCTCAATGAAAGCACCAATGTCAGTGTCAAAACCGGCGGATCTCGGGTAGGGGGTCCCGAACTATGCATCTAGGCAGATGGTAACAGGAGACAAGGGACACGATGTTTTTACCAAGGTCCGGGCCCTCTCGATGGAGGTAAAACCCTACTCCTACTTGATTAATATTGATGATAAGGGTAGTACAAGAGTAGATCTACCACGAGATTAGAGAGGCTAAACCCTAGAAGCTAGCCTATGGTATGATTGTTGTTCGTCCTACGGACTAAAACCCTCCGGTTTATATAGACACTGGAGAGGGCTAGGGTTACACAGAGTCGGTTACAATGGGAGGAGATCTACATATCCGTTTCGCCAAGCTTGCCTTCCACCCCAAGGAATGTCCCATGCGAACACGGGACGAAGTCTTGAATCTTGTATCTTCATAGTCCAGGAGTCCGGCCAAAGGTCATAGTCCGGTCATCCGGACACCCCCTAATCCGAGACTCCCTCAAAGGGCGACTGGCGTGCCGTGCGGCCGCGGGAGGAGGAGGAGGGGATCGGAGGTTGATTTTTTTAGACAGGGGTGGGTGGAGTGGGACGACGGTTGGTGGGGTGGGGTGGATCGGGGGTTGGGATTGTGGATCGGGATGGGGTGGACACGCTTAGTAGTAGCATGGGGTCTTACCTGCGCTACTAATACTTACTTAGTAGTAGCGCTGGTTTTATATCCCTCGCTACTACTATGGCCTATCCCGGGGGCATTGTTGGAGACCATTTAGTAGCAGCGTGGGTTTATACCCCTCGCTACTACTATCAACTTAGTAGTAGCGCGGTTTTATACCCCTGACTACTACTAATTAGCAGTAGCACCCATTTTTAAACCGTGCTACTGATAAACTTCTGTGTATAAGGTTTTCCCTAGTAGTGGTATTTAGAGTAGTGATTTGCTTTATTATACTAACGGATCTTACCGAGTTTTCTATTGAAGTTTTGTGTGGATGAAGTGTTTGATCGAGAAGGTCTCGATATGAGGAAAAGGAGGAGAGGCAAGAGCTCAAGATTGGGGATGCCCAAGGCACCCCAAGTAAATATTCAAGGAGACTCAAGCGTCTAAGCTTGGGTATGCCCCAGAAGGCATCCCCTCTTTCTTCAACAAGTATCGGTATGTTTTCGGATTTGTTTTGTTCATGTGATATGTGCAAGTCTTGGAGCGTCTTTTGCATTTAGTTTTCACTTTTCTTTTATGCACCATGCTGGTATGAGATAGTCCTTGTTTGATTTCTAGAATGCTCATTATACTTCACTTATATCTTTTGAGTATGGCTTTATAGAATGCTTCATATGCTTCACTTATATCATTTGAAGTTTGGATTGCCTGTTTCTCCTCACATAGAAAACCGCCATTTGTAGAATGCTCTTTTGCTTCACTTATATTTGTTAGAGCATGGGAATATCTTTTGTAGAAAGAATTAAACTCTCTTGCTTTACTTATATCTATTTGGAGAGATGACAGGAATTGGTCATTCACATGGTTAGTCATAAAATCCTACATAAAACTTGTAGATCACTGAATATGATATGTTTGATTCTTTGCAATAGTTTTGCGATATAGAGATGATAATATGTGGGATGTTCTAGTAGATGGTTGTGTTTAGTAAGGATATTGTTGTTAAGGTTTGTGATTCCTGTCAGGACCCCGACTCAATGCCACATCGATCTAGCATGTAACACCTCATATCACTTTGCGGCCTCACGCACGGTATTCCCACGGGTGTCGCCTTACCTTTACCCGGGACCATTTGCGCCTTTTGGCACACGTATATGACAGCGTCGCTAGCATCCATATGATAAGGAGCCCGGGCTGACATGGCTAGTCGTAAACCCAAAGTGGCACAAACTTACAGGGACAGGCATCCATGACCCAGCATCGAACGTGCCGGTCATCAGCGAGTGAATCCAGGCTGTAGCACTGGGCTAGCAGGACTCCGGTGAACCGGGCTGTAGCGGGCTAACAGGACTCCGGTATTCATCGCGTGACATTTCCCCGAAGGGACAGACACAGGAACGAAGAAGGACACATGCCGGCCAGCCTAAGTGTTCCGGAGCAGTAGCAAGCTACCATGGCTCGGTGGAAACACTAGGAGACATTTCCCGGTAAGAGAGGCTACTAAAGATAAACAACTAGATAGTCAGATCCCACACATACCAAGCATTTCAATAACATACACACAATATGCTCGATATGTGCAATACAACATGGCATCACAAAATGACTCTACGACTCAAGTAGTTTATTCAGTAGGCTCCGAGGAGCGAGATATTACAAACATGGGTCTCATGACCCAACACTCAGAGCATACAAATCAAAGCACATGCGGAAACTTAACATGTCTGAGTACAGACAACTATAAATGAAAAAGGCTGAGAAGCCTGACTATCTACCAGATCCTGCCGAGGGCACAAGATCGTAGCTGAGGTAACAAGCTAAACGTCGAAGTCCAAGCGGAACTACTAGCGAGACTGAAGTCTCTCTGCAAAAACATAAAATAGGCAAACATGAGTACAAATGTACCCAACAAGACTTACATCAGATCTATCTACATATGCATCATTATCAACAAAGGGGTGGTGGGGTTTAACTGCAGCAAGCCAGCTTTGACTCGGTGGCTATCCTAAACTACGACTGCAAGTAACTCTTTTGAGGTGGCGCACACGAGTCCACATATTCACCATATCAATACACCACTATGGATCCGCTCCCGTCTCCCTACGAGAACACCATCCATAGCACTCATGCTTATCTTGCGTATTTTAGGGTATCCACTTTCACTTGTCTATGAACTGTACAAGGGGTCCAAGTTTCCATATCTGAGGAATCCGGCTATTCGAATAGATAATGATAACCCTGCAGGGGTGTACTTCTTCACACACGCTTTCGCCACTTATCGCCCTGTACACGTCATGTACCTCGGCAACCTTCAAGCGGAAGCCGGGCGAGGGAGTCGGCCACGACCTGACTAACCGAACAAGTCTCTAGTCCAGGTTTATCGCCTATTCGGGTTCCATCCGCAAGGAGATCCGGCCGGGGTGTCGCTCACGGCCCCAAACGATGTGTGCAGGGTTCCCAAGCCCACCATCCGGGTGCCACTTGGTACACCGTGCCACTGTGCCTAGTCTGTCCCAAGCCCACCTGTACCGGGTGCCACTTGGTAGACTACTAACACTACCTACAAACACCAGAAACTAGTTGCAACTCCTGGACAGAGATCAAGTTGATTAATAAGTCGAGAGAGCTTGGAGCGCCCGGAGCCCAATGTGTGGTAGTAACTGATCATGGATCACAAACACAGAACTCAGTTCCTGAGGACGGCTGCAATGAGACAACCCACCATGTACTCCTACATGGCCTCTCACCGCTACCTTTACCAAATCGTGTTCACACACTTAGCTCTCACCATGGTAGGACATGTTCACACGCCTCTGATTCATCCCCGATGAATCAGACCTGACTCAACTCTAAGCAGTAGCAGGCATGACAAACAAACATGAATGAGTAGGCACAACAGGGCTCAAACAACTCCTACTCATGCTAGTGGGTTTCATCTATTTACTGTGGCAATGACAGGTCATGCAAAGGATAAAGGGGTTCAGCTACCGCAACAAGTAACAGATGAATCATTGTTGTCCTAATGCAGTAAAACAGAGCAGGAGCGAGAGAGTGGGATTTTATCGGAATGAACAAGGGGGTTTTGCTTGCCTGGCACTTCTGAAGATAGCATTGAGTCTTCATTAGTGTCAACGATCACATCATCGGTACAACGTCTACCGAGGGGGAACAACACCGGCAAACATAGAAGAAACATGATCAATGCAATGCACAATATGATGCATGCTATGACATGGCAATATGAATGTGTTTTGGGCTAATGCACCTAGCTATGATTTAAATGAAGTTGGTTTGAATACATGATTCAAATTCCAACTCCATATATGATTATTTAAATGCCCTTTATTTGTTTTGTCCAAAACAGAGGACAAACATTGTTCAAACATGCATGAAAATAGTACAGATGGATTCCTTGAATTTTTCTAATAATTTTTCATATATAAATTATTTAATTTGGAGTTACGGTTGAATTTCTATGATTTGTTGAAGTTTGGGGTATTTTCTGAAATTTATAAATCTTTCCTGATTTATTTTAATTCCAGAAATACTTACTGCGTCAGCATTGCGTCACTATGACGTCAGCAGGTCAACAGGCACTGCTGCTGGTCAAACCTGACCGGTGGGGTCCACTGGTCAGTGACTAGGGCTGATTAGTGCCGGTGATGTGTGGGCCTGGTCAACGGCCACGTCAGCAGGGTCAATCTGACGCGTGGGTCCATCGGGATTAAGTTAAATCTAACTAAGTTGGTTAGTGGTTTAACTAAGCCAGCGGGGCCCGACTGTCAGTGGCATAGGGCTTAGTTAGTGGGGTGATTAACTCCTAACAGCTGCTATCACCGGCGGCTAATCGCCGGCGTAACCAGGACGCGGCGGCGTTGCCCGTCCGGCCAACTCCGGTGACGGGAGCTCGCGCGGCTGGGCGCGTTGGAACCGGAGCAAGGAGGCACGTCGATTGGTGGCCTCAGGTGATGCTAGGGTGGCCGGGAACGTCGACGGTGTCGAGTTCCGCGGCGGCGCAGTTGCGGCTTGCACGGGTGCGAGGACCACGGTGCACGGTTGGGCGACCTGAGGCACGCTACGGGTTCCTGGAGAAGCCCGGAGCACGACTCCATGCTTGGGTTGGTCGGGCGGGACGGCTAGCGACGGCGAGCTTCGCGGCGGCGGCAGCGGGTGCTCGGCCATGGCGGGCTGCGGTTAGAGGGTGGAAACAGAGGGGGTGAGCACGGGGAAAAGTGTAGGAGCTCACAAGGATTCAGTAGAGAAGGTCAGCGGCCTCGGGGACAGACGGAAACCGACGAATCGACAGAGACGATCTCCGGGCGCCAGCGGTGAAGACGAGGACGTTGGCGACGAAGCAAAGCCCTCCGGCTCGTTTCCTTCAGCTTGGGGATGTGGTGCTCGATTGCGGAGCTGCTGGGCACGGCCACGGGACGAGGGGTGGCCGTGGTCATGGCTACGGCGAGCGGCGCTCTCAGGTGCATTCAGTGACGAGAGGGAGGGAGAGCAGAGGAGGAGGAGGGGGTCCAAAGAGAGAGGGGCGGTCGAGGGGGAGTGCATGGCGTCGCGGAGGGAGTCCAGGGCGATGAGGGGGCAGCAGGAGGTGGAAGCAGGAGGTGGTGCTCGGGCGCGGGCGCGTCGACACGCCTCTGCCTACTGGCAGAGGTTGAAGACGGTGGGGAGCTGGGCTGGGCCTCAGCCGCATTGCTGGGCCAGGTGGGGGCGCTAGGTGGGCTGCGGGTAAGTGGCCCAGGTAGGCTTCCTCTCTCTCCTGTTTTATTGTTCTGTTTGTTTTATTTTTAAATTTATTTTGCCACTGTTTTGAATTAAAAATAATTCAAACAATGCCAAAAGCTCCTCTGAATATTTTTATTTTGCTAGATGGACTTTTCCAAAAGCTCATAAAATATTTCAGGGGTATTTGAAATTATATTCTAGTTATATGAATATAATTCAAATTCAAATAGCTAATGATTTAAATTCAAAGTCCCAAAAATAAATCCTTAAAAATGTTCAATATTTTGGTTGGGACCAGAACCCTTGCCAAAAATATTAAACATCTAAGAAGAGCATTTTGGAACAATGAATGAGATTTTAGGGTTTTTGCCCTTCTTTTTATTTAGGGTTTTGAGGCTTCTAAATTCCTCAGTTCAAGTTTCAAAAATTTAAACATGATTCACAGATGGAAGCAAGCATAGGTCAGGCCAGAACTAGGGATGTGACAACTCACCCCCACTAAACAAGAATCTCGACCCGAGATTCAAGTGTAGGGTAAGACGATGGGGAACGCAACCTAACACAATCTTCACGATCCAGGTTGCCCTTCATAAGAACATTGATTCGATCACCATCATTGTCTTGATGTCTTGCTCTGAGAACTCTAGCTAATCATGACAAGAAGAGGAAAGGAAAACTCTAGAAGGATCGATCTTCTCGAAGGTCGAACAACTCACGGAATGAGACATAGAACCATCTCTCGGGTTGAGACACGAGATACACATCAAGAGGGGTGGAAAGAAACGGATGACGAAGGTTCACTAGGTGGACAATAATTCCACACTTAAGAAGGTGGTAAACGATTGTGAACGTAGCGAGGAGTTGAGTTGCCACGATACCATAACGGGGCACCTTAGGGAAGGTGACTTGTGGAAATATCCCCTTAAGTGGCAAAAAGAATTACCTTTGATTCAGAGATCATTGAAACTCTTTATACCAGCCTAAGGAAAATCTCGAGCGATCGTTTGGAGGGGTTCGGTAGAATGGCATACTCGGACTTGGATGATGTGGATTACCTTGCTGAAGACAACGTAATGGATGAATTTGCTTACCACCAGAAATGGAAGAGACCCATGGTAGAATGGCACAGTGGCGATGCAAGCTGGGAACAAAATGCAAATGCTGGGAATGATTCTGGTAACTGGGGAAGAACCCAACAATAGAGAGTGAATTCACTGTTTGAAAAGGTCATAGCATTGCCGAGGAAACTGAGAGGAATCCTAGTTAGTGCCGATGATAACGCGTAGCGCTTGTGCGTGCTCTCAAGAACTTGAGCATTTCCACAATCATCAAGGTTTTATCAACATCCGTGTCAAGGGTGCTGACAACACAACATACTACCATGATGGCTAATGATGGATGATGCAGATGCAAAGGAAGATAACACCTTCTCAGATTTCACCTTAGCGAGGCCAAGGAAACAAAATCTGGATGATCGACCGAGAGACATTTAGCACTCCGCTTCTAATGTTCTCCTTGATGTGCTAGTGTAACCCATTCATAGAAATGGTCTGGTATCTAGAGCATCAAGTAAAGGTCGGACTTCGGAAACACAAAAATCATAAGGCACAACTAGGGAGTAAATCCTACGAAGTCCTTATGGGAAGGTGGCCAGCTTCTTCAATCAAGATACTACAATAATAGGTCTTCCGGCTGGGTATGTTGGCCATGACATCCACTTCACCGGTTATCGAGGGACCAGTATTATAGTTCTTGGGAAATGTTCCAACCATTATATCTGCCTGAGATTCAGATCTGGTTGGTGTCAGGATATTCCAGACCCATCGAGTCTAGGAAGAAAATGAAAGTTTGCAACACAAATCGACGAGATGACGTTGCGAGATTCTCGGGAAATGAACTACGATAGCAAGCTCCAAAGCATGAGCTGGTTCTGCTACGCACGTGTGAACACGCTGTTCCAGGCAAACATGATCACATGGTAGTCTTACAATAAAACACTACCGAGTTCGGGTAGGGAACCATCATTGAGGATATCGAAGTTCTTTCATAAGTCCGGATTAGCTCTTATGAAGGAACTCCTTCTCCTTGAACAAATCAATTAGTGGCTTGGGGTGCTACGGAATACATATGGAGTGGAGGTAATTAATCTACCAAACCATAGTATACTTTGCACATGCATGACTGACTTGGGACGATTCCAGAGGAAACAAAACAAAGCTTTCTCAAACCCATGGCGGCAACTTGCACCAAATGCACATGAGTTAGAGGAAGTCACTTCTTCCATCCAAGCATAGGTTTCATGAACAGAACACAAAGGCATTGCTTACAAAGTTTCCAACACTAGGTTGATGTTCAACATGAATCATGGGGGAGACAAAATGCTGCTGATGGGCTCAACAACAACTCATCGGAATTTCCATATCATTGGACTTCCACCATCATGTGAACACGGTGGTAGTATTGGTCAGACCAAAAAATATAATGGTGTATGCTCGAGCAAAAACCACGAGTAAGACAACATTACGAATATCGTTGGTTCTGATTTGATTTGACGACAGCCCATACTCAATCAAAGGTTTGGGTAAGATAATAGATCCAACAATTGTTCACAAGGGCCAATTGATGAAGATATCATCTTTCTTCAACACACACACACACACACACACACACACACACAAAAAGATATCCCTTAACATGAACTAAGTCGGACAAGCTTTTATCTTCCAACTCTCCAAGTTGTTGTTTAGCTTATCCAACTAGCTCAGGGTATCCAACACGGATTCTTGGAGAAGGGGTGGTTTACAGGAATAAACCAACTTGATCACGAGCTCAACATAGCGGTCAGGTGACAACCTGGTAATACTTCCGAGAAGATTTTCGGAAAATCACGAACCACCAATATGGTATTAAGCTTGAGAACGACCTTGCTTTTCAGGGCAAGACGATATGATCAACAGAGCAGGGTATTGACACAATCCTAACTCACTGATCAGAGGGTGCACCAGAAATAAGGACTAGGTAGCACGATCAATCTTAGAATGATGACTCAATAATCAGCATGCTGAGAATGAGGTTTTTGTCCATTTAACTACCAAGCAACAGAGTTGCTAGCAGTATTGATTTCACACACCACGATTCACTTGTCGGCATTCCGGTTACAATAACACAGGAACCGAGGAATGAACAATGATGGCAAGAAGTATCACTGTACCAAGAGTTCATAGGATGGTGTGCAATTCCTACAATAATCCCGATATAAAAGATGGTAATACTCCAAGGTAGAACAGAGCAAAAGCTGGATTGGCATTTTGATCCGCGGAGTACAATTGTTTTGACCCAATCCTAGATATGGATGAGGTACTGGAGTTTGTTTCTCCTAGTCATTCCGGAATAGAATGGCTTGACGGACCATAAGAGTAATAGGCATCGATAAACGAACGCACGCATACTCTTGACTATCAATTGATATACGAAGGTCAGTAGACAACTAAAGAGAGACAACTCAAAGGAACATATAACTTTTTGAGTTGTGGATGCGTAGATTAGTATGTCAAACCAGGTTCAACATAATTCTTCCGGATAACCCATGCAGAAGGGTAGAACTGGCAGAGTCACAATATATAATGGAGAACTCATCAAGAGCATTCTGGTTGTGATCGTTCAGTTCAACGAGGAACTTCTGCCATAAGTAGTTCATGGTATTTGGAAGAAGAAGATACCACGGACTTCAAGGACTATCGCAAAGGTTACTAATAACCTAAGGGAGCTAGCAATTACTATCAACATGAGGTAAGTAGGGTGAATCTCGGGTTCAAAACCCAAGGAGTAGAATACCTACTACTAAGTGGCATCACGGGATGCTTTCGAGAATAAAGGCCAGAATCATCACGCTGGGAACACAAAACATGGCTAGACTACTAGCTGATCCCCTAAGGCACCTAGGGTCATAATAATAACTCCAACATAAATGTCAAGGCAATAGAATACCTCAACTCAACAATTAGTGTGATTGAGCTGGCATAAAGGAACATCGAAACCAGAGGGAAAGGATTTTGCAAATGCATCAGATTGTTTAGAAACCTGGGATGACTCGGACAGCATAACGGCTGTAAATGCTCAGAAAAGATTTGAGACATTCACAAAAATGGTGGCATAACCACTCAGAAGCACAATATCAAGGTCTCGAGATCAATAATTAACATACAGAGGTAGAAACTGAACTGAGGCTTAATCCAACAATCTTATAAGTCTACAGACTAGTAACCCGTGATCCTGATAGAAAGAAGAGATAGCCTAGTTCTTAATCCCCGTAGGAAAGATAAGATGACTCAGATCAGAAGGGCATAAGGTATAAGGAGTAAAAAGAGCCTTACGTTCCATCCCACAATCAATTCCCTTATATAACTAAAGAATTTCTAGACTCAACTTCGACCAGTTTGGCTTGGTAATCCTACAGGCAGTCAAGCTCTGATACCAACACTGTCAGGACCCCGACTCAATGCCACATCGATCTAGCATGTAACACCTCATATCACTTTGCGGCCTCACGCACGGTATTCCCACGGGTGTCACCTTACCTTTACCCGGGACCGTTTGTGCCTTTTGGCACACGTATATGACAGTGTCGCTAGCATCCATATGATAAGGAGCCCGGGCTGACATGGCTAGTCGTAAACCCAAAGTGGCACAAACTTACAGGGACAGGCATCCATGACCCAGCATCGAACGTGTCGGTCATCAGCGAGTGAATCCAGGCTGTAGCACTGGGCTAGCAGGACTCCGGTGAACCGGGCTGTAGCGGGCTAACAGGACTCCGGTATTCATCGCGTGACATTTCCCCGAAGGGACAGACACAGGAACGAAGAAGGACACATGCCGGCCAGCCTAAGTGTTCCGGAGCAGTAGCAAGCTACCATGGCTCGGTGGAAACACTAGGAGACATTTCCCGGTAAGAGAGGCTACTAAAGATAAACAACTAGATAGTCAGATCCCACACATACCAAGCATTTCAATAACATACACACAATATGCTCGATATGTGCAATACAACATGGCATCACAAAATGACTCTACGACTCAAGTAGTTTATTCAATAGGCTCCGAGGAGCGAGATATTACAAACATGGGTCTCATGACCCAACACTCAGAGCATACAAATCAAAGCACATGCGGAAGCTTAACATGTCTGAGTACAGACAACTATAAATGAAAAAGGCTGAGAAGCCTGACTTTCTACCAGATCCTGCCGAGGGCACAAGATCGTAGCTAAGGTAACAAGCTAAACGTCGAAGTCTAAGCGGAACTACTAGCGAGATTGAAGTCTCTCTGCAAAAACATCAAATAGGCAAACGTGAGTACAAATGTACCAAGTTTTCATATCCGAGGAATCCGGCTATTCGAATAGATAATGATAACCCTGCAGGGGTGTACTTCTTCACACACGCTTTCGCCACTTATCGCCCTGTACACGTCATGTACCTCGGCAACCTTCAAGCGGAAGCCGGGCGAGGGAGTCAGACACGACCTGACTAACCGAACAAGTCTCTAGTCCAGGTTTATCGCCTATTCGGGTTCCATCCGCAAGGAGATCCGGCCGGGGTGTCGCTCATGGCCCCAAACGATGTGTGCAGGGTTCCCAAGCCCACCATCCGGGTGCCACTTGGTACACCGTGCCACTGTGCCTGGTCTGTCCCAAGCCCACCTGTACCGGGTGCCACTTGGTAGACTACTAACACTACCTACAAACACCAGAAACTAGTTGCAACTCCTGGACAGAGATCATGTTGATTAATAAGTCGAGAGAGCTTGGAGCGCCCGGAGCCCAATGTGTGGTAGTAACTGATCATGGATCACAAACACAGAACTCAGTTCTTGAGGACGGCTGCAATGAGACAACCCATCATGTACTCCTACATGGCCTCTCACCGCTACCTTTACCAAATCGTGTTCACACACTTAGCTCTCAATGGTAGGACATGTTCACACACCTCTGATTCATCCCCGATGAATCAGACCTGACTCAACTCTAAGCAGTAGCAGGCATGACAAACAAACATGAATGAGTAGGCACAACAGGGCTCAAACAACTCCTACTCATGCTAGTGGGTTTCATCTATTTACTGTGGCAATGACAGGTCATGCAAAGGATAAAGGGGTTCAGCTACCGCAACAAGTAACAGATGAATCGTTGTTGTCCTAATGCAGTAAAAGAGAGCAGGAGCGAGAGAGTGGGATTTTATCGGAATGAACAAGGGGGTTTTGCTTGCCTGGCACTTCTGAAGATAGCATTGAGTCTTCATTAGTGTCAACGATCGCATCATCGGTACAATGTCTACCGAGGGGGAACAACACCGGCAAACACAGAAGAAACACAATCAATGCAATGCACAATATGATGCATGCTATAACATGGCAATATGAATGTGTTTTGGGCTAATGCACCTAGCTATGATTTAAATGAAGTTGGTTTGAATACATGATTCAAATTCCAACTCCATATATGATTATTTAAATGCCCTTTATTTGTTTTGTCCAAAACAGAGGACAAACATTGTTCAAACATGCATGAAAATAGTACAGATGGATTCCTTGAATTTTTCTGATAATTTTGCATATATAAATTATTTAATTTGGAGTTATGGTTGAATTTCTATGATTTGTTGAAGTTTGGGGTATTTTCTGAAATTTATAAATCATTTCCTGATTTATTTTAATTCCAGAAATACTTACTGCGTCAGCATTGCGTCACTATGACGTCAGCAGGTCAACAGGCGCTGCTGCTGGTCAAACCTGACCAGTGGGGTCCACTGGTCAGTGACTGGGGCTGATTAGTGCCGCTGACGTGTGGGCCTGGTCAACGGCCACGTCAGCAGGGTCAATCTGACGCGTGGGTCCATCGGGATTAAGTTAAATCTAACTAAGTTGGTTAGTGGTTTAACTAAGCCGGTGGGGCCCGACTGTCAGTGGCATAGGGCTTAGTTAGTGGGGTGATTAACTCCTAACAGCTGCTATCACCGGCGGCTAATCGCCGGTGTAACCAGGACGCGGCGGTGTTGCCCGTCCGGCCAACTCCGGCGACGGGAGCTCGCGCGGCTGGGCGCGTTGGAACCGGAGCAAGGAGGCGCGTCGATTGGTGGCCTCAGGCGATGCTAGGGTAGCCGGGAACGTCGACGGCGTCGAGTTCCGCGGCGGCGCAGTTCCGGCTTGCACGGGTGCGAGGACCACAGTGCACGGTTGGGCGACCTGAGGCGCACTATGGGTTCCTAGAGAAGCCCGGAGCACGACTCCATGCTTGGGTTGGTCGGGCAGGACGACTAGCGACGGCGAGCTTCGCGGCGGCGGCAACGGGTGCTCGGCCATGGCGGGCTGCGGTTAGAGGGCGGAAACAGAGGGGGTGAGCACGGGGAAAAGTGTAGGAGCTCACAAGGATTCGGTAGAGAAGGTCAGCGGCCTCGGGGACGGACGGAAACCGACGAATCGACGGAGACGATCTCCGGGCGCCAGCGGTGAAGACGAGGACGTTGGCGACGAAGCAAAGCCCTCCGGCTCGTTTCCTTCGGCTTGGGGATGTGGTGCTCGATTGCGGAGCTGCTGGGCACGGCCACGGGACGAGGGGTGGCCGGTGGTCATGGCTACGGCGAGCGGCGCTCTCAGGTGCGTTCGGTGACGAGAGGGAGGGAGAGCAGAGGAGGAGGAGGGGGTCCAGAGAGAGAGGGGCGGTCGAGGGGGAGTGCGTGGCGTCGCGGAGGGAGTCCAGGGCGATGAGGGGGCAGCAGGAGGTGGAAGCAGGAGGTGGTGCTCGGGCGCGGGCGCGTCGACACGCCTCTGCCTACTGGCAGAGGTTGAAGACGGTGGGGAGCTGGGCTGGGCCTCAGCCGCATTGCTGGGCCAGGTGGGGGCGCTAGGTGGGGTGCGGGTAAGTGGCCCAGGTAGGCTTCCTCTCTCTCCTGTTTTATTGTTCTGTTTGTTTTATTTTTAAATTTATTTTGACACTATTTTGAATTAAAAATAATTCAAACAATGCCAAAAGCTCCTCTGAATATTTTTATTTTGCTAGATGGACTTTTCCAAAAGCTCATAAAATATTTCAGGGGTATTTGAAATTATATTCTAGTTATATGAATATAATTCAAATTCAAATAGCTAATGATTTAAATTCAAAGTCCCAAAAATAAATCCTTAAAAATGATCAATATTTTGGTTGGGACCAGAACCCTTGCCAAAAATATTAAACATCTAAGAAGAGCATTTTGGAACAATGAATGAGATTTTAGGGTTTTTTCCCTTCTTTTTATTTAGGGTTTTGAGGCTTCTAAATTCCTTAGTTCAAGTTTCAAAAATTTAAACATGATGCACAGATGGAAGCAAGCATAGGTCAGGCCAGAACTAGGGATGTGACAATTCCCGTAGCATGCACGTATGGTAAAAGTTGTGTGACAAATTTGTTGCATGGGGTGCTCTTTTAATTGTCTTCCTTATGTGTGGAGGTCGGGATCGCGCGATGGTTAACTCCTACTAACCCTTCCCCTAAGAGCATTCGTAGTAGTACTTTGCTTCGAGGGCAAGTAGACTTTTGCAATAAGTATATGAGTTATTTATCGCTAATGTGAGTCCATGGATTATATGCACTCTCACCCTTCCACATTGCTAGCCTTTATTATGCCGCGCAACTTTCGCCTGTATCTTGCACCCATTATTTACCTTCCTCAAAATAGCCACCATACCTACCTATTATGGCATTTCCATAGCCATTCCGAGATATATTGCCATGCAACTTTCCACCGTTCTGTTTATTATCACACACCCCATCATTGTCATATTGCTCTTTGCATGACATGTAGTTGACATCATATTTGTGGAAAGGCCACCTTCATAATTTTTTATACATGTCACTCTTGGTTCATTGCACATCCCGGTACACTGCCGGAGGAATTCATATAGAGTCATATTTTTGTTCTAGTATCGAGTTGTAATATTGAGTTGTAAGCAAAAAAAGTGTGATGATCATCATTATTAGAGCATTGCCCGAGTGAGGAAAGGATGATGGAGACTATGATTCCCCCACGAGTCGGGATGACACTCCGGACTTTATGAAAAATAAAAGAGGCCAAAGAAGCCCAAATAAAAAAAACAGAGGCCAAAGAAGCCCACCAAAAAAATAAAAAAAATAAAAAAGGAAAAAATGAGAGAAAAAGAGACAAGGGGCAATGTTACTATCCTTTTACCACACTTGTGCTTCAAAGTAGCACCATGTTCTTCTTAGAGAGAGTCTCCTATGCTTTCACTTTCATATACTAGTGGGAATTTTTCATTATAGAACTTGGCTTGTATATTCCAATGATGGGCTTCCTCAAAATGCCCTAGGTCTTCGTGAGCAAGCAAGTTGGATGCACACCCACTTAGTTTCTTTTGTTGAGCTTTCATATATTTATAGCTCTAGTGCATCCATTGCATGGCAATCCCTACTCACTCACATTGATATATATTAATGGGCATCTCCATAGCCCGTTGATACGCCTAGTTGATGTGAGACTATCTTCTCCCTTTTTGTCTTCACAACCACCCTATTCCACATATAGTGCTATGTCCATGGCTTGAGTTCATGTATTGTGTAAGAGTAGAAAAAGCTGAAGCGCGTTAAAAAGTATGAACCAATTGCTTGGCTGAAACCGGGGTTGTGCATGATGGGAGTATTTTGTGTGATGAAAATGAAGCATGGCCTAACTATATGATTTTGTAGGGATAGCATTCTTTAGCATTGATATTTTGAAAGACACGATTGTTTGTGGGGATGCCCTAAGTATTATTGTTTTTATGTCAAATGATAGACTATTGCCTTGAATCACTCGTGTCTTAATATTCATGCCATGATTAGATTACATGATCAAGATTATGCTAGGTAGAATTCCACATCAAAAATTATTTTTTTATCATTTACCTACTCGAGGACGAGCAGGAATTAAGCTTGGGGATGCTGATATGTCTCCGTCATATCTATAATTTTTTATTGTTCCATGCCAATGTTATTCAACTTCCATATAATTTTGGCAACTTTTTATACTATTTTTGGGACTAACATATTGATCCAGTGCCGAGTGCCAGTTCCTGTTTGTTGCATGTTTTATGTTTCACAGAAACCTAATATCAAACGGAGTCCAAACGGGATAAAACGGATGGAGATTATTTTTGGAATATTTATGATTTTTGGGAAGGACGGACGGAGATGGTGCCCGAGGGGGCCACGAAGCAGGGGGCGCGCCCTAGGGGGCAGGCGTGCCCCTGACCCTCGTGGGCACCCCGTAAGGCGGTTGACGCTCTTATTTTGCCGCAAGAAAGCTAATTTTTGGAGAAAAATCTGGGTGAAGGTTTCAACCCAATCAGAGTTATGGATCTCCGGATATAAAAGAAATGGTGAAAGGGCAGAATCAGGGAACACGGAAATAGAGAGAGATAGAGAGACATATCCAATCTTGGAGGGGCTCTCGCCCCTCCCAAGCCATGGAGGCCATGGACCAGAGGGGAAACCCTTCTCCCATCTAGGGAGAAGGTCAAGGAAGAAGAAGAAGAAGGGGGCTCTCTCCCCCTTGCTTCCCGTGGCGCCGGAACGCCACCGGGGGCCATCATCATCACCACGATCTACACCAACACCTCCATCATCTTCACCAATATCTCCATCACCTTCCCCCATCTATACTCAGCGGTCCACTCTCCCGCAACGCGTTGTACCCTCTTCTTGAACATGGTGCTTTATGCTTCATATTATTATCCAATGATGTGTTGCCATCCTATGATGTCTGAGTAGATTTTTGTTGTCCTACCGGTGATTGATGAATTGCTATGATTCGTTTAATTTGCTTGTGGTTATGTTGTTGTCCTATTGTGCCCTCAGTGTCGCCCAAGCGTGAGGGATTTCCCCTGTAGGGTGTTGCAATACGTTCATGATTCGCTTATAGTGGGTTGCTTGAGTGACAGAAGCATAAACCCGAGTAAGGGGGTTGTGGCGTATGGGATAAAGGGGACTTGATGCTTTAATGCTATGGTTGGTGAGGGAGTCCTGGATTAGGGGGTGTCCGAATAGCCGAACTATCACCATTGGCCGGACTCCTAGACTATGAAGATACAAGATTGAAGACTTCGTCCCGTGTCCGGATGGGACTTTCCTTGGCGTGGAAGACAAGCTTGGCGATACGGATATGTAGATCTCCTACCATTGTAACCGACTCTGTGTAACCCTAACCCTCTCCGGTGTCTATATAAACCGGAGGGTTTTAGTCCGTAGGACGAACAACAATCATACCATAGGCTAGCTTCTAGGGTTTAGCCTCTCTGATCTTGTGGTAGATCTACTCTTGTACCACCCATATCATCAATATTAATCAAGCAGGAGTACGGTTTTACCTCCACCGAGAGGGCCCGAACCTGGGTAAAATCATCGTGTCCCTTGTCTCCTGTTACCATCCGCCTAGACGCACAGTTTGGGAACCCCTACCCGAGATCCGCCGGTTTTGACACCGACATTGGTGCTTTCATTGAGAGTTCCTCTGTGTCGTCACCTTTAGGCCTGATGGCTCCTTCGATCATCAACAACTATGCGGTCCAGGGTGAGACTTTTCTCCCCAGACAGATCTTCGTATTCGCCGGCAACGCACTGCAGGCCAATTCACTTGGCCATCTGGAGCAGATCGAAAGCTACGCCCCTAGCCATAAGGTCAGATTTGGAAGTTTGAACTACACGGCTGACATCCGCGGAGACTTGATCTTCGACGGATTCGAGCCACTGCCAAGCACACCGCACTGTCTCGATGGGTATGATCTAGCTCTGCCGCTGAACAGTACCCTGGAGGCCGCACCAGCGTCCGCTCAGACCCTTAGCTCGGAGCCGACTTCACCGATCGAGGACGAGTGGCTGGACACTGCCTCGGGGGCTATGATATCTACAACGATTGAGCCAAACACCATCCCTGTCCTTTGCAAAGCCCGTGACTCCGAGGTGCCGGATTCCTCTCCGGACTCTGAACCTCCCGCACCCCTGCCAGTCAAATCCGATTGGGCGCCGGTTATGGAGTTCACTGCCGCAGACATTTTTCAGCACTCGCCCTTTGGTGACATCCTGACTTTACTAAAGTCCCTCTCTTTATCAGGAGAGCCCTGGCCGGACTGTGGCCAGGAAGGTTGGGATGCGGACGATTAAGAAATTCAACGCCCACCCACCACCCACTTTGTAGCCACTGTCCATGATTTAACTGACATGCTCGACTTCGACTCCGAAGACATCGACGGTATGGACGATGATGCAGGAGACATCCAAGAACCAGCGCCTACAGGGCACTGGAAGGCCACCTAGTCATACGACATATACATGGTGGACACCCCAAAAGATGGGAATGGCAATTGAACAGCGGAGGATGACCCCTCCAAGAAACAGCCCAAGCGTCGGCGTCAGCGGCGCCGCTCTAAAACCCGCCATAGCAAAAAAGGTGATTCCCGCACGGGAGATAATAACACCCCGAACGGTGCCGAAGACAACCCCCTCCAGTAGGATTCAGCACAGGAGGAGGGAGAAGCCAGCCCTCATGATAGAGCGGCAGACAGAGAGGTGGAGGACGATAATTATATGCCTGCCTCCGAAGACGAAGCAAGCCTCGACAACGACGAATTTGTCGTGCCCGAGGATCCCGTCGAACAAGAGCGTTTCAAACGCAGGCTTATGGCCACGACAAGCAGCCTCAAGAAAAAGCAGCAGCAGCTTAGAGCTGACCAAGACTTGCTAGCTGACAGATGGACCGAAGTCCTTGCAGCCGAAGAGTATAAACTCGATCGCCCCTCCAAGAGCTACCCAAACGCAGGCTGCTACCCCAATTAGAGGAGGAAGCACCCAAACCTACATCACCAGCGCATGACGCGGCCGACCGGCCACCTCGTGGCCGCGACAGAGAGGCCTCTAGGCCCTCCACTAAAGCCGCACCCCGGCGTCGCTCGAAAAGTACAAAGCCGCGGGGAAATGCACCAGACTTGAGAGACATATTGGAGGACAAGGCAAGGCAAATAAGATCGATCTACGGATCGCGTGGGCACCCCACGACACGTGATGACAACCGTCACACCGGATACAGCAATTCCGGCCGGGCCAAACCCAGTAGACAAAGCTCATTTGAGCTACGTCGTGATATAGCCCAATATAGAGGCGCCGCACACCCACTATGCTTCACAGACGAAGTAATGGATCATCAAATCCCCGAGGGTTTCAAACCCGTGAACATTGAATCATACGATGGCACAACAGATCCTGCGGTTTGGATCAAGGACTATCTCCTTCACATCCACATGGCCCGCGGTGATGATCTACATGCCATCAAATACCTCCCACTCAAGCTTAAAGGACCAACTTGACATTGGCTCAACAGCTTGCGAGCAGAGTCAATTGGTTGTTGGGAAGACCTGGAAGCCGCATTCCTTGATAACTTCCAGGGCACATATGTGCGACCACCAGACGCAGATGACCTAAGCCACATAATTCAGCAGCCAGATGAATCGGCCAGACAATTCTGGACACGGTTCTTAACCAAGAAAAATCAAATCATTGACTGTCCGGATGCAGAGGCCCTTGCAGCCTTCAAACATAACATCCACGATGAGTGGCTTGCCCGGCACCTAGGAAAGGAAAAGCCGAAATCCATGGCAGCCCTCACATCACTCATGACCCACTTCTGCGCGGGAGAGGATAGCTGGCTAGCTCGCAGTAATAACCTGACCAAAATGTTGGGGAACATTGCAGAAAATAAAACTTTTCCTATGGTTTCACCAAGATCCATCTATGAGTTCATCTAAGCAATGAGTGATAGGAGTGCATCTACATACCTTTGTAGATCGCGAGCGGAAGCGTTCAAGAGAACGGGGATGATGGAGTCGTACTCGCCGTGATCCAAATCACCGATGACCAAGTGCCGAACGGACAGCACCTCCGCGTTCAACACACGTACGGAGTGGATGACGTCTCCTCCTTCTTGATCCAGCAAGGGAGAAGGAGAGGTTGAGGAAGAAGGCTCCAGCAGCAACACGATGGCGTGGTGGTGGTGGAGAGGCAGTACTCCGACAGGGCTTCGCCAAGCACTTAACGGAGGAGGAGAGGTGTTGGGGAGGGGAGGGGCTGCGCCTTGGAGGTTGTGTGCAGCCCTCCCCTCGCCCCTCTATTTATAGGGGAAGGGGGAAGGGGGCCGGCCCCCTCTAGATGAGATCTAGAGGGGGGGCAGCGGCCAAGGGAGGGGGCTTGCCCCCCAAGCAAGGGGGGCGCCCCCTTTAGGGTTTCCTCCCCCAACCCTAGGCGCATGGGCCTAAGGGGGGGGCGCCCAGCCCTCCAGGTGCTGGTTCCTTGCCCCCTACGGCCCATGAGGCCCTCCGAGAGAGGTGGCCCCTCCCGGTGGACCCCCGGAACCCCTCCGGTGGCCCCGGTACAATACCGATATGCCCCCGAAACTTTCCGGTGACCG
Source organism: Triticum aestivum (assembly GCF_018294505.1). Lineage (NCBI taxonomy): Eukaryota > Viridiplantae > Streptophyta > Magnoliopsida > Poales > Poaceae > Triticum > Triticum aestivum. The sequence goes on from NC_057810.1 coordinate 121,011,251, forward strand.
TATGACAACTTCCCATATATAAATCTTCACCTCCGGACCATTCTGGAACTCCTCGTGACGTCCGGGATCTCATCCGGGACTCCGAGCAACATTCGGTAATCACATACAAGTCTTCCTAATAACCCTAGCATCACCGAACCTTAAGTGTGTAGACCCTACGCGTTCGGGAGACACGCAGACATGACCGAGACGGCTCTCCGGTCAATAACCAACAGCGGGATCTGGATACCCATGTTGGCCCCCACATGCTCCTCGATGATCTCATCGGATGAACCACGATGTCGAGGATTCAATCAACCCCGTATACAATTCCTTTTGTCAATCGGTACGTTACTTGCCCGAGACTCGATCGTCGGTATCCCAATACCTCATTCAGTCTCGTTACCGGCAAGTCACTTTACTCGTACCATACTGCATGATCCCGTGACCAAACACTAGGTCACTTTGAGCTCATTATGATGATGCATTACCGAGTGGGCCCAGAGATACCTCTCCGTCATACGGAGTGACAAATCCCAGTCTCGATCCGTGTCAACCCAACAGACACTTTCGGAGATACCTGTAGTGCACCTTATAGTCACCCATTTATGTTGTGACGTTTGGTACACCCAAAGCACTCCTTCGGTATCCGGGAGTTACACGATCTCATGGTCTAAGGAAAAGATACTTGACATTGGAAAAGCTCTAGCAAAACGAACTACACGATCTTGTGCTATGCTTAGGATTGGGTCTTGCATCACATCATTCTTCTAATGATGTGATCCCGTTATCAACGACATCTAATGTCCATAGTCAGGAAACCATGACTATCTGTTGCTCAACGAGCTAGTCAACTAGAGGCTTACTAGGGACATATTATGGTCTATGTATTCACACGTGTATTACGATTTACGGATAATACAATTATAGCATGAATAAAGACAATTATCATGAACAAGGAAATATAATAATCCTTTTATTATTGCCTCTAGGGCATATTCCCAACAGTCTCCCACTTGCACTAGAGTCAATAATCTAGTTACATTGTGATGAATCGAACACCCATAGAGTTCTGGTGTTGATCATCTTTTGCTCGCGAAAGAGGTTTAGTCAACGGATCTGCGACATTCAGATCCGTATGTACTTTGCAAATATCTATGTCTCCATCTTGAACATTTTCACAGATGGAGTTGAAATGTCGCTTGATGTGCCTGGTCTTCTTGTGAAACCTGGGCTCCTTGGCAAGGGCAATAGCTCCAGTTTTGTCACAGAAGAGTTTGATCGGCCCCGATGCATTGGGTATGACTCCTAGGTCAGTGATGAACTCCTTCACCCAAATTGCTTCATGCGCTACCTCCGAGGCTGCCATGTACTCCGCTTCACATGTAGATCCCGCCACGATGCTCTGCTTGTAGCTGCACCAGCTTACTGCTCCACCATTCAACATATACACGTATCCGGTTTGTGACTTAGAGTCATCCAGATCTGTGTCGAAGCTAGCATCGACGTAACCTTTTACGACGAGGTCTTCGTCACCTCCATAAATGAGAAATATGTCCTTTGTCCTTTTCAGGTACTTCAGGATATTCTTGACCGCTATCCAGTGTTCCATGCCGGGATTACTTTGGTACCTTCCTACCAAACTTACGGCAAGGTTTACATCAGGTCTGGTACACAGCATGGCATACATAATAGTTCCTATGGCTGAAGCATAGGGGATGACACTCATCTCTTCTTTATCTTTTGCCGTGGTCGGGCATTGAGCCGAGCTCAATCTCACACCTTGCAATACAGGTAAGAACCCTTTCTTGGACTGATCCATTTTGAACTTCTTCAAAATCTTATCAAGGTATGTGCTTTGTGAAAGACCTATGAGGCGTCTCGATCTATCCCTATAGATCTTGATGCCTAATATGTAAGCAGCTTCTCCAAGGTCCTTCATTGAAAAACACTTATTCAAGTAGGCATTAATGCTGTCCAAAAGTTCTATACCACTTCCCATCAAAAGTATGTCATCTACATATAATATGAGAAATGCTACAGAGCTCCCACTCACTTTCTTGTAAACGCAGGCTTCTCCATAAGTCTGCATAAACCCAAACGCTTTGATCATCTCATCAAAGTGAATGTTCCAACTCCGAGATGCTTGCAACAGCCCATAAATGGATCGCTGGAGCTTGCATACTTTGTTAGCATTCTTAGGATCAACAAAACTCTTCAGCTGCATCATATACAGTTCTTCCTTAAGATGTCCATTAAGGAATGTCGTTTTGACGTCCATCTGCCATATCTCATAATCATAGTATGCGGCAATTGCTAACATGATTCTGACGGACTTCAGCTTCGCTACGGGAGAGAATGTCTCATCGTAGCCAACCCCTTGAACTTGTCGATAACCCTTAGCGACAAGTCGAGCTTTATAGATGGTAATATTACCATCCGCGTCCGTCTTCTTCTTAAAAATCCATTTGTTTTCTATCGCTCGCCGATCATCGGGCAAGTCTGTCAAAGTCCATACTTTGTTTTCATACATGGATTCTATCTCGGATTGCATGGCTTCAAGCCATTTGTTGGAATCTGGGCCCGCCATCGCTTCTTCATAGTTCGAAGGTTCACCATTGTCTAACAACATGATTTCCAGGACAGGGTTGCCATACCACTCTGGTGTGGAACGTGTCCTTGTGGACCTACGAGGTTCAGTAGCAACTTGATCCGAAGTACCTTGATCATCATCATTAATTTCCTCTCCAGTTGGTGTAGGCACCACAGGAACATTTTCCTGAGCTGCAATACTTTCCGGTTCAAGAGGTAGTACTTCATCAAGTTCTACTTTCCTCCCACTTACTCCTTTAGAGAGAAACTCTTTTTCCAGAAAGGATCCGTTCTTGGCAACAAAGATCTTGCCCTCGGATCTTAAGTAGAAGGTATACCCAATGGTTTCCTTAGGGTATCCTATGAAGACGCATTTTTCCGACTTGGGTTCGAGCTTTTCAGGTTGTAGTTTCTTGACATAAGCATCGCATCCCCAAACTTTTAGAAACGGCAGCTTAGGTTTCTTTCCAAACCATAATTCATACGGTGTCGTCTCAACGGATTTAGATGGAGCCCTATTTAAAGTGAATGTAGTTGTCTCTAGAGCGTGTCCCCAAAATGATAGCGGTAAATCGGTAAGAGACATCATAGATCACACCATATCGATAGAGTGCGATTACGATGTTCGGACACACCGTTACGCTGAGGTGTTCTAGGCGGCGTGAGTTGTGAAACGATTCCACATTTCCTTAAGTGTGTGCCAAATTCGTGACTTAAATATTCTCCTCCACGATCTGATCGTAGGAACTTTATCTTTCGGTCACGTTGATTCTCTACCTCATTCTGAAATTCCTTGAACTTTTCAAAGGTCTCAGACTTGTGTTTCATCAAGTAGACATACCCATATCTACTCAAGTCATCAGTGAGAGTGAGAACATAACGATATCCTCCGCGAGCCTCAACGCTCATTGGACCACACACGTCGGTATGTATGATTTCCAATAAGTTGGTTGCTCGCTCCATTATTCCGGAGAACGGAGTCTTGGTCATTTTGCCCATGAGGCATGGTTCGCACGTGTCAAATGATTCGTAATCGAGAGACTCTAAAAGTCCATCAGCATGGAGCTTCTTCATGCACTTGACACCAATGTGACCAAGGCGGCAGTGCCACAAGTATGTGGGACTATCGTTATCAACTTTACATCTTTTGGTATTCACACTATGAATATGTGTAACATTACATTTGAGATTCATTAAGAATAAACCATTGACCATCGGGGCATGACCATAAAACATATCTCTCATATAAATAGAACAACCATTATTCTCGGATTTAAATGAGTAGCCATCTCGTATCAAACGAGATCCAGATACAATGTTCATGCTCAAACTTGGCACTAAATAACAATTATTGAGGTTTAAAACTAATCCCGAGGTAAATGTAGAGGTAGTGTGCCGACGGCGATCACATCGACCTTGGAACCATTCCCGACGCGCATCGTCACCTCGTCCTTCGCCAGTCTCCGCTTATTCTGCAGCTCCTGCTGTGAGTTACAAATATGAGCAACGGCACCGGTATCAAATACCCAGGAGTTACTACGAGTACTGGTAAGGTACACATCAATTACATGTATATAAAATATACCTTTAGTGTTGCTGTCCTTCTTGTCCGCTAAGTATTTGGGGCAGTTCCGCTTCCAGTGACCCTTCCCTTTGCAATAAAAGCACTCAGTCTCAGGCTTGGGTCCATTCTTTGACTTCCTCCCGGCAACTGGCTTACCGGGTGCGGCAACATCCTTGCCGTCCTTCTTGAAGTTCTTCTTTCCCTTGCCTTTCTTGAACTTGGTGGTTTTATTGACCATCAACACTTGATGTTCTTTCTTGATTTCTACCTCTGCTGACTTCAGCATTGAAAATACTTCAGGAATAGTTTTCACCATCCCCTGCATATTGTAGTTCTACACAAAGCTCTTGTAGCTCGGTGGGAGCGACTGAAGGATTCTGTCAATGACCGCCTCGTCCGGAAGGTTAATGTCCAGCTGGGACAGGCGGTTGTGCAACCCAGACATTTTGAGTATATGCTCACTGACAGAACTGTTTTCCTCCATCTTACAACTATAGAACTTGTCGGTGACTTCATATCTCTCGACCCGGGCATGAGCTTGGAAAACCATTTTCAGCTCCTCGAACATCTCATATGCTCCGTGTTCCTCAAAACGCTTTTGGAGCCCCGGTTCTAAGCTGTAAAGCATGCCGCACTGAACGAGGGAGTAATCATCAACATGTGACTGCCAAGCGTTCATAATGTCTTGGTTCTCTGGGATAGGTGCTTCACCTAGCGGTTCATCTAGGACATATGCTTTCTCGGCAGCTATGAGGATGATCCTCAGGTTCCGGACCCAGTCCGTATAGTTGCTGCCATCATCTTTCAGCTTGGTTTTCTCTAGGAACGCGTTGAAGTTCATGTTGACATGCGCGTTGGCCATTTGATCTACAAGACATATTTGCAAAGGTTTTAGACTAAGTTCATGATAATTAAGTTCATCTAATCAAATTATTTAATGAACTCCCACTCAGATTAGACATCCCGCTAGTCATCTAAGTGTTACACGATCCGAGTCGACTAGGCCGTGTCCGATCATCACGTGAGACGGATTAGTCATCATCGGTGAACATCTCCATGTTGATCGTATCTTCCATATGACTCATGTTCGACCTTTCGGTCTCTGTGTTCCGAGGACATGTCTGTACATGCTAGGCTCATCAAGTTAACCCTAAGTGTTTTTGCATGTGTAAAACTGTCTTACACCCGTTGTATGTGAACGTAAGAATCTATCACACCCGATCATCACGTGGTGCTTCGAAACGATGAACTTTAGCAATGGCGCACAGTTAGGGGGAACACTTTCTTGAAATTATTATAAGGGATCATCTTATTTACTACCATCGTTCTAAGTAAACAAGATGCATAAACATAATAAACATCACATGCAATTATATAATAGTGACATGATATGGCCAATATCATATAGCTCCTTTGATCTCCATCTTCGGGGCTCCATGATCATCTTCGTCACCGGCATGACACCATGATCTCCATCATCATGATCTCCATCATCGTGTCTTCATGAAGTTGTCACGCCAACGACTACTTCTACTTCTATGGCTAACGCGTTTAGCAATAAAGTAAAGTAATTTACATGGCGTTCTTCAATGACACGCAGGTCATACAAAAAATAAAGACAACTCCTATGGCTCCTGCCGGTTGTCATACTCATCGACATGCAAGTTGTGGTTCCTATTACAAGAACATGATCTCATACATCAAAATATATCATTCATCATTCATCACAACTTCTGGCCATATCACATCACATGAAAATTGCTGCAAAAACAAGTTAGACGTCCTCTAATTGTTGTTGCATCTTTTACGTGGCTGCAATTGGGTTCTAGCAAGAATGCTTTCTTACCTACGAATAACCACAACGTGATTTTTTGTCAACTTCTATTTACCCTTCATAAGGACCCTTTTCATTGAATCCGCTCCAACTAAAGTGGGAGAGATAGACACCCGCTAGCCAACTTATGCAACTAGTGCATGTTAGTCGGTGGAACCTGTCTCACGTAAGCGTACGTATAAGGTCGGTCCGGGCCGCTTCATCCCACAATACCCCTGAAGCAAAATAAGACGAGTAGCGGCAAGCAAGTTGACAAGATCTACGCCCATAATAGATTTGTGTTCTACTCGTGCAATAGAGAACTACGCATAGACCTAGCTCACGATGCCACTGTTGGGGAGCGTTGCAGAAAATAAAAAAAATTCCTACGGTTTCACCAAGATCCATCTATGAGTTCATCTAAGCAATGAGTGATAGGAGTGAATCTACATACCTTTGTAGATCGCGAGCGGAAGCGTTCAAGAGAACGGGGATGATGGAGTCATACTCGCCGTGATCCAAATCACCGATGACCAAGGGCCGAACGGACAACACCTCCGCGTTCAACACACGTACGGAGCGGATGACATCTCCTCCTTCTTGATCCAGCAAGGGGGAAGGAGAGGTTGAGGAAGAAGGCTCCAGGAGCAGCACGACGGTGTGGTGGTGGTGGAGAGGCAGTACTCCGATAGGGCTTCGCCAAGCACTTAACGGAGGAGGAGAGGTGTTGGGGAGGGGAGGGGCTGCGCCTTGGAGGTTGTGTGCAGCCCTGCCCTCGCCCCTCTATTTATAGGGGAACGGGGAAGGGGGCCGGCCCCCTCTAGATGAGATCTAGAGGGGGGGCGGCGGCCAAGGTAGGGGCTTGCCCCCAAGCAAGGGGGGCTCCCCTGAGGGAGTCCTGGACTAGGGGGTGTCCGGATAGCCGAACTATCATCATCGGCCGGACTCCAAGACTATGAAGATACAAGATTGAAGACTTCATCCTGTGTCCGGATGGGACTTTCCTTGGCGTGGAAGGCAAGCTTGGCGATACGGATATGTAGATCTCCTACCATTGTAACCGACTTTGTGTAACCCTAGCCCTCTCTGGTGTCTATATAAACCGGATGGCTTTAGTCCATAGGACGAACAACAATCATACCATAGGCTAGCTTCTAGGGTTTAGCCTCCTTGATCTCGTGGTAGATCCACTCTTGTAACACACATCATCAATATTAATCAAGTAGGACGTAGGGTTTTACCTCCATCAAGAGGGCCCGAACCTGGGTAAAACATCGTGTCCCTTGTCTCCTGTTACCATCTACCTAGACGCACAGTTCGGGACCCCTACCCGAGATCCGCCGGTTTTGACACTGACATTGGTGCTTTCATTGAGAGTTCCTCTGTGCCGTCACCATCAGGAAGGATGCCTTTTCCCGTATTTAAAGACGGCACCGTCGTCAAGGGAGCTTTGGCCGCCGGCCAGACTATCCGGCTAGGCGGTTTTCTTATGACCGCCTGTTCGGCCACCGCTCCGACAATGACCTCTCAGGTCATTAAAAGCGATCTTCATGTCAGCTCGGAATTCGCCGAGCAGCTAGATCCGATTGAGCTCTCCTTCGTAAATGAGCTCTTGGATCGCATCGCCGCCCTGGGAGTCGCTACCGACTACGATCAGATTGGGCTTAAAACTGATCTGAGAGAAATTAACTCTCCCCAGGTTACCCACCACGTTGTTGTGGTAGAGGAACAATACGGCGACTCTTCTTCTATGTTAAAAACCAACTATGTCCGGATTCCCGATCCCTCCATGCCGGATTCCAGCGGAGGGACGGACGCTAATCAAATACTGAACCTAAAGTCAGGCATCGGACCAGATTTGTTGGAAAGCATCCAGCAAACCAAGCTTCCGAATCCGGAAGCTTCTTGGCCTTTGAGCCTCAGATCGGGCGGGGTTCCTAACTTAATTCCACCCGCCCACCCTAACATAAGCGATCTATCTCAAATACGGCAAGAGCCCGATGAAACAGTACATCATTACTGGGCCAAATTCCTCCTGGTTATGAACAGGATAAAGGACTGCCGTGAAGAAAGCGCGATTTCAATTTTCTGCAACAATTGCACGGATAAGGGAATCATAAACGCCATCAGTCGTCGCGAAGTTACACGCTTCACCGACCTAGCGACCATTGTACAAAAATACTGCGCGATGGAGAGTGTCTGGAAAACCGAAACTAGATTTTGGGACAATCCGGCCCTGAATACAACCCCAGTCCGAAATAAAAGGGTGCGTCATACTCAAGCACCTGGGTTAAAAACCAAAAAGCAAAAAACCCCTAAAGGGTACGGAACCGTACTAGAGAGATGGCTCAACGGACCCTGCAAAATCCACAGTACGGAGGGCGCCACTCCAACACATAGCCTTCGAGCATGTTGGATACTACGGCAGGTGGCCAAAAGTGGCGAAGGCTTTTTAGCCCCAGGCAACCAGCCCAGCAGTACCAGTATGGTATTAACAGTCTTCGAGACTTTCGCATCAAATAACATGCAGAAACGAACAATCCGCAGCCTCGCCGAAGTCTACCAAGTAGCAACAACAAATCCATGGAGCGACACGGCTATCACCTTCAATGCCAGCGACGAACCTAAATTCTGAACAGCTAGAGCACCAGCCACATTGGTCCTCAGTCCGATAGTGGACGGCTTTCGTCTTACCAAGGTACTCATGGATGGCGGCAGCGGATTAAACCTCATCTACGAAGAAACCCTTCAAAAAATGGAAATTGACTGGAGCCGCATTGAGTGAAGCAGCACAACCTTCAGGGGAATAATCCCTAGTCGAGAAGTACGCTGCACAGGAAAAATCACATTAGATGTAGTGTTCGGCTCGCCAGACAATTACAGGTCCGAAGAGGTCACATTCCATGTGGCCCCATTCGGCAGCGGATATCACGCTTTGTTAGGGCGAGAGGCATTCACAATCTTCCAAGATATACCCCATTACGGGTATATGAAGCTCAAAATGCCCGGACCCAACGGAATAATCACTCTCGCCAGTGATCCAGATACAGCACTCCGCGCTGAAAATAAGACAGCCGCACTGGCCCTAGAGGCATTATCCGAAGCCCTAGCGGTAGAGGAACTAACTGCGCTGCACTCCACGGTGGATAGGGACGATGTGATACTCGATAAGAGGTCCAAGTCCACCTCTTTCAAACCAGTAGACGAAATAGTCAAATTCCAGGTCCATCCAATGAACCCCACAAAGACGGCCTCCATAGGGGCACAACTAAACCCTGATGTAGAAGCCGCACTATGAGAATTCCTTCGGGAAAACTGGGACATTTTTGCCTGGCACCATTCAGACATGCCAGGAATCCCATGCAGGCTGGCAGAGCACAACCTAAATATCCTAAAAGGATTCAAGCCAGTCAAACAAGCTCTTCAGCGATTTTCCGAACCCAAAAGACAGGCAATGGGAGAGGAGCTAGCCAAACTCTTAGACGCCGGATTCATCAAAGATATAAAACATCTGGACTGGCTAGCCAACCTAGTAATGGTACCAAAAAAGGACAAATCCTGGCGCCTTTGCGTCGATTTCAAAGACCTTAACAAGGCCTGTCCAAAGGACCCTTTCCCTCTCCCTCGCATCGACCAAATCATCGATGCTACCGTAGGGCACGATTCATTGTGCTTCCTCGATGCATACTCCGGATACCATCAAATCAAGATGGCGGAAAAAGACCAGGCCGCAACGGCATTCATTACTCCATATGGGCCATTCTACTTCAACACAATGCCCTTCGGACTCAAAAACGCCGGCGCAACATATCAGCGCATGATTTAGACATGTCTGGCTACCCAGATAGGCAAAACAGTAGAGGCATACGTAGACGATGTGGTCGTCAAGACCAAACACGTCGAAACTCTAGTAGACGACTTGAGGGTGACATTCGACAACCTCCGAGCATATGACATTAAGCTAAACCCGGAGAAATGTGTCTTCCGAGTACCAGCCGGAAAGCTCTTGGGCTTCATTGTATCCGGTAGAGGAATTGAAGCAAACCCAGCGAAGATCCGAGCTCTGTCACAATTGGATATTCCAAAGGACCTCAAGCAAATACAAAAACTAACTGGATGCGTAGCGGCTCTAAGTCGCTTCATCTCCCGTTTGGGAGAAAAGGCTCTGCCCCTCTATCGCCTCCTCCGGTGCACCGAACACTTAGAATGGACGGATGCTGCCACGGCCAGACTCGAAGAAATCAATGCCATACTGGCAACAAATCCAGTCCTGGCCGCGCCCAACCTGGGCGAACCTATGTTATTATATATCGCAGCAACACATCAAGTTGTCAGCGCGGTACTCGTCATCGAACGAGAAACAGAAGGGCACAGATTCCCTCTTCAAAAACCAGTGTACTATGTATCCACTGTCTTAACTCCATGCAAGTCCCGGTACCCACATCAATCATACCATAGGCTAGCTTCTAGGGTTTAGCCTCTCTGATCTTGTGGTAGATCTACTCTTGTACCACCCATATCATCAATATTAATCAAGCAGGAGTACGGTTTTACCTCCACCGAGAGGGCCCGAACCTGGGTAAAATCATCGTGTCCCTTGTCTCCTGTTACCATCCGCCTAGACGCACAGTTTGGGAACCCCTACCCGAGATCCGCCGGTTTTGACACCGACATTGGTGCTTTCATTGAGAGTTCCTCTGTGTCGTCACCTTTAGGCCTGATGGCTCCTTCGATCTTCAACAACTACGCAGTCCAGGGTGAGACTTTTCTCCCCGGACAGATCTTCGTATTCGCCGGCTTCGCACTGCAGGCCAATTCACTTGGCCATCTGGAGCAGATCGAAAGCTACGCCCCTAGCCATCAGGTCAGATTTGGAAGTTTGAACTACACGGCTGACATCCGCGGAGACTTGATCTTCGACGGATTCGAGCCACTGCCAAGCACGCCGCACTGTCTCGATGGGTATGATCTAGCTCTGCCGCTGAACAGTACCCTGGAGGCCGCACCAGCGTCCGCTCTGACCCTTAGCTTGGAGCCGACTTCACCGATCGAGGACGAGTGGCTGGACACCGCCTCGGGGGCTATGATATCTACAACGATTGAGCCAAACACCATCCCTGTCCTTTGCAAAGCCCGTGACTCCGAGGTGCCGGACTCCTCTCCGGACTCTGAACCTCCCGCACCCCTGCCAGTCAAATCCGATTGGGCGCCGGTTATGGAGTTCACTGCCGCGGACATTTTTTAGCACTCGCCCTTTGGTGACATCCTGACTTTACTAAAGTCCCTCTCTTTATCAGGAGAGCCCTGGCCGGACTGTGGCTAGGAAGGTTGGGATGCGGACGATTAAGAAATTCAACACCCACCCACCACCCACTTTGTAGCCACTGTCCATGATTTAACCGACATGCTCGACTTCGACTCCGAAGACATCGACGGTATGGACGATGATGCAGGAGACATCCAAGAACCAGCGCCTACAGGGCACTGGAAGGCCACCTAGTCATACGACATATACATGGTGGACACCCCAAAAGATGGGAATGGCAATTGAACAGCGGAGGATGACCCCTCCAAGAAACAGCCCAAGCGTCGGCGTCAGTGGCGCCACTCTAAAACCCGCCATAGCAAAAAAGGTGATTCCCGCACGGGAGATAATAACACCCCGAACGGTGCCGAAGACAACCCCCTCCAGCAGGATTCAGCACAGGAGGAGGGAGAAGCCAGCCCTCATGATAGAGCGGCAGACAGAGAGGTGGAGGACGATAATTATATGCCTGCCTCCGAAGACGAAGCAAGCCTCGACAACGACGAATTTGTCGTGCCCGAGGATCCCGTTGAACAAGAGCGTTTCAAACGCAGGCTTATGGCCACGGCAAGCAGCCTCAAGAAAAAGCAGCAGCAGCTTAGAGCTGACCAAGACTTGCTAGCTGACAGATGGACCGAAGTCCTTGCAGCCGAAGAGTATAAACTCGATCGCCCCTCCAAGAGCTACCCAAACGCAAGCTGCTACCCCAATTAGAGGAGGAAGCACCCAAACCTACATCACCAGCGCATGACGCGGCCGACCGGCCACCTCGTGGCCGCGACAGAGAGGCCTCTAGGCCCTCCACTAAAGCCGCACCCCGGCGTCGCTCGAAAAGTACAAAGCCGCGGGGAAATGCACCAGACTTGAGAGACATATTGGAGGACAAGGCAAGGCAAATAAGATCGATCTACGGATCGCGTGGGCACCCCACGACACGTGATGACAACCGTCACACCAGATACATCAATTCCGGCCGGGACGAACACAGTAGACAAAGCTCATTTGAGCTACGGTGTGATATAGCCCAATATAGAGGCGCCGCACACCCACTATGCTTCACAGACGAAGTAATGGATCATCAAATCCCCGAGGGTTTCAAACCCGTGAACATTGAATCATACGATGGCACAACAGATCCTGCGGTTTGGATCAAGGACTATCTCCTTCACATCCACATGGCCCGCGGTGATGATCTACATGCCATCAAATACCTCCCACTCAAGCTTAAAGGACCAGCTCGACATTGGCTCAACAGCTTGCCAGCAGAGTCAATTGGTTGTTGGGAAGACCTGGAAGCCGCATTCCTTGATAACTTCCAGGGCACATATGTGCGATCACCATACGCAGATGACCTAAGCCACATAATTCAGCAGCCAGATGAATCGGCTAGACAATTCTGGACACGGTTCTTAACCAAGAAAAATCAAATCATTGACTGTCCGGATGCAGAGGCCCTTGCAGCCTTCAAACATAACATCCACGATGAGTGGCTTGCCCGGCACCTAGGACAGGAAAAGCCAGAATCCATGGCAGCCCTCACATCACTCATGACCCACTTCTGTGCGGGAGAGGATAGCTGGCTAGCTCGCAGTAATAACCTGACCAAAATGTTGGGGAACATTGCAGAAAATAAAAAATTTCCTAAGGTTTCACCAAGATCCATCTATGAGTTCATCTAAGCAATGAGTGATAGGAGTGCATCTACATACCTTTGTAGATCGCGAGCGGAAGCGTTCAAGAGAACGGGGATGATGGAGTCGTACTCGCCGTGATCCAAATCACCGATGACCAAGTGCCGAACGGACAACACCTCCGCGTTCAACACACGTACGGAGTGGATGACGTCTCCTCCTTCTTGATCCAGCAAGGGAGAAGGAGAGGTTGAGGAAGAAGGCTCCAGCAGCAACACGATGGCGTGGTGGTGGTGGAGAGGCAGTACTCCGACAGGGCTTCGCCAAGCACTTAATGGAGGAGGAGAGGTGTTGGGGAGGGGAGGGGCTGCGCCTTGGAGGTTGTGTGCAGCCCTCCCCTCGCCCCTCTAATTATAGGGGAAGGGGTAAGGGGGCCGGCCCCATCTAGATGAGATCTAGAGGGGGGGCAGCGGCCAAGGGAGGGGGCTTGCCCCCCAAGCAAGGGGGGTGCCCCCTTTAGGGTTCCCCCCCCCCCAACCCTAGGCGCATGGGCCTAAGGGGGGGGGACGCCCAGCCCTCCAGGTGCTGGTTCCTTGCCCCCTACGGCCCATGAGGCCCTCCAAGAGAGGTGGCCCCTCCCGGTGGACCCCCGGAACCCCTCCGGTGGCCCCGGTACAATACCGATATGCCCCCGAAACTTTCCGGTGACCGTATGACAACTTCCCATATATAAATCTTCACCTTCGGACCATTCTGGAACTCCTCGTGACGTCCGGGATCTCATTCAGGACTCCGAGCAACATTCGGTAATCACATACAAGTCTTCCTAATAACCCTAGCATCACCGAACCTTAAGTGTGTAGACCCTACGGGTTCGGGAGACACGCAGACATGACCGAGAGGGCTCTCCGGTCAATAACCAACAGCGGGATCTGGATACCCATGTTGGCTCCCACATGCTCCTCGATGATCTCATCGGATGAACCACGATGTCGAGGATTCAATCAACCCCGTATACAATTCCTTTTGTCAATCGGTACGTTACTTGCCCAAGACTCGATCGTCGGTATCCCAATACCTCATTCAGTCTCGTTACCGGCAAGTCACTTTACTCGTACCGTAATGCATGATCCCATGACCAAACACTAGGTCACTTTGAGCTCATTATGATGATGCATTACCGAGTGGGCCCAGAGATACCTCTCCATCATACGGAGTGACAAATCCCAGTCTCGATCCGTGTCAACCCAACAGACACTTTCGGAGATACCTGTAGTGCACCTTTATAGTCACCCATTTATGTTGTGACGTTTGGTACACCCAAAGCACTCCTTCGGTATCCGGGAGTTACACGATCTCATGGTCTAAGGAAAAGATACTTGACATTGGAAAAGCTCTAGCAAAACGAACTACACGATCTTGTGCTATGCTTAGGATTGGGTCTTGCATCACGTCATTCTTCTAATGATGTGATCCCGTTATCAACGACATCTAATGTCCATAGTCAGGAAACCATGACTATCTGTTGATCAACGAGCTAGTCAACTAGAGGCTTACTAGGGACATATTATGGTCTATGTATTCACATGTGTATTACGATTTACGGATAATACAATTATAGCATGAATAAAGACAATTATCATGAACAAGGAAATATAATAACCCTTTTATTATTGCCTCTAGGGCATATTTCCAACAGTCTCCCACTTGCACTAGAGTCAATAATCTAGTTACATTGTGATGAATCGAACACCCATAGAGTTCTGGTGTTGATCATGTTTTGCTCGCGAAAGAGGTTTAGTCAACGGATCTGCGACATTCAGATCCGTATGTACTTTGCAAATATCTATGTCTCCATCTTGAACATTTTCACAGATGGAGTTGAAATGTCGCTTGATGTGCCTGGTCTTCTTGTGAAACCTGGCTCCTTGGCAAGGGCAATAGCTCCAGTTTTGTCACAGAAGAGTTTGATCGGCCCCGATGCATTGGGTATGACTCCTAGGTCAGTGATGAACTCCTTCACCCAAATTGCTTCATGCGCTACCTCCGAGGCTGCCATGTACTCCGCTTCACATGTAGATCCCGCCACGATGCTCTGCTTGCAGCTGCACCAGCTTACTGGTCCACCATTCAACATATACACATATCCGGTTTGTGACTTAGAGTCATCCAGATCTGTGTTGAAGCTAGCGTCGACGTAACCTTTTACGACGAGGTCTTCGTCACCTCCATAAATGAGAAACATGTCCTTTGTCCTTTTCAGGTACTTCAGGATATTCTTGACCGCTATCCAGTGTTCCTTGCCGGGATTACTTTGGTACCTTCCTACCAAACTTACGGCAAGGTTTACATCAGGTCTGGTACACAGCATGGCATACATAATAGTTCCTATGGCTGAAACATAGGGGATGACACTCATCTCTTCTTTATCTTTTGCCGTGGTCGGGCATTGAGCCGAGCTCAATCTCACACCTTGCAATACAGGTAAGAACCCTTTCTTGGACTGATCCATTTTGAACTTCTTCAAAATCTTATCAAGGTATGTGCTTTGTGAAAGACCTATGAGGCGTCTCGATCTATCCCTATAGATCTTGATGCCTAATATGTAAGCAGCTTCTCCAAGGTCCTTCATTGAAAAACACTTATTCAAGTAGGCATTAATGCTGTCCAAAAGTTCTATACCATTTCCCATCAAAAGTATGTCATCTACATATAATATGAGAAATGCTACAGAGCTCCCACTCACTTTCTTGTAAACGCAGGCTTCTCCATAAGTCTGCATAAACCCAAACGCTTTGATCATCTCATCAAAGCGAATGTTCCAACTCCGAGATGCTTGCAACAGCCCATAAATGGATCGCTGGAGCTTGCGTACTTTGTTAGCATTCTTAGGATCGACAAAACTCTCTGGCTGCATCATATACAGTTCTTCCTTAAGATGTCCATTAAGGAATGCCGTTTTGACGTCCATCTGCCATATCTCATAATCATAGAATGCGACAATTGCTAACATGATTCTGACGGACTTCAGCTTCGCTACGGGAGAGAATGTCTCATCGTAGCCAACCCCTTGAACTTGT
Source organism: Triticum aestivum (assembly GCF_018294505.1). Lineage (NCBI taxonomy): Eukaryota > Viridiplantae > Streptophyta > Magnoliopsida > Poales > Poaceae > Triticum > Triticum aestivum. The sequence goes on from NC_057810.1 coordinate 121,027,215, forward strand.
CGATAACCCTTAGCGACAAGTCGAGCTTTATAGATGGTAATATTACCATCCGCGTCCGTCTTCTTCTTAAAAATCCATTTGTTTTCTATCGCTCGACGATCATCGGGCAAGTCTGTCAAAGTCCATACTTTGTTTTCATACATGGATTCTATCTCGGATTGCATGGCTTCAAGCCATTTGTTGGAATCTGGGCCCGCCATCGCTTCTTCATAGTTCGAAGGTTCACCATTGTCTAACAACATGATTTCCAGGACAGGGTTGCCATACCACTCTGGTGTGGAACGTGTCCTTGTGGACCTACAAGGTTCAGTAGCAACTTGATCCGAAGTACCTTGATCATCATCATTAATTTCCTCTCCAGTTCGTGTAGGCACCACAGGAACATTTTCCTGAGCTGCACTACTTTCCGGTTCAAGAGGTAGTACTTCATCAAGTTCTACTTTCCTCCCACTTACTCCTTTAGAGAGAAACTCTTTTTCCAGAAAGGATCTGTTCTTGGCAACAAAGATCTTGCCCTCGGATCTTAAGTAGAAGGTATACCCAATGGTTTCCTTAGGGTATCCTATGAAGACGCATTTTTCCGACTTGGGTTCGAGCTATTCAGGTTGTATTTTCTTGACATAAGCATCGCATCCCCAAACTTTTAGAAACGGCAGCTTAGGTTTCTTTCCAAACCATAATTCATACGGTGTCGTCTCAACGGATTTAGACGGAGCCCTATTTAAAGTGAATATAGTTGTCTCTAGAGCGTGTCCCCAAAATGATAGCGGTAAATCGGTAAGAGACATCATAGATCACACCATATCGATAGAGTGCGATTATGATGTTCGGACACACCGTTACGCTGAGGTATTCTAGGCGGCGTGAGTTGTGAAACGATTCCACATTTCCTTAAGTGTGTACCAAATTCGTGACTTAAATATTCTCCTCCACGATCTGATCGTAGGAACTTTATCTTTCGGTCACGTTGATTCTCTACCTCATTCTGAAATTCCTTGAACTTTTCAAAGGTCTCAGACTTGTGTTTCATCAAGTAGACATACCCATATCTACTCAAGTCATCAGTGAGAGTGAGAACATAACGATATCCTCCGCGAGCCTCAACGCTCATTGGACCACACACGTCGGTATGTATGATTTCCAATAAGTTGGTTGCTCGCTCCATTGTTCTGGAGAACGGAGTCTTGGTCATTTTGCCCATGAGGCATGGTTCGCACGTGTCAAATGATTCGTAATCGAGAGACTCTAAAAGTCCATCAGCATGGAGCTTCTTCATGCACTTGACACCAATGTGACCAAGGCGGCAGTGCCACAAGTATGTGGGACTATCGTTATCAACTTTACATCTTTTGGTATTCACACTATGAATATGTGTAACATTACGTTTGAGATTCATTAAGAATAAACCATTGACCATCGGGGCATGACCATAAAACATATCTCTCATATAAATAGAACAACCATTATTCTCGGATTTAAATGAGTAGCCATCTCGTATCAAACGAGATCCAGATACAATGTTCATGCTCAAACTTGGCACTAAATAACAATTATTGAGGTTTAAAACTAATCCCGAGGTAAATGTAGAGGTAGCGTGCCGACGGCGATCACATCGACCTTGGAACCATTCCCGACGCGCATCGTCACCTCGTCCTTCGCCAGTCTCCGCTTATTCCGCAGCTCCTGCTGTGAGTTACAAATATGAGCAACGGCACCGGTATCAAATACCCAGGAGTTACTACGAGTACTGGTAAGGTACACATCAATTACATGTATATCAAATATACCTTTAGTGTTGCCGGCCTTCTTGTCCGCTAAGTATTTGGGGCAGTTCCACTTCCAGTGACCCTTCCCTTTGCAATAAAAGCACTCAGTCTCAGGCTTGGGTCCATTCTTTGACTTCCTCCCGGCAACTGGCTTACCAGGTGCGGCAACATCCTTGCCGTCCTTCTTGAAGTTCTTCTTGCCCTTGCCTTTCTTGAACTTGGTGGTTTTATTGACCATCAACACTTGATGTTCTTTCTTGATTTCTACCTCTGCTGACTTCAGCATTGAAAATACTTCAGGAATAGTTTTCACCATCCCCTGCATATTGTAGTTCAACACAAAGCTCTTGTAGCTCGGTGGGAGAGACTGAAGGATTCTATCAATGATAGCCTCGTCCGGGAGGTTAATGTCCAGCTGGGACAGGCGGTTGTGCAACCCAGACATTTTGCGTATATGCTCACTGACAGAACTGTTTTCCTCCATCTTACAACTATAGAACTTGTCGGTGACTTCATATCTCTCGACCCGGAATGAGCTTGGAAAACCATTTTCAGCTCCTCGAACATCTCATATGCTCCGTGTTCCTCAAAACGCTTTTGGAGCCCCGGTTCTAAGCTGTAAAGCATGCCGCACTGAACGAGGGAGTAATCATCAACATGTGACTGCCAAGTGTTCATAACGTCTTGGTTCTCTGGGATAGGTGCTTCACCTAGCGGTTCATCTAGGACATATGCTTTCTCGGCAGCTATGAGGATGATCCTCAGGTTCCGGACCCAGTCCGTATAGTTGCTGCCATCATCTTTCAGCTTGGTTTTCTCTAGGAACGCGTTGAAGTTCATGTTGACATGCGCGTTGGCCATTTGATCTACAAGACATATTTGCAAAGGTTTTAGACTAAGTTCATGATAATTAAGTTCATCTAATCAAATTATTTAATGAACTCCCACTCAGATTAGACATCCCGCTAGTCATCTAAGTGTTACACGATCCGAGTCGACTAGGCCGTGTCCGATCATCACGTGAGACGGATTAGTCATCATCGGTGAACATCTCCATGTTGATCGTATCTTCCATACGACTCATGTTCGACCTTTCGGTCTCTGTGTTCCGAGGACATGTCTGTACATGCTAGGCTCATCAAGTTAACCCTAAGTGTTTTTGCATGTGTAAAACTGTCTTACACCCGTTGTATGTGAACGTAAGAATCTATCACACCCGATCATCATGTGGTGCTTCGAAACGATGAACTTTAGCAATGGCGCACAGTTAGGGGGAACACTTTCTTGAAATTATTATAAGGGATCATCTTATTTACTACCATCGTTCTAAGTAAACAAGATGCATAAACATAATAAACATCACATGCAATTATATAATAGTGACATGATATGGCCAATATCATATAGCTCCTTTGATCTCCATCTTCGGGGCTCCATGATCATCTTCGTCACCGGCATGACACCATGATCTCCATCATCATGATCTCCATCATCGTGTCTTCATGAAGTTGTCACGCCAATGACTACTTCTACTTCTATGGCTAACGCGTTTAGCAATAAAGTAAAGTAATTTACATGGCGTTCTTCAATGACACGCAGGTCATACAAAAAATAAAGACAACTCCTATGGCTCCTGCCGGTTGTCATACTCATCGACATGCAAGTCGTGGTTCCTATTACAAGAACATGATCTCATACATCAAAATATATCATTCATCATTCATCACAACTTCTGGCCATATCACATCACATGACAATTGCTGCAAAAACAAGTTAGACGTCCTCTAATTGTTGTTGCATCTTTTACGTGGCTGCAATTGGGTTCTAGCAAGAATGTTTTCTTACCTACGAATAACCACAACGTGATTTTTTGTCAACTTCTATTTACCCTGCATAAGGACCCTTTTCATTGAATCCACTCCAACTAAAGTGGGAGAGATAGACACCCGCTAGCCAACTTATGCAACTAGTGCATGTTAGTCGGTGGAACCTGTCTCACATAAGCGTACGTATAAGGTCGGTCCGGGCCGCTTCATCCCACAATACCCCTGAAGCCAAATAAGACTAGTAGCGGCAAGCAAGTTGACAAGATCTACGCCCATAATAGATTTGTGTTCTACTCGTGCAATAGAGAACTACGCATAGACCTAGCTCACGATGCCACTGTTGGGGAACGTTGCAGAAAATAAAAAAATTCCTACGGTTTCACCAAGATCCATCTATGAGTTCATCTAAGCAATGAGTGATAGGAGTGCATCTACATACCTTTGTAGATCGCGAGCGGAAGCGTTCAAGAGAACAGGGATGATGGAGTCATACTAGCCGTGATCCAAATCACCGATGACCAAGGGCCGAACGGACAACACCTCCGCGTTCAACACACGTACGGAGCGGACGACATCTCCTCCTTCTTGATCCAGCAAGGGGGAAGGAGAGGTTGAGGAAGAAGGCTCCAGGAGCAGCACGACGGTGTGGTGGTGGTGGAGAGGCAGTACTCCGACAGGGCTTCGCCAAGCACTTAACGGAGGAGGAGAGGTGTTGGGGAGGGGAGGGGCTGCGCCTTGGAGGTTGTGTGCAGCCCTCCCCTCGCTCCACTATTTATAGGGGAACGGGGAAGGGGGCCGGCCCCCTCTAGATGAGATCTAGAGGGGGGCGGCGGCCAAGGTAGGGGCTTGCCCCCAAGCAAGGGGGGCTCCCCTGAGGGAGTCCTGGACTAGGGGGTGTCCGGATAGCCGAACTATCATCATCGGCCGGACTCCAAGACTATGAAGATACAAGATTGAAGACTTCGTCCTGTGTCCGAATGGGACTTTCCTTGGCGTGGAAGGCAAGCTTGGCGATACGGATATGTAGATCTCCTACCATTGTAACCGACTTTGTGTAACCCTAGCCCTCTCTGGTGTCTATATAAACCGGATGGCTTTAGTCCATAGGACGAACAACAATCATACCATAGGCTAGCTTCTAGGGTTTAGCCTCCTTGATCTCGTGGTAGATCCACTCTTGTAACACACATCATCAATATTAATCAAGCAGGACGTAGGGTTTTACCTCCATCAAGAGGGCCCGAACCTGGGTAAAACATCGTGTCCCTTGTCTCCTGTTACAATCTACCTAGACGCACAGTTCGGGACCCCTACCCGAGATCCGCCGGTTTTGACACCGACATTGGTGCTTTCATTGAGAGTTCCTCTGTGCCGTCACCATCAGGAAGGATGCCTTTTCCCGTATTTAAAGACGGCACCGTCGTCAAGGGAGCTTTGGCCGCCGGCCAGACTATCCGGCTAGGCGGTTTTCTTATGACCGCCTGTTTGGCCACCGCTCCGACAATGACCTCTCAGGTCATTAAAAGCGATCTTCATGTCAGCTCGGAATTCGCCGAGCAGCTAGATCCGATTGAGCTCTCCTTCGTAAACGAGCTCTTGGATCGCATCGCCGCCCTGGGAGTCGCTACCGACTACGATCAGATTGGGCTTAAAACTGATCTGAGAGAAATTAACTCTCCCTAGGTTACCCACCACGTTGTTGTGGTAGAGGAACAATGCGGCGACTCTTCTTCTATGTTAAAAACCAACTATGTCCGGATTCCCGATCCCTCCATGCCGGATTCCAGCGGAGGGACGGACACTAATCAAATACTGAACCTAAAGTCAGGCATCGGACCAGATTTGTTGGAAAGCATCCAGCAAACCAAGCTTCCGAATCCGGAAGCTTCTTGGCCTTTGAGCCTCAGATCGGGCGGGGTTCCTAACTTAATTCCACCTGCCCACCCTAACATAAGCGATCTATCTCAAATACGGCAAGAGCCCGATGAAACAGTACATCATTACTGGGCCAGATTCCTCCTGGTTATGAACAGGATAAAGGACTGCCGTGAAGAAAGCGTGATTTCAATTTTCTGCAACAATTGCACGGATAAGGGAATCATAAACGCCATCAGTCGTCGCGAAGTTACACGCTTCACCGACCTAGCGACCATTGTACAAAAATACTGCGCGATGGAGAGTGTCTGGAAAACCGAAACTAGATTTTGGGACAATCCGGCCCTGAATACAACCCCAGTCCGAAATAAAAGGGTGCGTCATACTCAAGCACCTGGGTTAAAAACCAAAAAGCAAAAACCCCTAAAGGGTACGGAACCGTACTAGAGAGATGGCTCAACGGACCCTGCAAAATCCACAGTACGGAGGGCGCCACTCCAACACATAGACTTCGAGCATGTTGGATACTACGGCAGGTGGCCAAAAGTGGCGAAGGCTTTTTAGCCCCGGGCAACCAGCCCAGCAGTACCAGTATGGTATTAACAGTCTTCGAGACTTTCGCATCAAATAACATGCGGAAACGAACAATCCGCAGCCTCGCCGAAGTCTACCAAGTAGCAACAACAAATCCATGGAGCGACACGGCTATCACCTTCAATGCCAGCGACGAACCTAAATTCTGAACAGCTAGAGCACCAGCCACATTGGTCCTTAGTCCGATAGTGGACGTCTTTCCTCTTACCAAGGTACTCATGGATGGCGGCAGCGGATTAAACCTCATCTACGAAGAAACCCTTCAAAAAATGGAAATTGACTGGAGCCGCATTGAGCGAAGCAGCACAACCTTCAGGGGAATAATCCCTAGTCGAGAAGTACGTTGCACAGGAAAAATCACATTAGATGTAGTGTTCGGCTCGCCGGACAATTACAGGTCCGAAGAGGTCACGTTCCAAGTGGCCCCATTCGGCAGCGGATATCACGCTTTGTTAGGGCGAGAGGCATTCACAATCTTCCAAGCTATACCCCATTACGGGTACATGAATCTCAAAATGCCCGGACCCAATGGAATAATCACTCTCGCCAGTGATCCAGATACAACACTCCGCGCTGAAAATAAGACAGCCGCACTGGCCCTAGAGGCATTATCCGAAGCCCTAGCGGCAGAGGAACTAACTGTGATGCGCTCCACGGTGGATAGGGACGATGTGATACTCGATAAGAGGTCCAAGTCCACCTCTTTCAAACCAGCAGAGGAAATAGTCAAATTCCAGGTCCATCCAACGGACCCCACAAAGACGGCCTCCATAGGGGCACAACTAAACCCTGATGTAGAAGCCGCACTACGAGAATTCCTTCGGGAAAACTGGGACATTTTTGCCTGGCACCCTTCAGACATGCCAGGAATCCCACGCAGGCTGGCAGAGCACAGCCTAAATATCCTAAAAGGATTCAAGCCAGTGAAACAAGCTCTTCGGCGATTTTCCGAACCCAAAAGACAGGCAATGGGAGAGGAGCTAGCCAAACTCTTAGAAGCCGGATTCATCAGAGATATAAAACATCCGGACTGGCTAGCCAACCTAGTAATGTTACCAAAAAAGGACAAATCCTGGCGCCTTTGCGTCGATTTCAAAGACCTTAACAAGGCCTGTCCAAAGGACCCTTTCCCTCTCCCTCGCATCGACCAAATCATCGATGCTACCGCAGGGCACGATTCATTGTGCTTCCTCGATGCATACTCCGGATACCATCAAATCAAGATGGTGGAAAAAGACCAGGCCGCAATGGCATTCATTACTCCATATGGGCCATTCTGCTTCAACACAATGCCCTTCGGACTCAAAAACGCCGGCGCAACATATCAGCGCATGATTCAGACATGTCTGGCTACCCAGATAGGCAAAACAGTAGAGGCATACGTAGACGATGTGGTCGTCAAGACCAAACACGTCGAAACTCTAGTAGACGACTTGAGGGTGACATTCGACAACCTCCGAGCATATGACATTAAGCTCAACCCGGAGAAATGTGTCTTTGGAGTACCAGCCGGAAAGCTCTTGGGCTTCATTGTATCCGGTAGAGGAATTGAAGCAAACCCAGCCAAGATCCGAGCTCTGTCACAATTGGATATTCCAAAGGACCTCAAGCAAATACAAAAACTAACTGGATGCGTAGCGGCTCTAAGTCGCTTCATCTCCCGTTTGGGAGAAAAGGCTCTGCCCCTCTATCGCCTCCTCCGGTGCACCGAACACTTCGAATGGACGGATGCTGCCACGTCCGGACTCGAAGAAATCAATGCCATACTGGCAACAAATCCAGTCCTGGCCGCGCCCAACCTGGGCGAACCTATGTTATTATATATCGCAGCAACACATCAAGTTGTCAGTGCGGTACTCGTCATCGAACGAGAAACAAAAGGGCACAGATTCCCTCTTCAAAAACCAGTGTACTACGTATCCATTGTCTTAACTCCATGCAAGTCCCGGTACCCACATTATCAAAAGATAGCATATGCGGTGTTCATGGCATCCCGGAAGCTGCGACACTACTTTCAAGAGTGTTCCATAACGGTGGCCTCCGAAGTACCTCTCAACGATATTATAACCAATCATGACACAACGGGCAAGATTGCAAAATGGGCCATTGAGCTCTTACCATTTGACATAACCTACAAACCACGGCGAGCTATAAAGTCGCAAGTTCTGGCTGACTTTGTCGCCGAATGGACCGAAGCCAAACTCCCTAAAGAGTACGGCGCATACTCCAGTTGGATCATGCATTTCGACGGATCCAAAATGTTGGCTGGCTTGGGGGCTGGTGTCGTCTTGACGTCCCCAACTGGAGACACAGTCCAATACGTACTTCAAATAATGTACATGGACTCCAACAACGCAGCCGAATACGAGGCCCTTCTACATGGCCTCCGGATGGCAATCTCCATGGGCATTCAACGCCTAGAGGTGCGTGGGGATTCAAACCTCGCAATATCCCAAGTAAATGGAGACTTCGACGCCAAAGATCCAAAAATGGCAGCTTACCGCAACGCCGTCCTAAAAATGTCAGCTCGGTTCGAAGGACTCGAATTCCACCATGTAGCCTGGGATAATAACCAGGCAGCAGACGTGTTAGCACGCATCAGCGCAAAATGAGACGCCATCCCTCCAAACATCTTCCTGGAACGTCTCTTTAAGCCATCCGTATTATGGGAAGAGGAGTCCGGAAATAACAATCTGGAACCAGCTGCATCACCTAACTCAGACCATTCTGACACAATCGGCGGCTCAGCCAATGAAATAACACCTTCAGCCCACGAAATAATGGCAATAATTGCCCCATGGACGGAACCATTCCTAGCCTACTTAATCAGGCAGGAACTTCCCGAAGACCAAAATGAGGCCCGCTGCATAGTTCGGTGATCTAAAGCCTACAAGGTCCATGGGGGAGAACTATATAAGAAAAGCACAACAGGAGTCCTTCAAAGGTGTATCTCCGAAGAGGAAGGGCGAAATCTCCTGGTTGAAATTCACACCGGACTCGGCGGGCACCACGCTGTAGCCCGGGCCCTTGTAGTCAAGGCCTTCCGTACAGGATTTTATTGGCCGACAGCCCGAGCAGATGCTCAGGACTTAGTCCAACGATGCGTCGGTTGCCAGCTCTTTGCTAATCAGAGCCACATGCCACCCACCGCCCTCAAAACTATACCCATCACCTGGCCGTTCGCGATATGGGGGCTTGACATGGTTGGACCCCTTAAAGGTGGAACCCACAAGCGCAAATACTTATTGGTCATGGTGGACAAATTCACCAAATGGATAGAGGCCAAGCCGGTTAAAACAGCAGAATCCGGACCTGTGATAGACTTCATATCCAGGGTAGTACACTGATTCGGCATCCCCCACAGCATCATCACTGATAATGGCACGAATTTCACGGTCGACGAGGTTAAACTCTAGTGCAAAAACATGGGCATCAGGCTCGATTATGCTTCAGTCTATCACCCCCAAACTAACGGTCAAGTCGAGCGAGCAAATGGTCTAATCACGAGCGGCATCAAACCCAGACTAGTGCGGTCCCTCAAGGAATCTAACACACAATGGGTAGAGGAGCTCGACTTCGTACTCTGGGGGCTGCGGACCACGCCAAACCGCACTACCGGATTCACACCATTTTTTATGGTGTACCGCGCAGAGGCAGTTCCGCCCTGCGATATAATTCATGACTCACCTCGCGTGCGCATGTATAAAGAAAGAGAAGCCGAGTTGGATCGGCAGGACAGTTTGGACGCCTTAGAGGAGGAGCGGGACGTGGCAAAATCTCGTTCCACATTCTATCAGCAGCAGGCTCGAAGATATCAAAGCAGAGAAGTACGGGCCAAAACTTACAATGTTGGCGAACTTGTTCTACGCCTGCCGGACAAGAAAAAGGACAAACTTAAGCCCAAGTGGGAAGTTCCCTTCATCATCGACCAAGTCCTGACCGGCGGAGCATACCGTCTACGTAACGCATCTGACAACCGACTCGAGCCGAACCCATGGAACGCAGCCCATCTCCGAAGATTCTACGCCTAACGCCGGACTCAGAGTTCGTCTCACTCCTCCGTCCACCTTTTTACATTTTCACTGTCTCTTGTCCCCCTCCTTCTTCCCACTTTTTTTGCAATACCTTTGATAGGCTGATTTGCACATTGTTCGCACACACTTGATGTGCTCCTAGCACTCATTATACCTGGGGGCTTCTTTAACAGAAGCTTATTTATACGGGCTTCATGCCCAACACATGTGTCATAGTTCCGCATGTACCTTTTATTCACCATTATATGCATCGATATGACTTAAGTTTTGGCCAAGCTGGGTTGCCTGGCTCCTGTGCTTGCCCCTACGTTCCCGATTGTTCGGCTAGGAGGTAAAGGGAGCACCTCTGTGATTGTTACTGCCGGGTCAGCCGGATGTGTACCTCAGACTAGGTGAAGCCGAAAGCTAGCATTCTTAAGAGAATATTCGATCGGTGACTTGAAAGATGATTTATTACTTATTCAACTTATCTGCCCCCAGATGCTTTTTCTGCTCTTTTCGCAGTTTGGGCATGCACTTTAGGGCATGCCTCCCAGGGAAAGGAACCCCTAACAGAACTATTCTCCCTGGAAGATGTTTCTTACTAACCATGTAATATAACATAACTAGTTGGGCACTTGTCTGATAAAGCACTAATGACCCCTACGCCTGGTCTCCATGCATGCCCCGTTTTTTTCATAACTGAGAAGGCATTCGGACACACTCTGGACTCTAGGGTCCCGAGGTTGAAGCGAAAAGGTCGGCAAAGACAAACGATCTACAATCCAGCTAGAAGGCATTTTACATGTCATTTTAAATTACATCGTCAAACTGACTGATTGTACTCCTCTTCAATCCCATCTAACAGGCTGTCTAATTTACAGTCCTGTTGGGAATATTTCGCGGCCAGCTCTACTTGGTCGTACATCAAGCTCACAGGGATCTCCTTCCCATCAGGCCCCACAGGTTCGACCTCGGCCATGTTGTTTGGGTCAGCCTTCGGGTACCGCGTCTTCACCATGGCCCAGGCCTCCCTGGCGCCTTGCCGACAGGCCGATATCTTCCACAGACGGAGACGTCACCGTACTCCCTGAAGCTTCTCAGCAAGCCCTCCAAGGCCCTCGGGTAGGGAGACGGAAGGCCATAAGGCCTGAACGACGCCACTCATCGCCTGCCGAACACGTTCGAGCAGTTGCCCCAGCTCGGGAAGTTGGTCACCCGTTGAACCGGGCATTTCCTCCGCAGGGCGACCTGTGAGCACACCTAAAGACACATTTCTGTCAATCGACTTCCTCGCCGAATTCTTCTTTTCAAAGGAGTTTGCTCAAGAACTTACTATAAATGCCGCGAGGAAGCCGCTGATTCTCCTTCACGGAGCCAGACAGCTGGGCCCGAACATCTTTCAGCTCTTCTCCTAGCTGGGTGTGGGCATCTTGGAGCTTGTTCCTCTCCTGCTGCACCTTCATAAGCACCCTCTCGCCGGCCTTTAGCTGACGCAGTAGCTATTGCTTGTCCGGATCTAGTCCGGCGCCCTCTGCAATATTATTGTCAGATTTACGCACACGCCGCACTTTGTTAACTACTTATCTTTTCGAAGTACGTATTACCAGCGGGGGTCTCTGTGGCTCCCCCTGTGGTGGCCAGTGCGACCTCAAGTTGGGCCTTGCACTCTTGGAGCTCCTGGGACAGGTGGGTATTCTTCTCCGTAAGATCCTGCATAATAAATGATCCTTAAATCAGTTATTTTAACTATTTTAAGTCTCGGGGGCTACTGGCATATATAACTATTAAAATTACTTACCTGTATGTCTTTCACATACTGCTCCGTGGCTCTGGTTAAACCATCTTGAGCGGCACGGAGGTGCGCGTTTCCCGCATCAAAGGCATTTAACGCCTTCGAGGAGAAACACGCATCATGAAGAACTGTCCGGCGACGCCTGTGATTCATGGCTCTCTCCACCTCAGACCGGGTGGCGGACAACCTGTCGGCATCCTTCATCGGAGGAGCGTCCGGCTCATGCCTTGTGTTCGCCTCCCCTTCCGGACCACGCGTTGGAGCATGGCTAGTGGAGGCTTGATTGGCAACCTCTCCGGACACTGTCCGGCGAGCGCTCTTTCTCCTAGAAAGGTTATGAGCATTAATATACCTCCTAGGGATCCTTCCCTTAAAAACAGCGATGCGCCGTACCGTTGTGGCGACGTTTCGGTTCGCGTCGCACTCCTCTTCCGCCTGCTGGGCCGAACTGACCCTTGATGGTCAGCCACAGCGGGTTCGGCTTCCCGCCTTAAAGGCACCTCCTGCGATGCACCATCAGTATAGGATGGTCAGAATTGAGCACGGATCAAATGATGGTGTCAAGACCTCGGTCGTAGTCACCTGGGAGGCCGGAAACAAACCAGGGTAGTCAGCCGTAATGGCGACTAGAGCATTGTCCATGCTAAGTTGGTGGAACACCCCGTCAATCAGCTCCACCTTTATGTCCGGATCCTCTTCGGAGGCCGGATCAAGGGATCATTCCGGATCCTCGGGCTGTGGAGTTAGGCTTTGTATGCCCTCCACGTCCTGGCGCAGCTCCTGCGTCGAAATCACAAAGTAAGATACTTGACTTTGGAAGTATGGATCGGGTAGATAAACGTCCGCTTACCCAGCTCTGAGGGTTATTCATGGAGAATCCATTCAATGGACTCGTGCGGAGGAAGTCCTCCTCCTCCCCCTTGTACAAGCCGGATAGGATCTTTGCCAGATCGGCTGCTGAGCCCGGCCCTCTGCGGCCATGACGGGTGGCGTCATCTTCCCCGTTGAAATCCCACATACGGTGGCCCCTATATTGGAGCGGCTGCACCCCTCGCATAATACACGTGGCCATGATTCCAATCATGGTCAATCCGGAGTGGGCCAGTAACCTAATCCGGCCCATCAGATAATGGACGCTCCCATCATCCTCCCGTTGAGGGCTCCGCAGGCGCCAACTTAGGCGTTTCTTCAAGGGAGCATTGCTGAACTCCGGGAGGTCGATCCGAACTGGATCCGGCAGACGGGCGTCCTCCATGTAGAACCATTCCGAAGGCCAGTCTTCGGACGCATTCTTCCGGGTGCCGGATAGATATCCGGTCCCGGCGATGCGCAATATTTCGGCTCTGCCCACTTGATATATCGACCCCTCGTGAGAACGGGGTACGAGGCCAAACAATCTCTTCCACAGTGCAAAATGGGGCTCGATGCCCAAGAATAGCTCGCAAAGAGCTACGAAGCCCGCGATGTGCAAATTGCAGGCAGGTGTGAGGTGGTGAAGCTGGAGTCCGTAGAACTCCAGGAGCCCCTGGAGAAACGGGTGTATGGGAAATACGAGTCCCCTTATTAGATAAGGGACGAAGCATACCCGCTCTCCTTTGGAAGGGTTGGGGACGCTCTCCGCCTGCTTTCCACCCCTGAAGGTGGCCAGTCCGGCTCGAACAGGAACCATGAAAGCTAGGGGAAGATATCCCTCGGTTTGGAGCGCCACTAGCTCGCTGTGTGGAACTGAGCATCTCCCCCAATCTCCTGGCTTAGGGCTAGGAGCGCGAGAGGAGGAGCCGCGTCGACTATCCATGATAGAATGGATTTTTGTCAGAGGCGCTTCGATGAGAACTTGCAGATGGAGGATGGTGTGAGCTGGAGCTAGATCCTCACCTCTCTTATAGGCGGCTCGTTCGCACGGCTAGGGGGTAAAATGTAAAAATACCCTAGCTTTTCGCATTCATACGACACGTGGAAGAAGGCCATTATTGGGCGTAGAAGCCAAGGAGCACAACATTTATAAGGAAGCCGGACACTATTCGGCGGGAACATGAAGTTTGAAGGAGAACCCACCTTGCAACACCGAAGACAATATACGCGCCTGACTCGTCGCTGAAGCCTGGTTCGGGGGCTACTGAGGGAGTCCTGGACTAGGGGGTGTCCGGATAGCCGAACTATCATCATTGGCCGGACTCCAAGACTATGAAGATACAAGATTGAAGACTTCGTCCCGTGTCCGGATGGGACTTTCCTTCGCGTGGAAGGCAAGCTTGGTGATACGGATATGTAGATCTCCTACCATTGTAACCGACTTTGTGTAACCCTAGCCCTATCCGGTGTCTATATAAACCGGATGGCTTTAGTCCATAGGACGAACAACAATCATACCATAGGCTAGCTTCTAGGGTTTAGCCTCCTTGATCTCGTGGTAGATCCACTCTTGTAACACACATCATCAATATTAATGAAGCAAGACGTAGGGTTTTACCTCCATCAAGAGGGCCCGAACCTGGGTAAAACATCGTGTCCCTTGTCTCCTGTTACCATCCGCCTAGACGCACAGTTCGGGACCCCCTACCCGAGATCCGCCGGTTTTGACGACAACCCACTTTAGGGTTTCCCCCCAACCCTAGGCGCATGGGCCCAAGCGGGGTGCGCCTAGCCCTCCAGGGGCTGGTTCCCTGCCCCCTACGGCCCATGAGGCCCTCCGAGAGAGGTGGCCCCTCCCGGTGGCCCCAGAACCCCTCCGGTGGCCCCGGTACAATACCGATATGCCCTCGAAACTTTCCGGTGACCGTATGACAACTTCCCATATATAAATCTTCACCTCCGGACCATTCCGGAACTCCTCATGACGTCCGGGATCTCATCCGGGACTCCGAACAACATTCGGTAATCACATGCAAGTCTTCCTAATAACCCTAGCGTCACCGAACCTTAAGTGTGTAGACCCTACGGGTTAGGGAGACACGCAGACATGACCGAGACGGCTCTCCGGTCAATAACCAACAGCGGGATCTGGATACCCATGTTGGCTCCCACATGATCCTCGATGATCTCATCGGATGAACCACGATGTCGAGGATTCAATCAACCCCGTATACAATTCCCTTTGTCAATCGGTACGTTACTTGGCCGAGACTCGATCGTCGGTATCCCAATACCTCGTTCAGTTTTGTTACCGGCAAGTCACTTTACTCGTACCGTAATGCATGATCCCGTGACCAAACACTAGGTCACTTTGAGCTCATTATGATGATGCATTACCGAGTGGGCCCAGAGATACCTCTCCGTCATACGGAGTGACAAATCCGAGTCTCAATCCGTGTCAACCCAACAGACACTTTCGGAGATACCTGTAGTGCACCTTTATAGTCACCGAGTTACGTTGTGACGTTTGGTACACCCAAAGCACTCCTTCGGTATCCGGGAGTTACACGATCTCATTGTCTAAGGAAAAGATACTTGACAATGGAAAAGCTCTAGCAAAACGAACTACACGATCTTGTGCTATTCTTAGGATTGGGTCTTGTCCATCACATCATTCTTCTAATGATGTGATCCCGTTATCAACGACATCTAATGTCCATAGTCAGGAAACCATGACTATCTGTTGATCAACGAGCTAGTCAACTAGAGGCTTACTAGGGACATATTATGGTCAATATATTCACACGTGTATTATGATTTCCGGATAATACAATTATAGCATGAATAAAGACAATTATCATGAAAAAGGAAATATAATAATCCTTTTATTATTGCCTCTAGGGCATATTCCAACACAAAAACACTGGTAGTTCGGATACCAAGGACAGCAATGGCAGGTCGCGTCACAACAAGCACAAGCGCCGCATTAACGGCGATAATATTGAAGATATGGCAGTCAACGCCGGATTCAGAGGCTCCAAACCCGGTCAGCGGAAAAAGCCGTTCAAAAGAAATACTCAGGGCCCGTCCAATTTGGACCGCATACTCGATCGCTTGTGCCAGATACATGGCACCCCCGAAAAACCAGCCAACCACACCTAGAGCGACTGTTGGGTATTCAAGCAGGCAGGCAAGTTAAGTTCCGAACACAACGACAAAGGGCTGCATAGCGATGACGAGGAGGAGCCCCGGCCGCCGAACAATAGAGGACAGAAGGACTTTCCCCCACAAGTGCGGACAGTGAACATGATATACGCAACCCACATACCCAAAAGGGAGCGGAAGCGTGCACTAAGGGATGTATACGCGATGGAGCCAGTCGCCCCAAAGTTCAACCCATGGTCCTCCTGCCCGATCACTCTTGATCGAAGGGACCACCCCACTAGCATCCGCCATGGCGGATTTGCCGCATTGGTTCTTGACCCAATCATTGACGGATTTCACCTCACTAGAGTCCTGATGGACGGCGGCAGCAGGCTGAACCTGCTTTACCAGGATAAAGTGCGCAAAATGGGCATAGACCCCTCAAGGATTAAACCCACAAAAACGACCTTTAAAGGCGTCATACCAGGTGTAGAGGCTAATTGTACAGGTTCAATTACACTTGAAGTGGTCTTCGGATCCCCGGATAACTTCCGAAGCGAGGAGTTAATCTTTGACATAGTCCCGTTCCGCAGTGGCTATCACGCACTGCTCGGACGAACCGCATTTGCAAAGTTCAATGTGGTGCCGCACTACGCATACCTGAAGCTCAAGATGACAAGCCCTCGAGGAGTAATCACAGTCAATGGAAACACCGAACGCTCTCTCCGGACGGAGGAGCACGCGGCGGCCCTCGTGGCGGAAGTTCAAAGCAGCCTATTAAGGCAATTCTTGAGTCCGATTACTAAACATCCAGACACCGTCAAGCGCGCCCGGAGTAACCTACAACATGACCGCCTGGCACTTTCCGAGCACGCGTAACAATGCGGCCCCAACCCCAGCCTCGCGAAATCACGAGACCAGTACCACGCGTACATAACTACGCTCTGGAGATACCATGGGCATAGGGGAAGGGGCACGACCAAGGCATGCCTAGAATGCGGCTCAACCGCACCAGGGGCTCCCTATTGTGTCATTCTTTTTTTTCTTTTTTTTCTCTCTTTCTTCTTATTCTCAGGACTCCGTTTTCGAGAAGCCCTGTCGGGCAGTAGAAACGCTGAACCCATGATGCAACAGCCAGGGAAGCAGAAAAACTACGTCGAGTGTCCAGGTGGTCCCTATTACAAGCAGTATACCTATTTTACATACCATTCCGTAGCTTACCCCTGGAGGGGGACATGTTAAATAGTCCCATCCCTTGCTTATCGCACTATTTGTATCGTTCTGCTTTCATTGCAGTATCTTTTGAATAAACAATACATAGCTTCTGCTTATTATTGCTTTTTCTTTTTTCTTTATAAATGTTCATCTATGACATGTTGCACCCGTACAATATGGTACGGTTAATACACCAGGGGCTTAAGTACCCCAAAACATGTTGTGATAAGTCCGAACACTTTCACAAGTGCAGCACTCCGAACTTATATCATTATATGAATTGGCTCCGAATCATGTCTTGGGTCAATAGTTGGGTTTGACCGGCTCCCATGTTTTGGTACCTTACGTTCCGCTATATCGGCTAAGGTAGCGCTGGGAGAACCACTGCGATTGTGCCCCGGTTGAGCTGGGTTGAGCACCTCAGTGGAGAAAGCTAAAACTGACTATCATGATAGGGCGAGAGCCGGTCGCTGTTCGAGAGGTTTTTCGGGTCTCTAAAGACTCATGCCGCTTAGAGCGAGGAGTCGGCATTGTCCGGCCGAAGGCGTGGATAGCGCCCCGAACTCGGTCTTCCGAATACTAGGGGCTTCGCCGAAATTTAAAATTATAGAATTCTATGGCTAAGTGAGAGTTTTCAAGCATTATAGTCTGGTTGCCTCATTCGTTGTGTTGAACGCCTCCCTCGAAAGGACCCAAGAATGGGAACAAGAGCGCTCAAGTTTATCCCGAACACCCCAGCACTCGTGGCATAGGGGTTGAAGCCAACGACTCGCCATCTCTCAAATTTGATAAACGGCCGCACAGAAGGTAATATTTTAAATTAACAAGCGTTGCTTAGCACATATGAACAAAGTTTTCGGCGTACATGATAACAAATGCGAGTCTACTCAAAAATTACATCTTTGGAGCATTCACTCGCTATAATGCGGGCACCCTTCAGAACGCCCTTATAATACATCTCGGGCTTGCGATACTCCTTGCCCGGCGGTGGCGGGTCCATCACAAGCTTCTCAGCGTCCATCTTGCCCCACTGCACTTTAGCACGGGCAAGGGCCCGACGGGTACCTTCAATGCAGGCGGAGTGCTTGATGACTTCAATCCATGGACAGGCGTCCACCAGCCGCCGCACCAGACCGAAGTAGCTCCCAGGCATGGCTTCCTTAGGCCACAGTCGAACTATGAGGCCCTTCATGGCCTGTTCGGCCACCTTGTGGAGCTCGACCAGCTGCTTCAGCTGGTCGCTCAGGGGCACCGGATGTCCGGCCTCAGCATATTGAGACCAGAACACCTTTTCCGTCGAGCTCCCCTCCTCGGCTCGGTAGAACGCGGCGGCATCAGACACACTACGGGGCAGATCAGCGAACGCTCCTGGAGAGCTCCAGATTCGGGTAAGTAATAGATAATTCACTTTTATATGCTTGCTTTGCATAAAGAATGCCTTACCCGCCGCTATCTTCTTTGTCGCCTCTATCTCCTGGAGGGCATTTTGGGCTTCAGCCTTAGTGGCTTTGGCACTCTCAAGAGCCAAGGCAAGCTCGGACTCTCGAGTCTTCGAGACACGCTCCAAACTCTCATTTTTCTCCACGAGAGCTTGGAGCTCTTGTCGCACCTCCACCACCCACGCCTCCTGCTTCGCTCGCTCGGTGCACTCCAGGGCTGCACTGTTTTCGGCCTTGGACACCGCTTCCTTCAGGGTCGCCACCTCGTTCGTGGCCCCTGCAATACCCACGTTATTCCTGTATTTTTTTGCAACCAAATCCTTTTTTTATAAGGTACTACTTCAATAAGGTATTACTTACCTTCCTTGTCCTCGAGCTGCTTCTTGGCAAGGCCGAGCTCGTTCTCGGAATGCTCGAGGCTTTGCTTCAATGCATTGACCTCCGCAGTTAGTGCGGCAGAGGTCAGCAGCGCAGCCTGCATTCCCATATTGACATATTTATGTTAGACTCCTGCGTATATCTTTTTAGATCCTCAGCTTGGATTTTCTTTCCGAACACCAAACTGAGCATCAGGGGCTACTGTCTATGTGGTAACATTCTTACATATCTTAAAAACTTACCTCAAAGCCTGTTAGAAGGCTGGTACAGGCTTCAGTCAGCCCGCTCTTGGCGGACTGAACTTTCTGGATCACCGCACTCATAATAGTGCGGTGCTCCTCGTCGATGGAGGCGCCGTTAAGCGCCTCCAGCAGATTATCCGGCGCCTTCGGTTGGATGGAGGCCACCAGCGTCGCAGTCTTGCCCTTCTTACGAAGGGGCTGCCCATAGAACTCCGGAACCACTGAAGGTTCCGGTACAAAGTCCGGCACAGGGCCGGACTTAGAGCCCTCTGGGGTTTTGCCCCCTTGGCTCCCGGAGTCCGGAAGGTCGCCTTGCAGCGCCTCCAGGACCACCTCCTCCCGGTTGGGCCCCTTTGGGGACTCCACCGCGGTGTCTTCTGCATCGTGAGGGGAGGAGGTGGTTGGAAGTGAAGTGCTATTCACATCCGACGAACCCAGGGACCGCTCCATAAAGCTGGGAGCTCGTCCTTGGGCGGGCTACATGGTTGTATTTGGCATTATAAGACACTATGCGATAGATGAAAAATCATGAGTTATTCTAGAATCCGGACACTTACGATCTCGCCAGGGGCTTGGCCCTCGAGGGCCACTCCTCTTCGCCGTCGTCGGCGTTGGTGGAGTAGTCCGGAGGAAGGGTCCTTCCCTTCTTGGACCCTCTGGCCTCCCCAGTTGGGGAGGCCTTCCTTTTCTTCTCTCCCCTCGTTGGGGGAGAAGCCTCCTTCTTCTCCTCCTCGTCTTCGCGGGAGGAGTCCGCCTCGGAGTCATCGGATGATGAGTCCGATAACACCTGACACCGGGAACTCTTTCGAGTTCCCGTGGCCTTCTTCTTGGCCTTCTTCCCCGGCACCACGTGAGGTGCCGGAACCAGCAGCCCCGTCAAGCGGGCGTCCGCTGGGTCTTCCGGCAAAGGAGCCGGACAATTAGCCTGCTCATCCTTCTTGAACCAGTCTTGTCAAAGGTGAGGGAGTTTAGATCCCGCATAGATTCAAACTATGAAAAAGTGTCCTGTAAAGGGTAAAATAACTTACCTCGTCGGCTTGACGCCGCGAGCTGAATCCGCGATCTTCGGTAGCGGATGCGGGAGCCTCGGCGCCCTTGAACAGCACCTTCCAGGCATCTTCGTACGTAGTGTCAAAGAGCCTGCTCAAGGTTTGGTGTTGTGCCGGATCAAACTCCCACAGTTTGAAGGCCCGTTGTTGGCACAGGAGGATCCGGCGTATGAGCATGACCTGGACTACGTTGACAAGCTTGATATTCTTGTTCACCAGCTTTTGGACACAGGCTTGGAGTCCGGTCGGCTCTTCCGAATCTCCCCACGTTAGGCCCGTCTCTTTCTAGGAGGTAAGCCGTGTGGGGAAACCAGATCGGAATTCGGGGGCCGCCGCCCATCTGGGGTCGCGCGGCTCGGTGATGTAGAACCACCCCGATTGCCACCCCTTTATTGTCTCCACGAAGGAGCCCTCGAGCCATAGGACATTGGCCATCCGGCCCGCCATGGCACCTCCGCACTCCTCTTGGCGGCCGCCCACTACCTTCGGCTTGACATTAAAAATCTTTAGGCATAAGCCGAAGTGGGGCTGGATGCAGAGGAAGGCCTCGCAGATGACGATGAACGCCGAGATGTTGAGGATGAAGTTCGGGGCCAAATCATGGAAATCTAGGCCATAGTAGAACATGAGCCCCTGGACAAATGGGTGGAGTGGAAAACCTAGTCTGCGGAGGAAGTGGGTGTGGAACACCACCCTCTCATGGGGTCTGAGCCGATGCGCGATGTCGCTGGACAAGTATCCGGCCTTCCGCAGCTTTTTGACTTGTTCCTCCGTTACGGAGGAGACCATCCACTTGCCTCCCGCTCCGGACATAGCTGGGGAAGGTTGAGGCGAGATGTGCGGACTTGGGCGCTGGAGCTCGAGTGCACGGAAATGGATAAGCAAAGGAGGAAGAAGGCGTAGGTAAAAAGGTGGATCCTTATCCCCTTATATGGACGGACGAAACTATGCGTCCCCACCAGCCTGATAAAACTCGCTTATCTCCCAAGCGCCATAATCAATGGCGCGGTTGGTTTACCCACGCCCGTATTGATGAGAATCCCGGAATAAGGGGACACGATCTCTGCTTTGACAAGACATGCCAAGGAAACTGCCTCGCTAAATGCGCTGAGGTGGGACAGTAACAACAATTCCAGTAAAGGCTTGGCCGTGATGTGATGTCACGTCGCAAAATACGTCAGCAGATTAAATTTGTGTAAAGATTATTCTCTCTACGGTGGTATGTGGAACTTATTTTGCAGAGCCGGACACTATCCTTGTGTTCAAAATCTTCTATGAAGTATTCGGAGGAGGAACCCGCCTTGCAATGCCGAAGACAATATGCGCGTCGGACTCGTCGTCATTGAAGCCTGGTTCAGGGGCTACTGAGGGAGTCCTGGATTAGGGGGTGTCCGGATAGCCGAACTATCACCGTTGGCCGGACTCCTAGACTATGAAGATACAAGATTGAAGACTTCGTCCCGTGTCCGGATGGGACTTTCCTTGGCGTGGAAGACAAGCTTGGCGATACGGATATGTAGATCTCCTACCATTGTAACCGACTCTGTGCAACCCTAACCCTCTCCGGTGTCTATATAAACTGGAGGGTTTTAGTCCGTAGGACGAACAACAATCATACCATAGGCTAGCTTCTAGGGTTTAGCCTCTCTGATCTTGTGGTAGATCTACTCTTGTACTACCCATATCATCAATATTAATCAAGCAGGACGTAGGGTTTTGCCTCCATCAAGAGGGCCCGAACCTGGGTAAAAACATCGTGTCCCTTGTCTCCTGTTACCATCTGCCCAGACGCATAGTTCGGGAACCCCTACCCGAGATCCGCCGGTTTTGACACCGACAGTTGGGTTTTACCTTAATGATCTTTAGTAGTTACAGATGCTTTCTGGAGTTCCAATCATAAGAGCATATGATCCAAGAAGAGAAAGTATGTTAGCTTATGCCTCTCCCACATAAAAGTTGCTATCTATCTAGTAAAGTAGTCAATTGCTTATGGACAATTTCACAACTCCTACCACCACTTTTCCACACTTGCTATATTTACTTTACTGCTTCTTTATCTAAACAACCCCTAGTTTATATTTACGTGCTCTTCATTATCTTGCAAAGCTATCCAACAACACCTACAAAGTCCTTCTGGTTTCATACTTGTTCTAGGTAAAGCGAACGCTAAGCGTGCGTAGAGTTGTATCGGTTGTCGATGGAACTTGAGGGAATATTTGTTCTACCTTTAGCTCCTCGTTGGGTTTGACACTCTTACTTATCGAAAGAGGCTACAATTGATCCCCTACACTTGTGGGTTATCATTTGGTCCAACGCTGAAGCGACTGCGGCTCATCATTCCACTGATACAGATATAACTAACTGTGCGCTTACTTATGCAGCAACTATGTCTCGCCAAATCTTCCGTAAACAAGAACAGAAATTGGCACTTGTAAACTAGAACCAATGGTGTGCTTACGAAATGTAGTAGTAGGCCGCCCTACCCAGCGACTTGGAATCAATCCTCAACAGCGGCTACAGCAGAACCACTGTTTTAAATAGCCCGCTAGAGCTCCGTTATAGCACGCTATAGCATTTACAAAAGGTCTTGCGCTAAGAGACTTTGGTACAAACAATTTTCTATAAAGTTGAGGCTAGGGCTTTCTTTCATGGGCCTGTGAAAAAAAAGAAAAAAACGAGACCGGGTTCAGATTTGCTCAATTTCACCTGATGATTCAGATGTAGGTGTGACGACCCAAGTTGTCATCGAGCGTTTCATCATCACAAAGCCAATTTTAGGTGGGGCGAGAGAGGCTCGAACTCTCGACCTCAGCATCACTCACGTTATAGGTATGAGACCTACGTGCTAGCCAACTGTGCCACCACTCTTCGTAACAATTCCCTGGGTTCACATTAAGCAAATATCAATACTTTTCAAATCAGCTGTTTTATCCATCGTCAAATCTAGAGTTTAAGAATGGAGAAAGGAACTACAGACATTAAGTTGCATCAGAAAGTCCAACACCCATACTACAATATGCTAACTTAACATAACAACAGATACTTCCTAGCACCAAGCGGAAATAATCCTAGTCGCAACTTAATATCTTAGTAACCAATTTGGTACAGTGCTGAAGCGACTGCGGCTCATCATTGCGCTGATACAGATATAATTAATGGTGCGCTTACTTATGCAGCCACTATGTCCATCCAAATCATTCGTAAACAAGAACAGAAACTGGCACTTGTAAACTATAACCAATGGTGTGCTTACGAAATGTAGTAGTAGGCCGCCCTACCCAGCGACTTCGAATCAATCATCAGGCGGCTGCAGCAGAACCATTGTTTTAAATAGCCCTCTATAGCTCAGTTATAGCACGCTATAGCGTTTACAAAAGGTCTTGCGGTAAGAGACTTTGGTACATACAATTTTCTATAAAGTTGAGGCTAGGGCTTTCTTTCATGGGCCTGCGAAAAAAAGAAAAAAAGGAGACCAGGTTCAAATTTTCTCAATTTCACCTGATGATTCAGATGTAGGTGTGACGACCCAGGTTGTCACCGAGCGTTTCATCATCACAAGGCCAATTTTAGGTGGGGCGAGAGAGGCTCGAACTCTCGACCTCAGCATCACTCACGTTATAGCTATGAGACCTACGCGCTAGCCAACTGCGCCACCACCCCTTTGTTGGATTAGTGGAGAAATAACATCTCTTCATAACAATTCTGTGGGTTCAGATTAAGCAAAGATCAACACTTTCCAACTCAGCTGGTTCATCCATCGTCAAATCTAGAGTTGAAGGATTGAGAAAGGAACTACATACATTAAGTTGCATCAGAAAGTCCAACACCCATACTACAATATGCTAACTTAAGATAACAACAGATCCTTCCTAGCATGAAGCGGAAATAATCCATGTCGCAACTTAATATCTTAGTAACCAATTTGGTACAGTGTTGAAGCAACTGTGGCTCATCATTGCGCTGATACAGATATAACTAACTGTGCACTCACTTATGCAGCAACTATTTCCGGCCAAATCTTCCGTAAACAAGAACAGAAATTGGCACTTGTAAACTAGAACCAATGGTGTGCTTACAAAATGTAGTAGTAGGCCGCCCTAGCCACTGAGTTGGAATCAATCATCAACGACGGCTGCAGCAGAACCACTGTTTTAAATAGCCCGCTATAGCTCCATTATAGCACTCTATAGTGTTTACAAAAGGACTTGTGCTAACAGACTTTGGTCCAAACAATTTGCTATAAAGTTGAGGCTAGGGCATTCTTTCATGGGCCTGCGAAAAAAAAGAAAAAAAAGGAGACCAGGTTCAGATTTGCTCAATTTCACCTGATGATTCAGATGTAGGTGTGACGACCCAAGTTGTCACAGAATGTTTCATCATCACAAGGCCAATTTTAGGTGGGGTGAGAGATGCTAGAAATCTCGACCTCAGGATCACTCACATTATAGCTATGAGACCTATGCACTAGCCAAACGCGCCAGTGGAGAAATAACATCTCTTCATCACAATTCCGTGGGTTCAGATTAAGCAAAGATCAACACTTTCCAAATCAGCTGGTTCATCCATCTTCAAATGTAGAGTTGAAGAATGGAGAAAGGAACTACAGACATTAAGTTGCATCAGAAAGTCCAACACCCATACTACAATATGCTAACTTAACATAACAATAGATCCTTCCTAGCACCAAGCGGAAATAATCCTAGTCGCAACTTAATATCTTAGTAACCAATTTTGTATAGTGCTGAAGCGACTGCGGTTCGTCATTGCGCTGATACAGATATAACTAACTGTGCTCTTACTTATGCAGCCACTATGTCCGGCCAAATCTTTCGTAAACAAGAAAAAAAAATTGGCACTTGTAAACTATAACCAATGGTGTGCTTACGAAATGTAGTAGTAGGCCGCCCTAGCCAGTGACTTGGAATCAATCATCAGGCGGCTGCAGCAGAACTACTGTTTCGAATAGCTCGTTATAACTCCGGTATGGCACGCTATAGCATTTCCAAAAGGTCTTGCTCTAAGAGACTTTGGTCCAAACAATTTACTATAAACTTGAGGCTAGGGCTTTCTTTCATGGGCCTGTGGAAAAAAAGAAAAAAAGGAAACCAGGTTCAGATTTGCTCAATTTCACCTGATGATTCAGATGTAGGTGTGACGACCCAAGTTGTCACCGAGCGTTTCATCATCACAAGGCCAATTTTAGGTGGAGTGAGAGAGGCTCGAACTCTCGACCTCAGGATCACTCACGTTATAGCTATGAGACCTATGCGCTAGCCAGCTGTGCCACCACCCCTTTGTTGGATTAGTGGAGAAATAACATCTCTTCACAACAATTTCGTGGGTTCGAATTAAGAAAAGATCAACACTTTCCAAATCAGCTGGTTCATCCATCGTCAAATCTAGAGTTGAAGAATGGAGAAAGGAACTACAGACATTAAGTTGCATCAGAAAGTCCAACACCCATACTACAATATGCTAAGTTAAGATAACAACAGATCCTTCCTAGCACCAAGCGAAAATAATCCAAGTTGCAAGTTAATATCTTAGTAACCAATTTGGTACAGCGCTGAAGCGACTACGACTCGTCATTGCGCTGATACAGATATAACTAACTGTGTGCTTACTTATGCAGCAACTATGTCCGGCCAAATCTTCCGTAAACAAGAACAGAAATTGGCACTTGTAAATTATAACCAATGGTGTGCTTATGAAATGTAGTAGTAGGCCGCCCTAGCCAGCGAATTGGAATCAATCATCAACAGCGGCTGTAGAAGAACCACTTTTTAAATAGTCCGCTATAGCTCCGTTATAGCACGTTATAGTGTTTACAAAAGGTCTTGCGCTAAGAGAATTTGGTCCAAACAATTTGCTATAAAGTTGAGGCTAGGGCTTTCTTTCATGGGCCTGCAAAAAAAAGAAAAAAGGAGACCAGGTTCAGATTTGCTCAATTTCACCTGATGATTCAGATGTAGGTGTGACGACCCAAGTTGTCACCGAGCGTTTCGTCATCACCAGGACAATTTTAGGTGGGGTGAGAGAGGCTCGAACTCTCGACCTCAAGATCACTCACGTTATATCTATGAGACCTACGCGCTAGCCAACTGCGCCACCACCACTTTGTTGGATTAGTGGAGAAATAACATCTCTTCATAACAATTCTGTGGGTTCAGATTAAGCAAAGATCAACACTTTCCAAATCAGCTGGTTCATCCATCATCAAATCTAGAGTTGAAGAATGGAGAAAGGAACTACAGACATTAAGTTGCATTAGAAAGTGCAACACCCATACTACAATGTCGTCGTGGTTTTGTCATGGCAGTTGTCCTAGTGTGAAGTCTTAGTCGTGAGGCTAACACATCTATGTGGTAGCTTGAGATGGGTTGAGCGGAATTGAGAGACGCAACACAAGACAAGGATTTAGACAGCTTAGGGCCCCGGGAAACATCATCCGGTAATAACCCTACATGCTGTTTGAGGCTAGATCTCCTTACCATCACGAGGGAGTCGCCGTAAACCAGCTCTCCTCTAGTGGTGTCTAGCCCTAGCTATTGTTTCTTGCTTGTCCCTCTTTGGGGAGCCCTGCCCCTCCTTATATATGTTGAAGATTAGGATTACCCTATTACAAGTGGAGTCCTAGTCTTGCTTCCGCTGTAGAAAAATATTCCTTGTGATTTTCTCATAAACCGGCCCACCATAGCGTCATCAGGCCTTCCATAAACCGCCCATTGGGCCACCGGGTCTTGTGCTCCTCTGACCCGCCTGCCGGATTACCAATGAATCGTAAACCGCCAGGTCCAAGTGGTTCGCCAATGAATCGCCAAACTCTAGCCGGGTCATACATCCGGCGGTTTATACCGCGGGGTATATCCCCGACATTAGCCCCCAGTTTAATTAGCATTCATCCATGTTAAACTGATCTGCAACATAAACACAAGAACAAATTTTTCGGGTTGTGCTCCGGTTTAAATATTCTTGTAAACCAGCACTTGATCATCCTTAAATCCTTGTCATTTCTCCCTTCTAAAAAATCTGAATCAATAGACCAGTTTCATAATCAATTTGCTTGCAGAAGATATTTTGTAAATAAAAAATCCATTTGAATTGGCCTTCAATGCTCTGACTTGACAAAAATATTAGTCTCTAAAATATTTAACTGATATCCAGCCGGCTTGAGGATGTAAAACTTGTTGGTTTATGATTACCACCATTGTTGGGTTATAAAAACTTATAATTCCGGGTCATGATTGTTGCCATTGCCGGTTCATGATTGTTGCGAACGTCGGTTCATGATTGCTGATGACACCGGGGTATGATTGTTGCAGACACCGAGTCAATCTGGTTTATTCAAAACTGAGAATTTGAAGATTTTTCTCCCTTATATTTATATTACCTGTAGCCCCAAGTCTTGAGAAGGACAAAGTGATGGCTTAAGGCTTGCTTCAATATAAATACTGCCACTTAGGAATAAATCCATGTTGTTCATCCCAGTCACTTAGTTAAAACTGAATACTCCATATTATGTAGCCCCCAAGTGCCGGGTTGTCGTGCTTGCCGCAACCTGGGACTTGTAATTGTCTGATGCTCAAAAAACTTCAACCAGTGTAGCCCCCAAGGGCCGGGTCATTTATGCAATAATGAGCAGGGACTTTGTAAATATACTCATGTAGATTTGAGCAATGATGTGTAGCCCCCAAGGGCCGGCTCAGTAAGATAACATTGAGCTGGGACTTGATATATACTTCAATGAAAATAACATCATATGATGTAACCACCATTATGGGGCTTGAATCCACGTCCACAAAGTTAAGAGCCTTGTGCTTTACCAACTGAGTAGTGGACCCTTCAATATAATGAATAAAAAGCTTTGTACCTTGAATTGTTGACATGAGCAATTGGTAGCCCCCAAGGGCCGGCTCATTACGATGTGATGAGTCGGGTCTTCAATAAGGTGAGCAAACAATGACTTTGCATTAGCCCCCAAGTGTCATGGTGCATGCTTACAGCGACATGAGACTTGTGTATTTGATGTAATCTCAACTTAAATAATGTAGCCCCCAAGTGCTGGGTCGTAAGCCTGCAGCGACTCAGGACTATTTCTTCCATTGTAAAATAAATCATATCCAGCGATAATATAATAGCCATTGCGCTAAAGCGACTTTGAAACCTTTAATCATAATACTGGTTATTGATAACCATAATAAAATCCAACCATGTTGGCTATTTGAAGATTTGAATAATATAATCCAATGATTTATAAGCGCATGATTCCAATAGCGCAATCCCAATATATACTGGCGACTTATAGTCCAAAGCCAGGTCGGGTTAATAAACACCGGATATTATCTTATCTCATACTGGCGACTTATAGTCCAAAGCCATGCCGGGTTAATAAACACCGGTGATTTATGATCATGCTTTATTCAAACTGTTTCTGCATACAACAAATTTAAAGTGTCCTGGTGGTTTACCGCCGGACGGGTCATAATGCCCAACGTATAACCCGGGTGTATAACCAACGCTGCACTTAAGAATAATCAAATATGAAATATATCATACCTGTGACATTGAATGACATTATTGGTTTTACCAACTTTTTGTAGTAAGGGTGATAACCCAAATCTTGAGTATGATAACTCCCCTCATATTTTGCCGGTTTGTAATAAAACTGTGCCGGGTTGTAATAAACACCAGATAATCATCCTGGCGACTTATAGTCAATGCTAGACCGGGCTAAGAAAACTCCGGTTTACAATTGAGTTTGTACTAACAACTGATAGTTGAAAGCTTGTGCCGGGTTAAGAAACGCCAGACTGATGAAATGACTTATAGTCAGGTCAGGTTAATGGACGCCGGTTTACCTTAAAACCTTATCAAAGGAGAAGAAACTTTGACAAAAAGCAAATGAAAAACTTGTAGTTGAGGCTTTTCAAGGGTTGCCAGACCCAAATTTGAGGCTTTTCGTGGGCTGCCAGGCCGCTGAGTTAAACCATTTGACAAGCCTTTTAAGATGGACCTCCAACTAACCAATCGTTGTTTTAACTTTGACAAGTTCAGGTTCTGTATAAGAGTAACTTGTCAAACGTTCGGCGGGTCATGCCAGGATTACCTGGATAGGAGTGGCTTACTTGATGAAGGCAGGTTAACCCGGGGTTTTAGGTGAATACACCAGGCTTCCAAGTTGTGGGTTGATACCCAATTACAAGGGTCCTTTCAAAATCTTTGTTACTTTACACAAAGAGCCCCCAAGTAACTTTGTGAGCTGTGCTCATTGGGTGCCTATGTTTGAGTTGTGCATGGCATCCAGACTCTCTTTGGCCCCTTGGGTGTGAAGCTCCCAAGCTGTATTGTGGCGTGATAGCCGGATTAATGGACAAAACACCGCTTTGTCAGCTGAAGCCCCCATGTAACCAATAATATGATAAGCCAATAAGGCAGGATACCTATGTTTGAACCGTGCATCATGGCAACAGGTCCTCTTCGGCAACCTTTAACTTTTTGCAAGAAATAAATTCTTCTTGAACCGGGATTTTGAACCGGATATTGAGAGCGTCAGGGATTTTTGCGGGACATCTTTCCCTTGAACCGGACCTTAAACCGGAATCTTTAATTTCAGCCGGAATATTTCTGACGGCCTTTATTCTCGAACTTGCGAGAAGGTAATTCTTTTGGAACCGGACATTCTTAAATCGGATTTCAGAGCGTCATAGCTTTGTGGGAGAACAAATTTCTCTTGATCCGGATTTTAAACCAGAATCCTTTCTGATGACCCGGAACTTCTTCCTTAAACCGGGATTTTGTAACTGTCATATCCTTTTTAAGCCAGAAATTTTTTGATGGCCTTTAAATTTTTATCAATAAAACAGTAACCTCTGGTACCGGGTTATCTTTCCCTTCAACATCCTGGGGCACTTGAATTTGCTGAAACTGGCAAGACTTGCTGAGTCATATCATCATAGCCCCCGAGTCTTAAGATGACTCAAGGAGTTGTCTTGAGATTCTCCGTACTTGACCATAGCAGAAGGTATATATCATTGGTGTTGATAACACGATGTGAGTCCATAGAGGGTTGAGGTGACTGCGGCGGGTGATAAATGATCCCGTATGAGCCGTGTTAGCAACTCGGCTAATGGTTCTTTCCAACTCTCTGTTTGAAGTTAACCAAACTGTAGTGGCAGCGATTTGTGCGCATGTCCATTGAGTCATCCGGCGCAGACAGCTGCTGATGATAACTTGCCTCCAATTTGCTGAAAGAAAACCGCGCTACCCAATCTGTGACTTGCTCATACGCAATAAATGGCTCATGCAGACAGGTGCGGCCCGGTGTGTTGATGTAGACCTGACCGCAAGGGCGGCAGCGCAAGCACTTCCGTAGAGCACAGCAACACGGATAAATGTTAGTGCAACATGACGATGGTATGCACTCCATATCCGTGATATAACTCCACTTCGACGGTGAATAATTGTCCTGATGTATTTGGATGACAGATGATCTTGTCGTCTCTGCCATGATCAAAAAATATTAAATGGAGGACAATTGTTCCCGGAGGAACTTTAAAGTATATTGAAAAAATAAATAAGGTGGATAGCACCTGATCTTTTCCTGGGACGTCGAGCCAGTCATGTTTGTCATCGATTTTCAATTGATCTGAATGATACTGCTTCCATGATTATTATTATTTTCAGTACTCCACGTGGTTGTAACATCCCAAATTTTCAATTTGGAATGTTATACATTAGATCATCAATGCATATCTTATTTTATTTGGTTTTGGTTTTGATCCTAGAAATTCTACGCAACTCAAGGACCCACGGAGAGAGTTGGGATTTCGTTATTTTCATATTTGAGTTTTCTCAAATTTTGGGAATAGGATCATTTGATTTTATTTATTTTATCATCAATTATTTCTATTACAAAAATATGAGAGAGGGAATAAAATGACTTTTCCAAAATAAAGAAATATTGAGGATTTAATAATAAAATCAAATAAGGTTTTATTTTGGAGTTTTTCATTATTTTATTTGAATTTAGGAAAAATATGCATTTTTCAAAATTGCATTTAGGCCCCAAATAAATGTTCACTTTGTCGGACTTGATTTAGAAGTCCAGGAAAATTTATTTCGGGATTTTTGGAGTAAGTTTAGTATTTCTTTTTATTTCTTTTCTGAGCGTAATTATTTAAAAAAACGCGAACCGCCTTACGGGCCGTGCCCGAGCGGGACTCCGCCCGGGGGCAGCCTTTAAATAGCGCCACCCCGAGCCGCCCCCAGCCCAGCCGCCCGCGCCAGCCCAGCCCGCCGCCGCTGCCAAACCCTAGCCCGTGCCGCCTCGAGTCCCGCGCCAGCCGCCGCTGTCTCCAGCCGTGCCAGCCGCCGCCGCCTCTAGCCGCCGCCGCCAGCCGCCGCCGCCCGCCGCCGGAGCCGACCCGACGCCCGACGTGCCTCGATTTCTGGGCCGC
Source organism: Triticum aestivum (assembly GCF_018294505.1). Lineage (NCBI taxonomy): Eukaryota > Viridiplantae > Streptophyta > Magnoliopsida > Poales > Poaceae > Triticum > Triticum aestivum. The sequence continues at coordinate 121,058,859 of NC_057810.1, forward strand.
TGGTTTTTCTCAAAAACCGTTCGGTTTTTCCGTCAGTTTTTTGCCGGTTTTTTTAATTTCCGATTTTTTTATTAGATCAGTTTATTTTTTCGGTTCGGTTGAATAGCGAGCATTCGCTCGTCCGTTCGTTTTGATGAACGTGTTCGTCATTTAGATCCAGTTAACGAACGTTCGTTCGTTACACTGTTCGTTGTTTTTCTTTTTCTCGGATTTAATCCGTGATTTTTCTGATCGTGATTTCTGATCCAATTTTCGTTCTAGTATAACTTTTCGCTCGTTTACCGGAATCAGGCGATTCGAGCGCCTGGAGTTTCGTCTCGAAACCCTCTTTCCGAATAACCAACTTGAACAAGTTTTTGCTTCTGTAAAAATTGACTTAGATCCAGATTAGTAAAACAAAGTTGTTTTCTTTCGCCGTTTGACTTTTGTATCTTCGTTCAATTTGTTTCTTTTGCAAACCGGAGTTCTTAAGTTGAACTTTGTGGTTAGATCTTTTATTTGAGTTTTACCTGTGCATTAGATGAGTACTTATTGTATGCTTGTTTGTTTGTCTGCGATAGAATTCCCGGAGTGCGCCGCCTGTTATTTCGAGTCTCTAGGTTTCGCGGATCATCAGCAAGGCAAGTAACACTTTGATCATATCCCTTATTACCGAGTTTTATTGCATTAGATCAATCCTCATACATTGCATGATTAGTATCTAATTAAATTGTGGGTTTTGGGGAAGTAGATTGAGGTAGTACCTATTACCTGTTTTATTTTCAAACCTTTGGGAGTTACTTCTACGTTTGCTTATTATGCCATGCTATGCTAGTAGACATGGATTGGGTGAGTGTATCCATGACAGAAGTGAGATTGTTAATTAATGGTTTGGTTAAGGTGGCAACTTTAATACACATCTGGGTGGATTGAGGTACCTGGTTTCCAGGATTTGCCTGTTTTTCGTCGGACCGCCACCCAGGCTCAAAGGGATCATAAGATTATTCATGCTAGAAACTTCTGTGTGCAACCACATGGTACTATGGGCTATAGCATAGTTGACTAAGTCGTGCGAACTCTTACAGTGGTAGACTAGCTAATGTAGGGGTTGTAGGTTGGTACGGTCTAACCGTTACGTAAGGTGCAAGCGCTTCTGAAAGACTATGTCTCGGTCATCCGTTTCTCTAACACCATGTAGTGCGAGAAATCAAAAGGAGGAGATCGAGTCATGTGGGGAAAAGTGCGCAAACCTCTGCAGAGTGTAACAAACTAATCATGGTTAGCCGTGTCCCCAGTTATGGACATCTTGAGTATCTAGTACTTGGATATCATGTGAATCTCATCATGTTACTTCTAATTAATATGGATGGGATGTTAATGAGTACTTTTAATTGGGATTGAGAATGCTGTCAACCATTCTCAATGTTTAACCACCACCATGATAGTTAAATAAATTTATTCCTTTGCATTAGGGAAAAATTGGCTTTACGCAAAACTGTAACCATAGAGCTTTCCACCAGCCAAATATGCATGTAGTATAGCTTACTCTTTCATTATTCTCTATGTGTTACATTGCCAGCATATTCCATGTGCTGACCCGTTTTCGGGCTGCAACGTTTCATGTTGCAGACTTTTCAGACGACGAGTAAGGTGCCTTTAGGTCATGGTTCTATACTCAGTGATGCCATTGGAGTTGATGGACTCACTTATCTTCCAAGCCTTCCGCTGTTATCGTTGTTAGATGGCCTTAAGCCATATTTATTGTAATAAGCTCTCTTTGGAGACATTTGATGTAATAAGTGTGTGATTGCTACTCTGTTATAAATCCTTCAAGTACTGTGTGGTGTCAGCATTACTGATCTAGGGATGACACCTGAGCACAGAGATCAGACTGTTTGAGGTCCGGTCGTTACAAAGATGGTATCAGAGCACACGCTGACTGTGGGACACGACCACTAAGCAAAAGCCCTAGAATGCTACTCTCTTCTCATTTTCTGACTCCTCATCTTTTCTATGCTTTAGGATGGCGGATGCAAGGAACAAGTTCATGCAACCGGATGAAGATACACCCTTTGGACGACACCTGAAGGAAGTCACCAAGTACTTGAAGATCGGAGTACCAAGCTCCACCGGAACCTACAACGCCACTTTACCTGAAGAGGAGCGCTGGATGATTCAAGTTCAAATTCCAGGAAGAACGTTCATGCCAGTCACTGAGCCTATAGAGTTTTCCTTTGATGCACCAACCTGGAACCTAGGAAAGAGCATGGCAGCTCACATCACCATGGGACGCATTGGAGAAGTTTATCACCAGGAACTTAAGGATACCACCTACCAGATTTGTGGGCGCCGAGATGAGCAATGGGAGATGGTTAGCACCAGGAAAGACAGATCAATTGCAGCTTTTATCCAGGAGTTAAACCAGCACATTCGACGCCAGGAGAACCAAATGTGTGTAGGGATGATGGATCTGAAGAAAGCCATGACCAAGATCACGGAACTGGAGGAAGAACTTAAGTCTACACGCGATGGATATGAGGAGTAAATATCAACGCTAGTCGAGAAGAATGATGATCTGAAGAAGAAGTTAAGAGTGTTCATGGGATTTCCAGCAACTGGAGAAGACGAAGAATGCACTTGTCCCGAGAAATACATCATCATTGACGACACCGACTCAGACCCAGATGATAGTGATGATGATTATGTTGATGAAGCTGGAGCAGATATCATGGAGTCTTCAATAGAGCAGTTTTTCTAGTCAACTACCATAACAGTAGTAGTGTTCCACCATGTATCTAGTATAGTCCACACACTTTTTGCGATAGTTCTAGACTGATTGTATGCCCTTGTTTGATTGAATGAAGTGATTCTGTGTGCATTTGCCTCATGTGCATTTGGGTAGTGTTTTCCCCTTAGACCTCATTCTATTCCATATTCTCTTCTTTTCTAAACCCTCAGATGCCTCCGAGACGTGACAATGGATTTCCACCGGAGCTCACCCAGTTGATCCAGCAGCAGAATGCATTGATGCAGATACTAGTCCAGAATCAGAATCAGGGGAACAACAACAACAACAATCCACCACCACCACCACCTGTTGATCATTTAACCCGTTTTCTTAGTCTGAATCCGCCGGTGTTCTCCAGTAGCACCGAGCCGATAGTAGCAGATGATTGGCTCCGCAAGACAGGGAGGGAGTTCACCACTGCAGGTTTCACAGATGCGGAGAAGGTGCAATTTGCCGCACACCAGCTTGATGGACCCGCAGCAGCATGGTGGGAGAATTTTACAGCCACTTATCCTGTAGACACTGTCACATGGGATCAGTTTCAGCAGGCGTTCCATACTGCCCATGTTTCAGCAGGAGCTATGGCCATGAAGAAGCGTGAGTTTCACAACTTGCTCCAAGGAGGACGGAAAGTTGGCCAGTATGTGGATGACTTTAGTAAACTAGCACGTTATGCCCCAGATGACGTTGCTACGGATGCAGCTAAGCAGGAGAAGTTTCTGGAAGGGCTGAATGATGAGCTGAGCATGCAGTTGATGGTAGCAAATTTCAACAACTACCAGGAGTTGGTAGATCGTGCTCTTATGATTGAAGGGAAGCAGCAGCAGATTGAAAACTGCAAGCGGAAGTATGGACAGGGGAAGTACAACTCTGGAGCCCAACAGAAGCCCCGTTGTACCCCTAAACCGGGAGGGTAATTTCAGCATACTTATGGAGGAGGTAGCTCGCACAATCATAATGGCACAAAGAATGGAAACGGGAATGGAGGAAACAATGGACAAAATCGCACCTACCCGTCAACACCATCCAAGGTAGACCTAAGCCATATCACTTGTTTTAAGTGCCGTAAGATTGGGCATTATGCAAATGAATGTCCAGAAGCCCAAAATGGTAACGGCAATGGAAGCTCAGGAAAGAAGCCGAACCCTTTCAACAGGGGACATGTGAACCACTTTACCGTGGAGGAGGTTGAAGCTCAGCCAAACGTAGTAATAGGTAAGTTTTTGGTTAAGACATTTACTGTAGTTGTTCTTTTTGATACTGGTGCATCGCATTCATACATATCAAGGGGATTTGTGGATAAGTATAAATTACCAACCCAAGCCCTTAGGTCACCCATGCTAGTAACCTCACCCGGAGCAGAATACATGGCTAGTATATGGTGTGATCGATTACCATTAAGAATTGGACACTATGTTTTTCCCTCAGACCTAATAGTTCTGGAATCGCAAGGATTGGATGTGATATTAGGCATGGATTGGTTATCGAAGTATGGAGGGAACATAGATTGCGCCAGTAAGTCGATTTTGCTTACCACCCCAGAAGGAAGGAGAATCAAGTATGTATCACGGCATGAGCCGAGGAGGGCACATGTAAATTCCTTATCAGGAGTTGTGCAGGAGGAAGTACCAGTGGTAAGGGATTTCTCGGATGTGTTTCCGGAAGATTTGCCAGGCATGCCACCGGACAGAGACATTGAGTTTCTGATTGAACTACTGCCAGGCACTGGGCCAATATCTAAGAGACCGTATAGGATGCCAGCCCAAGATTTGGAGGAAATTAAGAAACAGATTAAGGAGTTGCTGGACAAAGGTTTTATCCGCCCAAGTTCTTCACCTTGGGGATCGCCAGTACTTCTAGTGGAGAAGGATGGATCATTAAGAATGGTTGTTGATTATCGAGGATTGAATGAAGTGACCATTAAGAACAAATACCCGTTGCCGATGATCAATGATATGTTTGACCGCTTGCAAGGAGCAAAGGTATTTTCCAAGATTGATTTGCGATCAGGATATCATCAGTTGAAGATTCGAGAGCAGGATATACCTAAGATGGCTTTTACCACCAGGTACGGGCTGTATGAGTATAACGTTATGTCATTTGGTCTGACCAACGCCCCGGCCTATTTTATGAACATGATGAACAAGGTGTTTATGGAGTTTTTGGATAAGTTTGTCGTGGTATTCATTGACGATATTTTGGTCTACTCAAAGAATGAAGAAGAACATAAGGAGCACTTGCGTTTGGTACTCGAGAAGCTCAGAGAACAACAGTTGTATGCCAAGTTCAGCAATTGTGAGTTTTGGTTGAAGGAAGTTGGATTTCTTGGACATGTTATATCCAGAGAAGGTATAGTAGTAGACCCCACTAAAGTTGCCACTGTGACAAACTGGGAAGCACCAACAACAGTTGGAGAGATCCGGAGTTTCCTTGGACTCGCAGGATACTACCGGAGATTCATTGAGAATTTCTCGAGGATTGTGAAGCCTATGACAGAGTTGTTGAAGAAGGATACCAAGTTCATATGGACTGAGGAGTGTGACGCTAGTTTCCAGGAGTTGAAGAAACGTTTGGTTACCTCACCAGTGTTAATTTTGCCAGATCAGACCAAGGATTATGAGGTGTATTGCGACGCTTCACGTCGAGGACTTGGAGCAGTGCTCATGCAGGAGGGAAGAGTTGTTTCGTACACTTCACGACAACTGAAACCTCACGAATTGAATTATGCCACACATGATTTGGAGTTAGCAGCCGTAGTGCATGCATTGAAGATGTGGAAACATTTTCTGATCGGAAATCACTGTGAGGTGTACACAGATCACAAGAGTTTGAAGTACATCTTCACGCAAAAGGAGTTGAATCTCAGGCAGAGGAGATGGTTGGAGCTTATTAAAGATTACGATATGAGATTGCATTATCACCCCGGGAAGGCTAACGTTGTATCAGACGCGTTGAGCCGTAAGAGCCATGTCAACACCCTAATGACCGGAGGTTTACCAAAAGAATTAGCCGAGAAATTCCGGGAGCTATGTTTGGAAATAGTTCCGAGAGGCTATGTAGCAGCGTTGGAAATTCAGTCCTTGACGGATAAAATCAGAGAAGCTCAAAGGACCGATAAGGAAGTTGCTTCTATTAAGGAGAAGATGAGCAAGGGAAAAGCTAAGGGATTTCGTGAGGATGAACACGATACCCTATGGTTTGAAGACCGTATATATGTGCCCAATGACCCGGAGATCAGGAAGTTGATTCTGCAGGAAGCACATGATTCACCGTATTCGATTCACCCAGGAAATACCAAGATGTATTTGGATTTGAAGGATACATTCTGGTGTACCGTAATGAAGAAAGACATTGCGGAGTATGTAGAAGTTTGCGATGTATGTCAAAGAGTAAAAGTAGAGCATCAAAAGCCAGCAGGATTGCTATAGCCATTGCCGATACCCGAATGGAAGTGGGATAAGTTAGGCATTGATTTTATCACGGGATTACCAAGGACTCGTTCCGGCTATGACTCAATTTGGGTTGTAGTTGATCGGTTGACGAAGGTAGCACATTTCATCCCAGTAAAGACCACTTACACCAGTGCTAAGTTGGCCAAGATATACATGACCAGGATCATCTGTTTGCATGGAGTTCCGAGGAGTATCGTATCAGATAGAGGAACCCAGTTTACCTCAAAGTTCTGGAAGCAGTGCACGAGACTTTGGGTACCAGGCTAGAGTTCAGTACAGCTTTTCATCCACAGACAGATGGACAGACCGAGAGAGTCAATCAGATTTGGAGGATATGCTGAGAGCTTGTGCGCTAGATTATGGATCAAGTTGGGATGACAATTTGCCATATGCAGAGTTTTCTTACAACAACAGCTATCAAACCAGTTTGACAATGGCCCCTTTTGAAGCCTTGTACGGAAGGAGGTGCAGGACACCGTTGTCGTGGGACGAGGTTGGAGACCGCCAGTTGTTTGGACCTGATTTGATTAAGGAGTCTGAACAGAAGGTGAAGTTAATTCGCGATAGGCTCAAGGTAGCTCAGTCCAGGCAGAAGAGCTATGCGAATTCAAAACGCAAGGAGATAGAATATGAAATCGGAGACAGAGTTTATCTTCAAGTATCCCCGCTTCGAGGAGTTAAGCGATTTGGAGTTAAAGGAAAGTTAGCGCCCCGATTTATAGGACCATATCGTGTTTTGGAACATATGGGAGAAGTTGCTTACAAGTTGGAATTACCCGAGGGATTGTCAGGTGTTCACAATGTGTTCCATGTTTCTCAGTTGAAGAAGTGCCACGCAGAGATGGCTGACATACCGTTGAGAGACACAGTGCCGTTGGAAGCAATTCAGTTGGATAACAATTTGACCTAGGAGGAGAAACCAGTTAAGATTCCCGGGTTTGCCAGCAGAGTCACCCGCAGCAAGGTTATCAAGTCCTGTAAGGTTCAGTGGAGCCACCACTCGGAGGACGAAGCCACTTGGGAACGAGAGGAAGATTTGCTCAAGGACCACCCTCACCTATTTTCTAGCCAACCTGAATCTCGAGGGCGAGATTCTTCTTCAGGGGGGTAGGTTTGTAACATCCCAAATTTTCAATTTGGAATGTTATACATTAGATCATCAATGCATATCATATTTTATTTGCTTTTGGTTTTGATCCTAGAAATTCTACGCAACTCAAGGACCCAAGGAGAGAGTTGGCGATTTCGTTATTTTCATATTTGAGTTTTCTCAAATTTTGCGAATAGGATCATTTGATTTTATTTATTTTATCATCAATTATTTCTATTACAAAAATATGAGAGAGGGAATAAAATGACTTTCCCAAAATAAAGAAATATTGAGGATTTAATAATAAAATCAAATAAAGTTTTATTTCGGAGTTTTTCGTTATTTTATTTGAATTTAGGAAAAATATGCGTTTTTCAAAATTGCATTTAGGCCCCAAATAAATGTTCACTTTGTTGGACTTGATTTTATAAGTCCGGGGAAATTTATTTCGGGATTTTTGGAGTCCGTTTAGTATTTCTTTTTATTTCTTTTCTGAGCGTAATTATTTAAAAAAAACGCGAACCGCCTTACGGGCCGTGCCCGAGCGGGACTCCGCCCGGGGGCAGCCTTTAAATAGCGCCGCCCCGAGCCGCCCCCAGCCCAGCCGCCCGCGCCAGCCCAGCCCGTCGCCGCCGCCAAACCCTAGCCCGCGCCGCCTCGAGCCCCGCGCCAGCCGCCGCCGCCGCTAGCCGCGCCAGCCGGAGCCGCCGCCTGCCGCCTCGCCGACCCGCCGCCCGAGGTGCCTCGATTTCCGCACCGCTGGTTTTTCTCGAAAACCGTTCGGTTTTTCCGTCGGTTTTTTGCCGGTTTTTTTTAGTTTCGGTTTTTTTATTAGATCGGTTTATTTTTTTTCGGTTCAGTTGAATAGCGAGCGTTCGCTTGTCCGTTCGTTTTAACAAACGTGTTCATCGTTTAGATCCAGTTAACGAACATTCGTTCGTTACACTGTTTGTCGTTTTTCTTTTTCTTGGATTTAATCCGCGATTTTTCTGATCGTGATTTCTGATCCGATTTTCGTTCTAGTATAACTTTTCGCTCGTTTACCGGAATCAGGCGATTCAAGCGCCTGGAGTTTCATCTCGAAACCCTCCTTCCGAATAACCAACTTGAACAAGTTTTTACTTCTGTAAAAGTTGACTTAGATCCAGATTAGTAAAACGAAGTTGTTTTCTTTCGCCGTTTGACTTTTGTATCTTCGTTCAATTTGTTTCTTTTGCAAACCGGAGTTCTTAAGTTGAACTTTCTGGTTAGATCTTTTATTTGAGTTTTACCTGTGCATTAGATGAGTACTTATTGTATGCTTGTTTGTTTGTCTGTGATAGAATACACGGAGTGCGCCGCCTGTTATTTCGAGTCTCTAGGTTTCGCGGATCATCAGCAAGGCAAGTAACACTTTGATCATATCCCTTATTACCCAGTTTTATTGCATTAGATCAATCCTCAAACATTGCATGATTAGGATCTAATTAAATTGTGGGTTTTGGGGAAGTAGATTGAGGTAGTACCTATTACCTGTTTTATTTTCAAACCTTTGGGAGTTACCTCTACGTTTGCTTATTATGCCATGCTATGCTAGTAGACGTGGATTGGGTGAGTGTATCCATGGCAGATGTGAGATTGTTAATTAATGGTTTATTTAAGATGGCAACTTTAATACACATCTGGGTGGATTGAGGTACCTGGTTTCCAGGATTTGCCTGTTTTCTTCGGACCGCCACCCAGGCTCAAAGGGATCATAAGATTATTCATTCTAGAAACTTCCGTGTGCAGCCACATGCTACTATGGGCTCTAGCATAGTTGACTAAGTCGTGCGAACTCTTACAGTGGTAGACTAGCTGATGTAGGGGTTGTAGGTTGGTACGGTCTACCCGTTACGTAAGGTGCAAGCGCTTCTGAAAGACTATGTCCCGGTCATCCGTTTCTCTAACACCATGTAGTGCGAGAAATCAAAAGGAGGAGATCGAGTCATGTGGGGAAAAGTGCGCAAACCTCTGCAGAGTGTAACAAACTAATCATGGTTAGCCGTGTCCCCAGTTATGGACATCTTGAGTATCTAGTACTTGGATATCGTGTGAATCTCATCATGTTATTTCTAATTAATATGGATGGGATGTTAATGAGTACTTTTAGTTGGGATTGAGAATGCTTTCAATCATTCTCAATGTTTAACCACCACCATGATAGTTAAATAAATTTATTCCTTTGCAGTAGGGAAAAATTGGCTTTACGCAAAACTGTAACCATAGAGCTTTCCACCAGCCAAATATGCATGTAGTATAGCTTACTCTTTCATTATTCTCTATGTGTTACATTGCCAGCATATTCCATGTGCTAACCCGTTTTCGGGCTGCAACGTTTCATGTTGCAGACTTTTCAGACGACGAGTAAGGTGCCTTTAGGTCGTGGTTCTATACTCAGTGATGTCGTTGGAGTTGATGGACTCACTTATCTTCCAAGCCTTCCGTTGTTATCGTTGTTAGATGGCCTTAAGCCATATTTATTGTAATAAGCTCTCTTTGGAGACATTCGATGTAATAAGTGTGTGATTTCTACTCTGTTATAAATCCTTCAAGTACTGTATGGTGTCAGCATTACTGATCCAGAGATGACATCTGAGCACAGAGACCAGACTGTTTGAGGTCTGGTCGCTACAGTGGTCTTCTTTTGTCTTAACATGATGGTAAACCGGTCATAGCATTGTACTACTCCAAGAATATGCATGTAGTCTGCCTGCACCTTTGGCAACAAATTGACTTCCAACGAAAGCAGTTTTCTATCAGATCCTGGGAGTTATGCCATGCAACAGTACTAGCAATTGTCCACGGGGCTAGGTGTCACATCCCTAGTCTGGTATGACCTAGATTAGCTAGTCATTTGTGCATCATATTTAAATTTCATTTAAATTTGAAATGAGGATTGGTGGAAGCCTCAGAATCATTTTTGAAAATGACCCAAATAAAAATTGCTCCAAAAAGGTCCAAGAAAATGTTCATGTTGCCCTCTGAAAATATTGGACAGAGATAAAAATCAAACCAATATTTTTAGGAGCTCATAAGTATTTATTTTGGCCATTTGGAATTAATGCATAGATATTTGCATTGGAAATATATTAGTTATATATATTAATATATGTCCAAAAATTATGCCATTTATAAAGGAGCTCTGGAATAATACCACTAGCTTCTATAAAAATTGGCATAAGAAAATAAATTGATTTAGTATTATTACTAAATCAAAACATATGTCAGAAAAAAATTAGAAAACAGAAAAAGAGGAGAAACTTACCTGGGCCTCCTCCCTGTGCGGCCTGGCCGGCCCAGCAGCCAGCAGGCGGCCCAGCCCGCCTCCTCCTTTGTCGTCTTCTCCACCTCGGCAAGCAGCTGCGTGCCCGACGCGCGCGCTCCGCCGCGCCACGCCACCAGCCTCCCTGCCTGCCTGCCTCTCCCCTCCTCATCTGGACGCCCGGGGGACGCCACGCAGCCACCCCGACCTCCCTCTCACTCTCCCCCGATTCTTCCTCTCCTCTCCCTCGCTCTCTCTCTCTCTCGTGTCCGAACGCGTCGGTCGCCGCCGTTCGCCGTAGTAGCCGCCATAGCCTCCCCCTCGCCTCTCCGACACGCGCAGGAGCTCCGCCCCCTCGCCCTGAAGCTCTCCGTCAAGCCACAAGACGCCGGATGCCATGTGGAGCCGCCGTCGCCATCGTCTTCCTCCTCGGACGCCGCCGACCGCCTACTCCAATTCGCCGTCTCCAACGCGTCCCCGGCCAGAACGAGCAGCCCTGGAGGTCCGCGGTGAGCTCCGCCACCGTTCCCCTCTCTCCATTTAGCTGCCCGCTCGCCGTAGCCCTCCTCCCCACCACGGCCGAAGCCTCCTGCCGCCGTTCATGTCGCCGCCGTCGCCCTGGCCACCGCAGTTTGCAACCGAGCACCCCATCGTGCTCCCGGTGCCACGAGGGTGCCACCGAGCCCCTCAGGTGGTCTCCCCGTGCCCCGCAGCCCGATCCTGCTCGCGCCCGAACTCCGGCCGCCGCCCAAGTGGTCGCCGCCGTCGATTTAGGCCGCCTTCGGTGAAACAGAGGGCACCAGTGGATGCGCGCGAGCCCCAGCTTCCCACGCGTGCCCTCCGCTGCTCGATTGGGCGCCGGAGTGGCAATCCCGCGCCCTCCGCCGCGTTTGCTGCCACCGGCGGCTAAACGCCGGCGTGTTAGCCCTAGTTGACCAGGGGGTTTGACCTCCCCTGGCTGAATGACAAGTGGGGCCCGTCCCTGCTAATTCTAGTTTAGGATTAGTTTAAATTTAATTAACCTCTGTTATTTAACCATGACACTGACAGTGGGCCCCAGCGCCACTAACCTTTTTAATTAGGATTAAACTAACCCTGTTTAACCCCCTGTCACTGACGTGTGGACCCCACATGTCAGGTTTGACCCAGTCAGCCGCAGTTGACTTGGTGACGTCATGCCTACTCAATGCTGACGCAATATATATTTTCTGGAATTAAAATAATTCAGGAAATTCCAGAAATTGATTTAAACTTCAAAAATTCATAGAAATTCAACCGTAGCTCAGATTGAAATAATTTATATATGAAAAATTATCAGAAAAACGCAACCTATCCATCTGTACTAGTTTCATGCATAACAAACCAACTTATACATGCTGTATATGAGAAAACACATTATGGCATTTATAAGAGCTTACTTTGGAGATGCATTTGAGCTTATGGTTCAAATGGACTTCAAACCAAATGAGTACTACTTGCATTAGCTCAAACAGCATCTCATCTTCATGCCATGTTCATGCATCATATTGTTGCATATGTTTGTTTATTGATTGCCGACACTGTTCCTTCTCGATAGGTCTTGCTCCGGAGACGTTCCAGAGTACCTGTCTGTGAAGCAGTGCCTCCCTTGTTGATTTACCAGGCAAGCAAACCCCCTTGTTCATTCCGATACAATCCTACTCTCTCGCTCCTGCTCTCAGTTATTGCATTAGGACAACAACGATTCATCTGCTACTTTGTGCTGCGGTAGTTGAACCCATTCCTCTGCATGACCTGTCATTGCCACAGTAAATAGTTGAAACCCACTAGCATGTGTAGGAGTTGATTGAGCCATGTTGTGTTCCTACCATGCTATGCCTGCTATTGCTTAGAGTTGTGTCAGGTCTGGTTCATTGGGAATGAATTGGAGTGTTACGATATGTTCTGATGTTGAGAGTGAAGTGTGTGAACACGATTTGGTAAAGGTAGCGGTGAGAGGCCATGTAGGAGTACATGGTGGGTTGTCTCACTGGAACCGTCCTTAAGCACCGAGTTCTATGTATGTTGTCCAATGACTCGATACTACCACACATTGGGCTCCGGGCGCTCCAAGCCCTCTTGACTTATTAACCGACTTGATCTCTGTCCAGGAGTCGCAACTAGTTTCTGGTGTTTGTAGGTAGTGCTATTTTTCTACCAAGTGGCACCCGACAGGGTGGGCTTGGGACAGACTAGGCACACGTGGCCTGGTGTACCGAGTGGCACCCGGATGGTGGGCTCGGGAACCCTGCACACATCGTTTGGGGCCGTGAGCGACACCCCGGCCGGATCTCCTTGCGGATGGAACCCGAATAGGCGATAAACCTGGGCTAGAGTCTTGGGTGGTTAGTCAGGTCGTGGCCGACACCCTCGCCAGGCTTCCGCTTGAAGGTTGCCGAGATACATGACGTGTACATGGCGGTAAGTGGCGAGAGCGTGTGTGAAGAAGTACACCCCTGCAGGGTTAACATGATCTATTCGAATAGCCGGGTCCGCGGTTATGGACTTCTTGGATGCTTACATGGTACATAGACAACTTGAAGTGGATACTCTAAAATGCTCAAGACAAGTGTGAGTGCTATGGATGGCCTTCTCGTAGGGAGACGGGAATGAATCCATAGTAGTGTATTGTGTGGTGATTAGTGGACTCGTGTGCGCCATATCACCTCAAGAGTTTCTGGTAGTCGTAGAACAGGATAGCCACAGAGTCAAAGCTGGCTTGCTGCAACTAAACCCCACATTACCCTCTTGATACAAATGCATGTATGATAGGATCTGATGTAAGTCTTGCTGAGTACCTTTGTACTCATGTTGCTTTATTTATGTTTTTGCAGCGGAGACTTCGGTCTTATTAGTGTTCTCGTGGACTTCGACAAGTAGCTTGTACCTCAGCTACGATCTTGATCGGACGTTGTAGATAGTCAGGCTTTCAGCCTTTTTCATTTATAGATGTCTGTACTCAGACATGTAATGCTTCCGTTTGTTGCTTGATTGCTCTGAATGTTGGGTCATGTGACCCCTGTTTGTAATAAATGCTATGATGGCTCTTCTGAGCCCTTATCTATATGAGTTGTTGAGTTATGCTGTGATGCCATGTTGTACAACACATACTTGCATGTTATGCGTACGTGTAATGTGTATTGCTATGTGTGGGATCTGACTATCTAGTTGTTTATCCTTAGTAGTCTCTCTTACCGGGAAATGTCTCCTAGTGCTTCCACTGAGCCCTGGTAGCTTGCTACTGCTCCGGAACACTTAGGCTGGCCGGCATGTGTCCTTCTTCGATCCTGTGTCTGTCCCTTCGGGGAAATGTCACGCGATGAATACCGGAGTCCTGTTAGCCTGCTACAGCCCGGTTCACCGGAGTCCTGTTAGCCCAGTGCTACAGCCTGGATTCACTCGCTGATGACCGACACGTTCGATGCTGGGTCATGGATGCCTGTCCCTGTAAGTTTGTGCCACTTTGGGTTTACGACTAGCCATGTCAGCCCGGGCTCCTTATCATATGGATGCTAGCGACACTGTCATATACGTGTGCCAAAAGGCGCAAACGGTCCCGGGCAAAGGTAAGGCGACACCCGTGGGGATACCGTGCGTGAGGCCGCAAAGTGATATTAGGTGTTACATGCTAGATCGATGTGGCATCGACTCGGGGTCCTGACAGCATTGGTATCAGAGCCTGACTGCCTGTAGGTTTACCAAGCCATACTGGTCGAAGTTGAGTCTAGAAATTCTTTAGTTATGTAAGGGAATGGATTGTGGGAAGGAACGTAAGGCTCTTTTTACTCCTTTACCTCATGGCCTTCTGATCTGAGTCATCCTATCTTTCCGACGGGATTAAGGAACTAGGCTTCTCTTCCGTCTATCAGGATCACGTGTTACTACTCCGTAGTCCCATAGGATTGGTTGATCAGAGTCACCCCAGTTTCGAGTACTTCCGGTGTAGTCTGTTTAGCACTATCTCAGAACCTTGAGTGATGATGATGAGTATGTTACCACCCCTTTTTAGTAGGATGTCTCATTCTGAGCATTTTACTGCCGTTATGCTGCCGGAATTTTCCTAGAAGTTCGAGACATACTAATTCCTTGTCCTACATTCTACAGTCTATAGTTGATGCTGACTCCGTCCCTGGTTTCGTTTCTCAGGATATCATCAAGTTCTATTGTTCGTAGCCAGAACCATGGATATGGTAGGGATGAGGATCCTCCCGACCCTCCTTCGTTGACAGAGTTCATGTTAGAAATGGAGAGGAACAAGCGTGAGTCTAACCGTTTGTTGGCACGTATCGAGGAGAACACCGCACATCAGTCCAATAAGTCTGCGACCATTCATGACTTCATTCGCTTGCACCCACCTACCTTTCATCATTCCATCGAGCCACTCGATGCAGATGACTGGCTCCGTAGCATCACTCATAAGCTGCGTTCCGCGAGCGTAGCTGAAGATGAAAAGGTCGCCTATGCCACATACCACCTGGAAGGTCCTGCTAGTCTTTGGTGGTAGAACTATGAGGCTTTGCTTCCAGCTGGCCAGATTCCTACCTGGAAGGATTTCACTGAGGCTTTTCGCGAGCATCACATTCCCTAGGCCCTCATTGATCGCAAGAGAGAAGAGTTCTGTAGTCTCACCCAGAATAAGATGGCTGTTGATGCTTATAGCAGAGAGTTCGAGAACCTTGCCCGCTATGCCACAGAAGAGGTGTCCACGGACGCCAAGAAGCAGGCTAGGTTCCGGAAGGGTCTCAACCCCAAGTTGCGTCGTGATCTCCACCTGTATCATTGTGATACATTCCAAGCCCTTGTGAACAAGGCCATCAATGCAGAGACAGCTCAACTCACTTACGAGGAGTCTCGTAAGCACACCCATGATTTGGGATCTCCCTCTGGCTCTAGTTCTCAAAAGCGCCGGATTTGGGTTCCGAACTCCACTCTTCCTTCCGGATATGCATCGAGGCCATCCTATGTGGTGCCTTCCCCAGCTCAGTCGTATGTTTCAGCCATGCCTACTGGTAGACCGCTTCTCAGTGTGGGTCCCCGTCCAACCTCAGGGACTTGCTTCACATGCGGGAAGCCAGGACACTATGCACGTGATTGCTCTCAGACTAGTTATGCTCCACCCCAGCCCGAGAAGACTGTTGGCTGTGTTAAGCCGCCGAGTAAGTCGATCAAAGCCAAGCCAGTTCACACTAAACATGGACGTGTGCATCACGTCTCAGCTGAAGACGCTCATGATGATCCGGATGTCGTTCTTGGTACACTCCTTGTCAATTGTCACCCAGCATCGGTTCTATTCGATACTGGAGCATCTCACTCCTTCATTTCTGAAGGCTATGCTCGTTTGCACGACATGTCATTTTGTGATATGCCAACTCCGCTTGAAATCCAAACCCCAGGGTCTAGATGGCAGACCACCAGAATCAGCCATGGTAACAAAATCCTTGTTGACAGACTTGTATTCCTTGCATCACTTGTAGCCCTCAAGTCCTCAGATATTAACATCATCTTGGGTATGGACTGGATGACAGCTCATCACGCCAAGATTGATTGTTACACAAGATCTATTCAGCTTACACACCCATCTGGCAAGATAGTCACTGTCTCCACTAGAGTTGCAAAGCGTCATCTCTGTTCTCTTAATGCCAGCCCTCTTCCAGACCTTGAAGATATCCCGGTAGTCCGTGACTTTCCGGATGTCTTTCCAGAGGAACTGCCAGGTGTTCCACCTGACAGAGATGTAGAGTTCGTCATAGATCTTATCCCAGGAACAGCTCCAATCTCTAGGAGACCTTACAAGATGGCACCCTTAGAACTAGCCGAGCTTAAGAAACAACTTGATGAGTCCTTGCAAAAAGGGTTCATCCGTCCTAGTTCTTCTCCTTGGGCTTGCCCCGTCCTCTTCGTCAAGAAGAAGGATGGTACGGACCGGATGGTTGTAGATTATCGTCCCGTTAATTTGGTCACGATAAAGAACAAGTATCCGCTCCCCAGGATCAACGATCTGTATGATCAGCTCGCTGGATCCTCAGTCTTCTCCAAGATGGATTTGAGGTTAGGATACCACCAAATTAAGATCAGAAACGGGGACATTCCCAAGACAGCTTTTGTCACTCGTTATGGCCAGTACGAGTACACCGTCATGTCCTTTGGCCTAACCAACGCCCCAGCCACATTCTCCCGCTTGATGAACTCGATCTTCATGGAGTACTTAGATAAGTTCGTCGTGGTTTACCTCGATGATATTCTTATTTACTCGAAGAACGAGGAAGAGCATGCCGAACATCTTAGACTTGTGTTAGAAAAACTCAGAGAGCACCGCCTTTATGCCAAGTTCTCCAAGTGTGAATTTTGGTTGCCAGAAGTGACCTACCTAGGCCACGTAATCTCTGGTAAGGGCATTGCTGTCAATCCCGAGAGAGTTCAGGCCGTTCTCGATTGGACTCCACCTGAGACCATTAAACAAGTTAGGAGTTTCCTTGGTCTAGCCAGCTATTGTCGCCGCTTTGTTGAAAACTTCTCCAAAGTAGCCAAACCCCTCACGGAACTTCTCAAGAAAGATAAAAAGTTCGAGTGGTCCCCACAGTGTGAGTACAGTTTTCAGGAACTGAAAAGACGCCTGACTTCTGCTCCCATACTTGTGTCACCGGATTTCACTAAAGACTTTATTATCTACTGCGATGCCTCACGACAGGGACTAGGTTGCATTCTTATGCAGGATCGTCATGTGATTGCCTATGCATCTCGACAGTTGCATCCACATGAGGATAATTATCCTACACATGATCTAGAGCTTGCAGCCGTAGTCTATGCACTCAAGACCTGGCGACATTACCTTCTTGGTAAACGTTGCGAGATCTACACTAATCACCATACTCTCAAGTATATCTTCACCCAACCAGATTTGAACCTTAGGCAAAGACGTTGGTTGGAGTTAATCACAGATTATGATCTAGGGATTACCTACACCCCAGGCAAAGCCAATGTCATGGCTGATGCGTTAAGTCGTAAATCCTATTGCAACAATCTCATGTTGCAGCAAGGCCAACCACTTCTCCATGAGGAATTATGTAAGCTTAATCTTCACATTGCTCCTCACGGATTCCTTTCTACCTTGGTGGCGAAACCTGATCTTGAAGATCGGATTGTCGCTGCTCAAAAGCAAGACACAGGAATTTCTCGGATCAAGAGAAACATTAAGAAGGGAGTTGGTGGATGTTTCTCTATGGATGATCATGGTGTTGTTTTCTTTGAGAAACGCTTGGTGGTTCCCAAGAATCAACATCTGCGACAATTGATTCTTAAGGAGGCGCATGAATCTCCTCTCACGATTCATCCCGGCAGCACTAAGATGTATCAGGACCTACGCGAGAGGTTCTGGTGGACTAGGATGAAGAGAGAAATCGCTGAGTTCATTGCTAAATGTGACGTTTGTCGTCGCGTTAAGGCAGAGCATCAAAGACCTGCTGGCACCCTTCAACCTTTAGCTATTCCTGAATGGAAATGGGATAAAGTTGGTATGGACTTCATCACCGGCTTTCCCAGGACCAAAAGAGGGAATAACGCTATCTTCATAGTCGTTGATCGTCTTTCCAAAGTGGCTCACTTCCTTCCTGTTCGAGAGAGTATCACTGCTAGTCAGCTTGCTGACTTATATATTTCTCGAATAGTATCACTCCATGGTGTTCCACTAGAGATCAATTCAGACCGTGGCAGTCTTTTCACTTCTCATTTCTGGGAGAGTTTCCAAACTGCCATGGGAACCCATCTTTCCTTTAGTACCGCTTTCCACCCTCAGTCGAGTGGTCAGGTGGAACGGGTCAATCAAATTCTCGAAGACATGCTCAGAGCTTGCGTTATCTCATTCGGTATGGATTGGGAGAAATGTCTTCCTTTCGCCGAGTTTGCTTATAACAATAGCTACCAATCCAGCCTCAAAAAGGCTCCTTTTGAAGTTCTCTATGGACGAAGATGTCGAACACCTTTGAACTGGTCAGAAACCGGTGAAAGACAATTCTTTGGACCGGACATGATCCAGGAGGCAGAAGAGCAAGTTCGCATCATTCGTGAGAATTTGAAAACAGCCCAGTCTCGTCAAAAGAGCCAGTACGATCGTCATCATAAGGATATGACTTATGAAATTGGCGACAAAGCTTACCTTCGGGTTACTCCTTTGAAGGGTACCCATCGTTTCGGTATCAAGGGCAAGTTGGCTCCTCGTTACATTGGTCCTTTTCGCATTCTCGCTAAACGAGGAAAGGTTGCCTACCAATTGGAACTACCCCCACATCTTTCTCGAGTTCATGATGTCTTCCACGTCTCTCAACTCAGGCATTGCTTCTCGGATCCTATCCGCGGAGTGGACCACGAAACGCTTGATCTCCAAGATAACCTCACATACCGAGAGTATCCGGTTCACATTCTTGATCAAGCAGAGCATGTTACCCGACGTCAGAACATCAAGTTTCTCAAAGTTCAGTGGTCTCATCATTCCGAGAGAGAAGCTACTTGGGAGCGAGAAGATCGTCTTCGACTGGAGTATCCCGCTTTCTTTCCGTCGACCCCTGAATCTCGGGACGAGATTCTTTCAAGTGGGGGCGAGTTGTCACATCCCTAGTCTGGTATGACCTAGATTAGCTAGTCATTTGTGCATCATATTTAAATTTCATTTAAATTTGAAATGAGGATTGGTGGAACCCTCAGAATCATTTTTGAAAATGACCCAAATAAAAATTGCTCCAAAAAGGTCCAAGAAAATGTTCATGTTGCCCTCTGAAAATATTGGACAGAGATAAAAATCAAACCAATATTTTTAGGAGCTCATAAGTATTTATTTTGGCCATTTGGAATTAATGCATAGATATTTGCATTGGAAATATATTAGTTATATATATTAATATATGTCCAAAAATTATGCCATTTATAAAGGAGCTCTGGAATAATACCACTAGCTTCTATAAAATTTGGCATAAGAAAATAAATTGATTTAGTATTATTACTAAATCAAAACATATGTCAGAAAAAAAATTAGAAAACAGAAAAAGAGGAGAAACTTACCTGGGCCTCCTCCCTGTGCGGCCTGGCCGGCCCAGCAGCCAGCAGGCGGCCCAGCCCGCCTCCTCCTCTGTCGTCTTCTCCACCTCGCCAAGCAGCTGCGTGCCCGACGCGTGCGCGCTCCGCCGCGCCACGCCACCAGCCTCCCTGCCTGCCTGCCTCTCCCCTCCTCGTCTGGACGCCCGGGGGACGCCACGCAGCCACCCCGACCTCCCTCTCACTCTCCCCCGATTCTTCCTCTCCTCTCCCTCGGTCTCTCTCTCTCTCGTGTCCGAACGCGCCGGTCGCCGCCGTTCGCCATAGCCGCCGCCACAGCCTCCCCCTCGCCTCTCCGACACGCGCAGGAGCTCTGCCCCCTCGCCCTGAAGCTCTCTGTCAAGCCACAAGACGCCGGACGCCCTATGGAGCCGCCGTCGCCATCGTCTTCCTCCTCGGACGCCGCCGACCGCCGACTCCGATTCGCCGTCTCCAACGCGTCCCCGGCCACAACGAGCAGCCCTGGAGGTCCGCGGTGAGCTCCGCCACCGTTCCCCTCTCTCCATTTAGCTGCCCGCTCGCCGTAGCCCTCCTCCCCACCACGGCCGAAGCCTCCTGCCGCCGTTCATGTCGCCGTCGTCGCCCTGGCCACCGCAGTTTGCAACTGAGCACCCCATCGTGCTCCCGGTGCCACGAGGGTGCCACCGAGCCCCTCAGGTGGTCTCCCCGTGCCCCGCAGCCCGATCCCGCTCGCGCCCGAACTCCGGCTGCCGCCCAAGTGGTCGCCGCCGTCGATTTAGGACGCCTCCGGTGAAACGGAGGGCACCAGTGGATGCGCGCGAGCCCCAGCTTCCCGCGCGTGCCCTCCGCTGCTCGATTGGGCGCCGGAGTGGCAATCCCGCGCCCTCCGCCGCGTTTGCTGCCGCCGGCAGCTAAACGCCGGCGTGTTAGCCCCAGTTGACCAGGGGGTTTGACCTCCCCTGGCTCAATGATAAGTGGGGCCCGTCCCTGCTAATTCTAGTTTAGGATTAGTTTAAATTTAATTAACCTCTGTTATTTAACCATGACACTGACAGTGGGCCCCAGCGCCACTAACCTTTTTAATTAGGATTAAACTAACCCTGTTTAACCCCCTGTCACTGACGTGTGGACCCCACACGTCAGGTTTGACCCAGTCAGCCGTAGTTGACTTGCTGACGTCATGCCTACTTAATGTTGACGCAATATATATTTTCTGGAATTAAAATAATTCAGAAAATTCCAGAAATTGATTTAAACTTCAAAAATTCATAGAAATTCAACCGTAGCTCAGATTGAAATAATTTATATATGAAAAATTATCAGAAAAATGCAACCTATCCATCTGTACTAGTTTCATGCATCAAAAACCAACTTATACATGCTGTATATGAGAAAACACATTATGGCATTTATAAGAGCTTACTTTGGAGATGCATTTGAGCTTATGGTTCAAATGGACTTCAAACCAAATGAGTACTACTTGCATTAGATCAAACAACATCACATCTTCATGCCATGTTCATGCATGATATTGTTGCATATGTTTGTTTATTGATTGCCGACACTGTTCCTTCTCGATAGGTCTTGCTCCGGAGACGTTCCAGAGTACCTGTCTGTGAAGCAGTGCCTCCCTTGTTGATTTACCAGGCAAGCAAACCCCCTTGTTCATTCTGATGCAATCCTACTCTCTCGCTCCTGCTCTCAGTTATTGCGTTAGGACAACAATGATTCATCTGCTACTTTGTGCTGCGGTAGTTGAACCCATTCCTCTGCATGACCTGTCATTGCCACAGTAAATAGTTGAAACCCACTAGCATGTGTAGGAGTTGATTGAGCCATGTTGTGTTCCTACCATGCTATGCCTGCTATTGCTTAGAGTTGTGTCAGGTCTGGTTCATTGGGAATGAATTGGACTGTTACGATATGTTCTGATGTTGAGAGTGAAGTGTGTGAACACGATTTGGTAAAGGTAGCGGTGAGAGGCCATGTAGGAGTACATGGTGGGTTGTCTCACTGGAACCGTCCTTAAGCACCGAGTTCTATGTATGTTGTCCAATGACTCGATACTACCACACATTGGGCTCCGGGCGCTCCAAGCCCTCTCGACTTATTAACCGACTTGATCTCTGTCCAGGAGTCGCAACTAGTTTCTGGTGTTTGTAGGTAGTGCTATTTTTCTACCAAGTGGCACCCGGCAGGGTGGGCTTGGGACAGACTAGGCACACGTGGCATGGTGTACCGAGTGGCACCCGGATGGTGGGCTCGGGAACCCTGCACACATCGTTTGGGGCCGTGAGCGACACCCCGGCCGGATCTCCTTGCGGATGGAACCCGAATAGGCGATAAACCTGGGCTAGAGTCTTGTGTGGTTAGTCAAGTCGTGGCCGACACCCTCGCCAGGCTTCCGCTTGAAGGTTGCCGAGATACATGACATGTACATGGCGGTAAGTTGCGAGAGCGTGTGTGAAGAAGTACACCCCTGCAGGGTTAACGTGATCTATTCGAATAGCCGGGTCCGCGGTTATGGACTTCTTGGATGCTTACATGGTACATAGACAACTTGAAGTGGATACTCTAAAATGCTCAAGACAAGTGTGAGTGCTATGGATGGCCTTCTCGTAGGGAGACGGGAATGAATCCATAGTAGTGTATTGTGTGGTGATTAGTGGACTCGTGTGCGCCATATCACCTCAAGAGTTTCTGGTAGTCGTAGAACAGGATAGCCACAGAGTCAAAGCTGGCTTGCTGCAACTAAACCCCACATTACCCTCTTGATACAAATGCATGTATGATAGGATCTGATGTAAGTCTTGCTGAGTACCTTTGTACTCATGTTGCTTTATTTATGTTTTTGCAGCGGAGACTTCGGTCTTATTAGTGTTCTCATGGACTTCGACAAGTAGCTTGTACCTCAGCTACGATCTTGATCGGACGTTGTAGATAGTCAGGCTTTCAGCCTTTTCCATTTATAGATGTCTGTACTCAGACATGTAATGCTTCCGTTTGTTGCTTGATTGCTCTGAATGTTGGATCATGTGACCCTTGTTTGTAATAAATGCTATAATGGCTCTTCTGAGCCCTTATCTATATGAGTTGTTGAGTTATGCTGTGATGCCATGTTGTACAACACATACTTGCATGTTATGCGTACGTGTAATGTGTATTGCTATGTGTGGGATCTGACTATCTAGTTGTTTATCCTTAGTAGTCTCTCTTACCGGGAAATGTCTCCTAGTGCTTCCACTGAGCCCTGGTAGCTTGCTACTGCTCCGGAACACTTAGGCTGGCCGGCATGTGTCCTTTTTCGATCCTGTGTCTGTCCCTTCGGGGAAATGTCATGCGATGAATACCGGAGTCCTGTTAGCCTGCTACAGCCCGGTTCACCGGAGTCCTGTTAGCCCAGTGCTACAACCTGGATTCACTCGCTGATGACCGACACGTTCGATGCTGGGTCATGGATGCCTGTCCCTGTAAGTTTGTGCCACGTTGGGTTTACGACTAGCCATGTCAGCCCGGGCTCCTTATCATATGGATGCTAGCGATACTGTCATATACGTGTGCCAAAAGGCGCAAACGGTCCCGGGCAAAGGTAAGACGACACCCGTGGGGATACCGTGCGTGAGGCCGCAAAGTGATATGAGGTGTTACATGCTAGATCGATGTGGCATCGAGTCGGGGTCCTGACACTAGGCAAACCATTGCATGGCCGGTGACTAGCAATTGTCCATGACTTCCAACGAAAGCAACAACATCTAGTAGCATGATGGATTGTCTGACCACGTGGTAGCTTCAGTCTTCTTGGTGTATATTTCCTGTATGA
Organism: Triticum aestivum; assembly: GCF_018294505.1. Classification (NCBI taxonomy): domain Eukaryota; kingdom Viridiplantae; phylum Streptophyta; class Magnoliopsida; order Poales; family Poaceae; genus Triticum; species Triticum aestivum. The sequence continues at coordinate 121,082,334 of NC_057810.1, forward strand.
ATTTGGCAAGGCTGATCCGATCTGGTCACTCCTCTTGTAGCAGTTTTGGGCAATAGAAAATTTGTAGATCAATTTTTTTTCAACCCGTGGCAGAGTACTAATTTGTAGCAGTAGGATTGCTACTATTATCTCGTTCGAACAGAGGACACCGCGACGGTGGCGAGTGGTCTAGGCACTCGGCGGTTTAATAGAGGATGAGCCCGCAGCAGGCGTGAGGCGGCGGAAGCAGGCCCGCAGCCACGGCGGCTGGTTGGAGATGCACGGCCGTGGCCGGTTCAGCGGGGCGGGCGACTCAAGGCACAGGAGATCCGGCAAGGCGCAGCAGCGAGGCCACGATGAAGCGGCAAGGTTGGTCCGAGGCAGCAGCTCAGGCAGGGCAGGACCGTCGCCGACCGCGGGCGGAGGTGACCCGGCGGGGCGGCAGTTGAAGCGGGACGGAACAACAAAGGGAAGCGCCGCGGGTAACCAGCGACGGGTAAAGTTGAAGGCCAGCGGAGGCAGAACCAGCAAGCCGGCGCAGCATGAATCAGTTAAGCCGCGGCGGGTCGAACGCAAGGTATTGAAACTGATGGTGGCTCAAGGCGGAAATGGCGGAGGTAGCCAGCGGCGTTGACGGCGGTTTGTGGTGGAGTCCGGTGCGGCTCACAGGTGCGGCGGCGGTTTAGTCCGTAGTGGCGGATCAGGGGCAGCAGTCCGGGTCAACACCCGGTGGCGGATTGAAGTAGAAATCATGGCAGTGCGGCCACAGCCAGTGACTATGGCGGCTTGGAGGGTGTTTCCAGGCCGGTCTAAGGCGGCGATTTGCAGGTGGGGAGGTTGACGAGGACGCGACGGCGGCGACCGGCCCGGAGGCGATGGGAGGTCGTGGCAGCAATTCGGCCCCGGCAGATGGCAGCAGCTCGGGGCTCTTGCGAAGTGGCGGAGGCGAGGCCCGCGAGGTAGCCAGTGGCGCTCCGGTGAAGGCAGGCCGCGGCGGTTTACAGATGGCGGCGGTTGAAACACGGGCTGACTCCCGTTCACGTCCTCGTCCCGGTCGCTATCGGTTTGACTATCTTGTCTTCCAGGTCGTGGCCTCCTCCCCCTCTTTTTTTGGCATGAATAACTTGACGGATCACGCATATGCTTTGGCAATAACTCTGACTATTGGACGACAGAATAACAGGAGCTCAAGACGTCCAGCGCTCGTGCCAGGCAATAGCATGACCGGACCGTTGTAGAAAACCCACTAGGCTTTGATTTTTAATCCATCTTGGGGTCTGCGTGTGAGCTGGCTATTTCATCCTTCCTTGAATTTCATACGTGTACAGTGGCTGTACTAGCTGATGTCTCTTGACGTGCACGACCTAGGGAATCCATCAAGCTCTTTTTTTTATCAGCACTTGGACCCTTGATTCCTGTGCGTGTGCTAGGTCGACCCGGAAACTTCACGGGGCTGAAGCAACTGACTCGGTCGCCGATGTACCAATAGATGATGCTCATGATGTGTGTTTAGCTGTCTTTGATCACCTCGGACTTTGACGGCGGTACGTAGAGCAGCCAAAGCAACCCGGCGGATCGGACAGGGCGGCTTAGATTTGACAGCGGCGCAGTACAAGTTCGAACCGACCTCGGTGTACTGCTGCAGTATGATCGCCGCAGCGGAAAACCCAATCTGTCATAGCGACCGGCGGCGGTGCTCGGCGGAAGCAGACGGAGAGGCCGCCGCAGTTACTCAAGGCACGGCGACGCGAGACCAATCCGTATCAACGATCGGCCGAGGGCAGAGGCGCGAAGAGAAAACCGGCCCAGGCGCAACGACGGAGTCCGTGCCCATGATCCTATCCACGGAAAGCCCTATTTGCCGCTCTCTGCGGCAAACAGTCGGGGCTCCGCACAGGGGCTATCGAGCGAGGACGCACCTGGGCTGGTCTGTTAAGCGCTCTAAATACACCGGTTTTGCGAACCTTCTGTGACTGTTTCTAGCCGGGTTTTTTCCGGTTTTGGGAACCTTCTAGAAGGTTTCTGAACCGGTTTTTTCTTTTCATATTTATTTTCGTTTTTATTTTTTATTTTTCTTTCCTTTTTCGTTTTTTCTATTTCTTTTTTCTGTCTTCTTTTCTTTCTTCTTGCTCTTTTTCTTTTATCTTTTAAATTATTTTTTAAGAAAATTTTCTAAAAAGAAATTTCTTTATTTCTTTTTCAAAATAGTTGTCGTTACACAAAAAAGTTCAAAACTTTGAAAATTCAGAAAACGTATCAGATTTCAATTTTCAGTTCACATATTCAGAAAATGTTCGTGCTTCCAAATTTGTTCGGTATTTTTCAAAATTGTTCTCCGTTTTAAAAAATATTCTCTATATTCAAAAAATGTTCGTTCTTTAAAGAATTGTTCATGCTTTCAAATTTGTTCAGGATTTTTTAAAATTGTTCTATGTTTCAAAATTTGTTCTCAAGATTCAAAAAATAGTTCGCGCTTCCAAATTTGTTCTCAAGATTTAAAAATTGTTTGTGCTTGAAAAAAATGTTCACAAATTCCAAAAATGTTCATGTTTTTGAAAAATGTTTGTGTAATTCAAAATTTGTTCGTTTTCATAAAATTTGTTCACATATTCAGAAAAATTTCATGTTTGAAAATGTATTCAGAAATTCAAAATTTGTCCGTGTGTTCATGTTTGGGAACCTTCCAGAAGGTTCTTGAACCGGTTTTTCTGGTTTTCTTTTTTGTTTCTTCTTCTTCTTTTCGGTTTTAGTTACTTCGGTTTCTCTTTTTTCTGTTTCTTTTTTTCTGTTGGTTTTCTTTCTTTGGTTTTTTATTTCTTTTTCTTTTCTTCTCTTTTTTCAAAAAATCGAAAATTTTAAGTTTTGTTCGTGTTTCCAAAAAAGTGCAGTTTTTTTAAAAATGTTCTCAAAATACAAAAAATGTTCTCATTACACAAATAGTTCAAAACTTTCGAAAATCAGAAAATGTACCAGATTTTAATTTTTTGTTCACATATTCAAATAATGTTTGCGCTTCCAAATTTATTCTCTATATTAAAAAATGTTTGTACTTTATAAAAATGTTCGCGCTTCCAAATTTGTTTGGGACTTTTCAAAATTGTTCTCTATTTCAAATTTTGTTCTCAACATTTCAAAAAATGTTCGTGCTTCAAAAAATTGCTCGCGCTTCCAAATTTGTTCTCAAGATTCAAATATTGTTCACAAATTTGAAAACTGTACATGTTTCCGAATTTTGTTTGGGAAATCCAAAAATAATAGTTTTCATAAATTTTGTTTGCATTTTCAAAAAAAACGTACGTTTAAAAATTGCTCAAAATTTCGGAAAAAATTTGGAATTTTTCCAAACAGTGTTAAATCCGGAACTATTCTTCGTTTCTTTTATAGTTCCGCTGTACTTCGGTTGCTTGGTTTGTTGTATCGCAGTGGCTAGCACCGAACTTGCGCAAGCAAGCAGTCGCGTGTTCGATTCCCAGCGTCCGCGCGTTACCGTATATTTTTGCGATTTTTCTCACTCGGAGCGCGCTGAATGGGCCGGCCCAGTCGGTGCCCCTCTATGCGACGCAGCGTCTATTTGCCGCAGAACGCGGCATATAGGAGGTCCCCCTATCCACTTCCGGGTCATGGTTGACCTCGAGTCTTGATTTTAGCCCAGTCACGCGCGCGTTGATACGGATTGGTACACCGTGGCATACAGCGGGTGTAGTTGAATTCTTATCTGACTCGGCGACGCGTAGTAGCAACACCAATAGCAGATCCAAAAAAAAACCTTGTCTAGGTCTCGCCGTAGAATTTTCCATCTGTAGTAATGGACCTGGAAAGACAATTTTTTTTGCTGTCGCTGGATTTTTCCTTCTTTTCAATCTCGTCTGATGAACTCAAAGTTGATCCTATGCTGACTCTTCTTCATCTTAACGATCGCGAGCTTCTCGAAACCCTAGGAAAGATCCTTCAAGGAACTTAACACCACCGTGTGCGCTCCCCACGGTGGGCGCCAACTGTCGTGGTTTTGTCACGGCAAATGTCCTAGTGTGAAGACTTAGTCGTGAGGCCAACGCATCTATGTGGTAGCTTGAGAAGGGTTGAGCGGAATCGAGAGACGCAACACAAGACAAGGATTTAGACAGCTTCAGGCCCCGGGAAACATCATCCGGTAACAACCCTACATGCTGTTTGAGGCTAGATCTCATTATCATCACGAGGGAGTCGCCGTAAACCGGCTCTCCTCTAGTTGTGTCTAGCCCTAGCTATTGTTTCTTGCTTGTCCCTCTTTGGGGAGCCCTGCCCCTCCTTATATATGTCGAAGGGGCGGGTTACATGACTAGTCCTAGTAGGATTAGGATGACTCTATTACAAGTGGAGTCCTAGTCTTGCTTCCTTTGTAGAAAAATATTCCTTATGCTTTCCTCATAAACCGGCCCACCATAGCATGATCCGGCCTTTCATAAACCGCCCGTTGGGCCACCGGGTCTTGTCGCTCCTCTGACCCGCCTGCGGGATTACCAATGAATCATAAACTGCCAGGTCCAAGTGGGTCATCATTGAATCGCCAAACTCTAGCCGGGTCATACATCCGGCGGTTTATACCGCGGGGTATATCCCCGACAAATGTGCTAACTTAAGATAACAACAGATCCTTCCTAGCACCAAGTAGAAATAATCCAAGTCGCAAGTTAATATATTAGTAACCAATTTGATATAGCGCTGAAGCGACTACGGCTCGTCATTGCGCTGATACAGATATAACTAACAGTGTGCTTACTTATACAGCAACTATGTCCAGCCAAATCTTCCGTAAACAAGAAAGAAATTGGCACTTGTAAACTAGAACCATTGGTGTGCTTATGAAATGTAGTAGTTGGCCACCCTAGCCAACGACTTGGAATCAGTCATCAATGGCAACTGCAACAGAACCACTATTTTAAATACCCCGCTATAGCTCCGTTATAGCAAGTTATAGCATTTACGAAAGGTCTTGAACTAAGAGACTTTGGTCCAAATAATTTGATATAAAGTTGAGGCTAGGGCTTTCTTTCATGGCCCTGCGAAAAAAGGTAAAAAGGAAACCAGGTTCAGATTTTCTCAATTTCACCTGATGATTCAGATGTAGGTGTGACGACACAAGTTGTCACCGAGCGTTTCATCATCACAAGGCCAATTTTAGGTGGCGTGAGGGAGGCTCGAACTCTTGACCTCAGGATCACTCACGTTATAGCTATGAGACATACGCGCTAGCAACTGCGCCACCATCCCTTTGTTGGATTAGTGGAGAAATAACATCTATTCATAACAATTCCGTGGGTTCAAATTAAGCAAAGATCAACACTTTCCAAATCAGCTCGTTCATCCATCGTCAAATCTAGAGTTGAAGAATGGAGAAAGAAACTACACACATTAGGTTGCATCAGAATGTCCAACACCCATACTACAATATGCTAACTTAAGATAACAACAGATCCTTCCTAGCACCAAGCGGAAATAATCCAAGTCGCAAGTTAATATCTTAGTAACCAATTTGGTACAACACTAAAGCGACTATGGCTCGTCATTACGCTGATACAGATATAACTAACAGTGAGCTTACTTATGCAGCAACTATGTCCGGCCAAATCTTCCGTAAACAAGAAAGAAATTGGCACTTGTAAACTAGAACCAATGTGTGCTTACGAAATGTAGTAGTAGGCCTCCCTAGGCAGTGACTTGGAATCAATCATCAATGGCGGCTGCGGCAGAACCACTGTTTTAAATAGCATGCTATAGCTCCGTTATAGCACGCTACAACGTTTACAAAAGGTCTTGCACTAAGAGACTTTGGTCCAAAGAATTTGCTATAAAGTTGAGGCTAGGGCTTTCTTTCATGGACCTGCAAAAAAAAGAGAAAAAAAGGAGACCAGGTTCAGATTTGCTCAATTTCACCTAATGATTCAGATGTTGGTGTGACGACCCAAGTTGTCACCGAGCATTTCATCATCAAAAGGCCAATTTTAGGTGGGCGAGAGAGGCTCGAAGTCTCGACCTCAGGATCACTCACGTTATAGCTATGAGACCTACGCGCTAGCCAACTGCGCCACCACCCCTTTGTTGGATTAGTGGAGAAATAATATCTCTTCATAACAATTCCGTGGGTTCAGATTAAGCAAAGATCATCACTTCCAAATCATCTAGTTCATTCATTGTTAAATCTAGAGTTGAAGAATGGGGAAAGGAGCTACACACATTAAGTTGCATCAGAAAGTCCAACACCCATACTATAATATGCTAACTTAAGATAACAACATATCCTTCCTAGCACCAAGCGGAAACAATCCAAGTCGCAACTTAATATCTTAGTAACCAATTTGGTACAGCGCTGAAGCGATTGCAGCTCGTCATTGCGCTGATACAGATATAATGAACTATGTGCTTACTTATGCAGCAACTATGTCCGGCCAAATCTTCCGTAAACAAGGACATAAATTGGGACTTGTAAACTATAACCAATGGTGTGCATACGAAATGTAGTAGTAGGCCGCCCTAGCGAGCGTCTTGGAATCAATCATCAACAGCGGCTGTAGCAGAACCATTTTTTTAAATATCCCGCTATAGCTCTGTTATAGCACGCTATAGCGTTTATAAAAGGTCTTGCGCTAAGTGACTTTGGTCCAAACAATTTGCTATAAAGTTGAGGCTAGAGCTTTCTTTCATGGGCCTGTGAAAAAAAGAAAAAAAGGAGACCACGCTCATATTTGCTCAATTTCACCTGATGATTCAAATGTTGGTGTGACGACCCAAGTTGTCACCGAGCGTTTAATCATCACAAGGCCAATTTTAGGTGGGGTGAGAGAGGCTCGAACTCTCGACCTCAGGATCACTCATGTTATAGCTATGAGACCTACGCGCTAGCCAACTGCGCCACCACCCCTTTGTTGGATTAGCGGAGAAATAACATCTCTTCTTAATAGTTCCTTGGGTTCAGATTAAGCAAAGATCAACACTTTCCAAATCAGCTGGTTCAACCATCGTCAAATCTAGAGTTGAAGAATGGAGAAAGGAACTACAGACATTAAATTGCATCAGAAAGTCCAACCCCCATACTAAAATATGCTAACTTAAGATAACAACAGATCCTTCCTAGCACCAAGCGGAAATAATCCAAGTCGCAAGTTAATATCTTAGTAACCAATTTGGTACAACGCTAAAGCGACTACGGCTCATCATTGCGCTGATACAGATATAACTAACTGAGTGCTTACTTATGCAGCAACTATGTCCGGCCAAATCTTCCGTAAACAAGAAAGAAATTGGCACTTATAAACTAGAACCAATGGCGTGCTTACGAAATGTAGTAGTAGGCCACCCTAGCCAGTGACTTGGAATCAATCATCAACTGCGGCTGCAGCAGAACCCCTTTTTTAAATAGCCCGCTATAGCTCTATTATAGCACGCTATAGCATTTTCAAATGTTCTTGAGCTAAGAGACTTTGGTCCAAACTATTTGCTATAAAGTTGAGGCTAGGGCTTTCTTTCATGGCCCTGCAAAAAAAAGAAAAAAAGGAGACCAGGTTCTGATTTTCTCAATTTCACCTGATGATTCAGATGTAGGTGTGACGACCCAAGTTGTCACCGAGCATTTCATCATCACAAGGCCAATTTTAGGTGGGGTGAGAGAGGCTCAAACTCTCGACCTCGGGATCACTCACGTTATAGCTATGAGACCTACACACTAGCCAACTGCGCCAGCACCCCTTTGTTGGATTAGTGGAGAAATAACATCTCTTCATTAAAATTTCGTGGGTTCAGATTAAGCAAAGATCAACACTTTCCAAATCAGTTGGGTCATCCATTTTCAAATCTAGAGTTGAACAATGGAGAAAGGAACTACAGACATTAAGTTGCATCAAAAAGTCCAACACCCATACTACAATATGCTAACTTAAGATAACAACAGATCCTTCCTAACACCGAGGGGAAACACCCCAAGTCGCAACTTAATATCTTAGTAACCAATTTGGTACATCGCTGAAGCGACTTCGGCTCGTCATTGCATTGATACAGATATAACTAATTGTGCGCTTACTTATGCAGCAACTATGTCCGGCCAGATATTCCATAAACTAGACTAGAAATTGGCACTTGTAAACTATAACCAATGGTGTTATTATGAAATGTAGTAGTAGGCCGCCCTAGCCAGCGACTTAGAGTCAATCATCAACAGCGGCTGTAGCAGAACTACTGTTCTAAATAGCCCACTATAGCTTTGTTATAGCACGCTATAGCGTTTACAAAAGGTCTTGTGCTAAGAGACTTTTGTCCAAACAGTTGGCTATAAAGTTGAGGCTAGAGCTTTCTTTCATGGCCATGCGAAAAAATAGAAAAAAAGGAGACCAGGTTCAGATTTGCTCAATTTCACCTGATGATTCGGATGTAGGTGTGACGACCCAAGTTGTCACCGAGCGTTTCATCATCACAAGGCCAATTTTAGGTGGGGTGAGAGACGCTCGAACTCTCGACCTCAAGATCACTCACATTATAGCTATGAGACCTACACGCTAGCCAACTGCACCACCACCCCTTTGTTGGATTAGTGGAGAAATAACATCTCTTCATAGCAATTCCATGTGTTCAGATTAAGCAAAGATCAACACTTTCCAAATCAGCTGGACCATCTGTCATCAAATCTACAGTTGAAGAATGGAGAAAGGAACTACAGACATTAGGTTGCATCAGAAAGTCCAACAGCCATACTACAATATGCTAACTTAAGATAACAACAGATCCTTCCTATCACCAAGCGAAAATAATCCAAGTCGCAAGTTAATATCTTAGTAACCAATTTGGTGCAGCACTGAAGCGACTGCGGCTCGTCATTGCGCTGATAGAGATATAACTAACTATGCGCTTACTTATTCAGCAACTATGTCCATCCAAATCTACCGTAAACAAGAAAAGAAATTGGCCCTTGTAAACTAGAACCAATGGTGTGCTTATGAAATATAGTAGTAGGCCGCCCTAGCCAGCGACTTGGAATCAATCATCAACGGCGGCTGCAGCAGAACCACTGTTTTAAATAGCCCGCTATAGCTCCGTTATAGCACACTATAGCGTTTACAAAAGGTCTTGCGCTAAGAGACTTTGGTCCAAAAAATTTGCTATAAAGTTGAGGCTATGACTTCCTTTCATGGGCCTGCGAAAAAAAAGAACAAAAGGACACCAGGTTCAGATTTCCTCAATTTCACCTGATGACTCAGATGTAGGTGTGACGACCCAAGTTGTCACCGAGCGTTTCATTATCACAATGCCAATTTTAGGTGGGCGAGAGAGGCTCGATCACTCACGTTATAGCTATGAGACCTACGCGCTAGCCAATTGTGCCACCACCCCTTTGAGGGATTAGTGGAGAAGTAACATCTCTTCATAACAATTCTGTGGGTTCAGATTAAGCAAAGGTCAGCACTTTCCAAATCTAGAGTTGAGAATGGAGAAAGGAACTACAGACATTAAGTTGCATCAGAAAGTCCAACACCCATACTACAATATGCTAACTTAAGATAACAACAGATCCTTCCTAACACCAAGCGGAAACAATCCAAGTCGCAACTTAATATCTTAGTAACCAATTTGGTACAACGCTGAAGCGACTGCGGCTCGTCATTGCGCTGATGCAAATATAACTAACTGTGCACTTACTTATGCAGCAACTATGTTCGGCCAAATATTCCATAAACAAGACTAGAAATTGGCACTTGTAAACAATAACCAATGGTGTGCTTACGAAGTGTAGTAGGCCGCCCTAGCTAGCGACATGGAATCAATCATCAACGGCGGCTGTAGCAGAACCACTTTTTAAATAGCCGGCTATAGCTCCATTATAGCACGCTATAGTGTTCACAAAATGTCTTGCGCTAAGAGACTTTGGTCCAAACAATTGGCTATAAAGTTGAGGCTAGAGCTTTCTTTCATGGCCCTGCAAAAAAAAAGAAAAAAGGAGACCAGGTTCAGATTTGCTCAATTTCACCTGATGATTCAGATGTAGGTGTGACGACCCAAGTTGTCACCGAGCGTTTCATCATCACAAGGCCAATTTTAGGTGGGGTGAGAGAGGCTCGAACTCTCGACCTCAAGATCACTCACGTTATAGCTATGAGACCTACACGCTAGCCAACTGCGCCACCACCCCTTTGTTGGATTAGTGGAGAAATAACATCTCTTCATAACAATTCCATGTGTTCAGATTAAGCAAAGATCAACACTTTCCTAATCACCTGGACCATCCATCGTCAAATCTACAGTTGAAAAAGGGAGAAAGGAACTACAGACATTAAGTTGCATCAGAAAGTCCAACACCCATACTACAATATGCTAACTTAATATAACAACAGATCCTTCCTAGCACCAAGCGGAAATAATCCAAGTCGCAAGTTAATATCTTAGTAACCAATTTGGTGCATCGCTGAAGCGACTACGGCTCGTCATTCCGCTGATACAGATATAACTAACTGTCTGCTTACTTATGCAGCTACTATGTCCGGCCAAATCTACCATAAAGAAGAAAAGAAATTGGCCCTTGTAAACTAGAACCAATGGTGTGCTTACGAAATGTAGTAGTAGGCCGCCCTAGCCAGCGACTTGGAATCAATCATCAAAGGCGGCTGCAGCAGAACCACTATTTTAAAAAGCCTGCTATAGCTCCGTTATAGCACGCTATAGCGTTTACAAAAGGTCTTGCACTAAGAGACTTTGGTCCAAACAATATGCTATAAAGTTGAGGCTATGACTTTCTCTCATGGGTCTGCGAAAAAAAGAAAAAAAGGAGACCAGGTTCAGATTAGCTCAATTTCACCTGATGATTCAGATGTAGGTATGACGACCCAAGTTGTCACCGAGCGTTTCATCATCACAAGGCCAATTTTAGGTGGGGTGAGAGAGGGTCGAACTCTCGACCTCAGGATCACTCACGTTATAGCTATGAGACCTACGCGCTAGCCAACTGCGCCACCACCCCTTTGTTGGATTCGTGGAGAAATAACATCTCTTCATAACAATTCCATGTGTTCAGATTAAGCAAAGATCAACACTTTCCAAATCACCTGGACCATCCATCCTCAAATCTACAGTTGAAAAATGGAGAAAGGAACTACAGACATTAAGTTGCATCAGAAAGTCCAACACCCATACTACAATATGCTAACTTAAGATAACAACAGATCCTTCCTAGCACCAAGCAGAAATAATCCAAGTCGCAAGTTAATATCTTAGTAAACAATTTGGTGCATCGCTGAAGCGACTATGGCTCGTCATTACGCTAATACAGATATAACTAAATGTGTGCTTACTTATGCAACAACTATGTCCGCCCAAATCTACCGTAAACAAGGAAAGAAATTGGCCCTTGTAAACTAGAACCAATGGTGTTCTTATGAAATGTAGTAGTAGGCCGCCCTAGCCAGCGACTTGCAATCAATCATCAACGGCGGCTGCAGCAGAAGCACTGTTTTAAATAGCCCGCTATAGCTCCGTTATAGCATGCTATAGCGTTTAAAAAAGGTCTTGCGCTAAGAGACTTTGGTCCAAACAATTTGCTATAAAGTTGAGGCTATGACTTTCTTTCATGGGCCTGTGAAAAAAAAGAAAAAAAGGAGACCAGGTTGAGATTTTCTCAATTTCACCTTATGATTCAGATGTAGGTGTGACGACCCAAGTTGTCACCGAGTGTTTCATCATCCCAAGGCCAATTTTAGGTGGGGCGAGAGAGTCTCGAACTCTCGACCTCAGGATCACTCACGTTATAGCTATGAGACCTACATGCTAGCCAACTGCGCCACCACCCCTTTGTTGGATTAGTGGAATGGGCACCAAAGGACATCAACATAACCACAAGCAAATTAAATCAATCATAGCAATTCATCAACCACCAATAGGACAACGAATATCTACTCAGACATCATAGGAAGGCAACACATCATTGGATAATAATATGAAGCAAAAAGCGCCATGTTCAAGTAGAGGGTACAACGGGTTGGGGGAGAGTGGACCGCTGTAGATAGAGGGGGGAAGGTGATGGATATGTTGGTGAAGATGGCCGCGGTGTTGGTGAAGATCGCGGTGATGATGATGGCCCCCGGCAGTGCTCCGGCGCCACCGAAAGCAAGGGGGAGAGAGGCCCCCTTCTTCTTCTTCTTCCTTGACCTCTTCTCCCTAGATGGGAGAAGGGTTTCCCCTCTGGTCCTTGGATCCAATGGCTTGGGAGGGGCGAGAGCCCCTCCGAGATTGGATCTATCTCTTTGTTTTCTGAGTTCTGGAATTCTGCCCTGGCACCGTTTCTTTTATATCCGGAGATCCATAACTCCGATTGGATTGAAACCTTCGCCCAGATCGTTTTCCAAAAATTAGCTTTCTTGCAGCCAAAGAAGGGCATCAACCACCTTATGAGTTGCCCAGGAGGGTGGGGGGCGTGCACATGTAAAGTGGGCGTGGGCCCCTATCTCCTGGCCACCTCGGGCACCGTCTCGCGTTAATTTTTCTTCCCAAAAATCACAAATATTCCAAAATAATTCTCCGTCCGCTTTTATCTCATTTGGACTCCGTTTGATATGGGGTTTCTGCGAAACATAAAATATGCAACAGACAGAAACTGGCACTGGGCACTGGATCAATATGTTAGTCCCAAAAATAGTATAAAAAGTTGCCAAAAGTATATGAAATTTGAAGAATATTGGCATGGAACAATCAAAAATTATAGATACGACGGAGACGTATCAGCATCCCCAAGCTTAATTCCTGCTCGTCCTCGAGTAGGTAAATGATAAAAAAGATAATTTTTGATGTGGAATGCTACCTAGCATAATCTTGATCATATGTGTAATCATGGCATGAATATAAGACACGAGTGATTCAAGGAAATAGTCTATCATTTGACATAAAAACAATAATACTTCAAGCATGCCAACCAAGCAATTATGTCTTATCGAAATAACATAGCCAAAGAAAGCTCATCCCTACAAAATCATATAGTCTGTCTATGCTCCATCTTTGTCACACAAAATGCTCCCATCATGCACAACCCCGATGACGAGCCCAACAATTGGTTCATACTTTTTAACGCTCTTCAGCTTTTTCAACTCTTATGCAATACATGAGCACAAGCCATGGACATAGCACTATGGTGGTATATGGTGGTGGTTGTGAGGACAGAAAAGGGAGAAGATAGTCTCACATCAACTCGGCGTATCAACGGGCTATGGAGATGCCCATCAATAGATATCAATGTGAGTGAGTAGGGATTGCCATGCAACGGATGCACTAAGAGCTATAAGTGTATGAAAGCTCAAACTGGAAACTATGTGGGTGTGATCCAACTTGATTGCTCATGAAGACCTCGGGCATTTGAGGAAGCCCATCATCGGAATATACGAGCCAAGTTCTATAATGAAAATTCCCACTAGTATATGAAAGTGATAACTCAAGAGACTCTCTATGTGAAGAACATGGTGCTACTCTAAAGCACAAGTGTGGTAAAAGGATAGTAACATTGCCCCTTCTCTCTTTTTCTCTCATTTTTTCTTTTATTTTCTCTCTTTATTATTATTATTATTATTTTCTTTTTGGTGGGCTTCTTTGGCCTCTTTTTTTATTTGGGCTTCTTTGGCCTCTTTTATTTTTCATAAAGTCCGGAGTCTCATCCCAACTTGTGGGGGAATCATAGTCTCCATCATCCTTTCCTCACTGGGGCAATGCTCTAATAATGATGATCGTCACACATTTATTTACTTACAACTCAATATTACAAATCGATATCTCGAACAAAGATATGACTCTATATGAATGCTTCCGACGGTGTACCAGGATGTGCAATGATCTAGCATAGCAATGACATCAAAAAACAAACAAGCCATGAAAACATCATGCTAGCTATCTTACGATCATGCAACGCAATATGACAATGAATGCTCAAGTCATGTATATGATGATGATGGAAGTTGCATGGCAATATATCTCAGAATGGCTATGGAAATGCCATGATAGGTAGGTATGGTGGCTATTTTGAGGAAGGTAAATAATGGGTTCATGATACTGGCGAGAGTTGCGCGGCACAATAGAGGCTAGCAAAGTGGAAGGGTGAATGTGCGTATATCCATGGACTCACATTAGTCATAAAGAACTCATATACTTATTGCAAAAGTCTACTTAGCCCTCGAAGCAAAGTACTACTACGCATGCCCCTAGAGGGATAGATTGGTAGGAAAAGACCATCGCTCGTCCCCGACTGCCACTCATAAGGAAGACAATCAAAAAACACCTCATGCTCCAACTTCGTTACATAACGGTTCACCATACGTGCATGCTACGGGACTTGCAAACCTCAACACAAGTATTTCTTAATTTCACAATTACTCAACTAACATGACTCTAATATCACCACCTTTATATCGCAAAACTATTGCAAGGAATCAAACATATCATATTCAGTGATCTACAAGTTTTATGTAGTATTTTATGACTAACCATGTGAATGACCAATTCCCGTCATCTCTCTAAATAGATATAAGTGAAGAAAGAGAGTTTAGTTCTTTCTATAAAAGATATGCCCACGCTCTAACAAATATAACTGAAGTAAAAGAGCATTCTACAAATGGCGGTTGTCTATGTGAAGAGAAACAGGCAATCCAAACTTCAAATGATATGAGTGAAGCACATGAAGCATTCTATAAATCCATACTCAAAAGATTTAAGTGAAGTGCAACGAGCATTCTATAAATCAACCAATGACTATCTCATACCAGCATGGTGTATAAAATAAAAAAGAAAACTAAATGCAAAATACGCTCCAAGACTTGCACATAATGCATGAACGAAACGAATACGAAAACATACCGATACTTGTTGAAGAACGAGGGGATGCCTTCCGGGGCATCCCCAAGCTTAGACGCTTGAGTCTCCTTGAGTATTTACTTGGGGTGCCTTGGGCATCCCCAAGCTTGAGCTCTTTCCTCTCTTCCTTTTCCTCATATCGAGACCTCCTCGCTTAGACACTTCATCCACACAAAACTTCAACAGAAAACTCAGTAAGATCTGTCAGTATAATAAAGCAAATCACTACTCTAAGTACTGTAGCAAACCAATTCATATTTTGTTTTTTCATTGGGTCTACTTTTACAGAACTTTTTCATGGCTTAGTCCACTGATATAAATTGATAGATTCATCAAAACAAGCAAACTATGCATCAAAAACAGAATCTGTCAAAAACAGAACAGTCTGTAGAAATCGGAACATCCACCATACTTCTGGTACCCCAAAACTTCTACCAAAATTAGGAAAAATAAACAAGTTGTATAGAAAGATAGTGCAAAAGGAATCAGAACCAAGTGACGTTCTAGATAAAAATGTAAAATCGTGCACTACAGCCAAAGTTTCTGTCCTGCACCGTACAAACCAACAAGCATTGTAAACATCCTAAAGGCAAACCTTGGCACATTATTTTTATAATACAATGGAATTGTACAAGGGGGTAATTATTTTTGATGAGAAGTTTCTGTAATCAAGATTCACAAAGTTTCCGTGAGCATGAACAAAGTTCAAGGAGCTCTCCCACTTCAACAATGCTTGTCTCTCTCACTTTCACTTTCCTTTTCGAAAAGTTTTTGGGCTCCCCTCTTTATTTATTTATTTGTTTTTAAACTATATGAAAGCACTCAACAGAAATAAATGACTCTCTAAGACTTCTGGGTTGTCTCCCTGGCAGTTCTTTCTTTAAAGCCATTAAGCTAGGCATATGGTGCTCAAGTAACGGATCCACCCGGATCCCAAGGTATATCAAAGCCAATTTTAATTAACAATGATTTGTAATTTAGTATTAAGCACAAAGTAACATATAACATGAAACAACAAAGTCTAACTCTCTTCATATGCATCGGCATGTCATAAAAGAACAAGTCATGCACACCAAGTAAAGGCCAATGCATAGTATAAGCAGTTTCTTGCAATTTTATCATATTGGAAACATAGAGAGGTGGAGATATAGTTCCTCTCATAATAATTGCGAGTAGGAGCAGAAAGCACATGGATATTATATCTATCAAAATCATCATGTGTAGTAGTAAAACGCAACCCATCAATATAATCCTTAATAAGCACAAACTTCTCTGATATAGTGTAGTAGGGAGAATTCAAAAAGATAATAGGATTATCATGCGTGGGTGCAATAGCAACAATTTCATGTTTAACATAAGGAACTATAGCAAGTTCATCTCCATAAGCATAATTCATATTGGCATCTTGGCCACAAGCATAGCAAGCATCATCAAAAAGGATATTTCAAGAGAATCAATGGGATCATAGCAATCATCATAGCAATCATCCTTCGGTAAGCACGAAGGGGAATTAAACAATGTATGAGTTGAAGAGTTACTCTCATTAGAAGGTGGGCATGGGTGATCAATCCGCTCTTCCTCCTTTTGTTCTTTGCTCCCCTCATCATCTTTTTCATCCAATGAGCTCATAGTTTCATCAATTTCTTCTTCCATATCTTCCTGCAAAATATTAGTCTCTTCTTGGACAACACAGACTTTCTCAATAAATGCATTAATATTGTAATTGTATTCATAATTTTTATAGCAATATCTAAGTATAGCAAAATTTTCAGGTCTATAAACTGCATCATCAAAATCATCAAACTCTTTAAACATAGATTCAATCTCATAAGCACCCATAAAAGCAACGAATTTTTCTATTTGTTCCACATCATAGTAATCATAGATACCATTAGCATAAGAAGCTAAGGTTTCATTATCATTAAATTTGCATGAAAAGGGAAGGTGTGGAGCCTTCATCTTAGAGCAACAAGTATAATCATGTATCATGCATAGTTGACGAGCATACCAACGTAACATAGAAATTTGATCCCATAATAGTTTCCATTTTTGTGTCAAGCGATAATCCCTAAAGTATTCACGTTGATCCAACGTTACTCCCTTAACATAATTGAATGGGGTTTTCTCAGGATTATCAAAGTGGTACATAATATCCTGAACATAACGAGCATCGAGGGTTTTAGGAGGTTCCCCATCTCCATGAGTAGCAAGTACACCTAATTTTTTTGGTATTTCGTGTTCCATATCCATAACTAAAGATAGAGAACAACTTAGAATGGCAAATAAAAATTACTTAGTGATAAAGAAAACAAGCACACACGAGAATATTCACCCCACGCTATTACTCCCCGGCAACGGCGCCAGAAAAATTTCTTGATGACCCGCAAGTATACGGTATAGTTGTAGCCTCTTTCGATAAGTAAAAGTGTCAAACCCAATGAGGAGCTAAAGGTAGAACAAATATCCTCTCAAGCCCTATCTGCCACTGATACGACTCTACGCACGCTTAGTGTTTGCTTTACCTAGAACAAGTATGAAACTAGAAGTACTTTGTAGGTGTGATAGGATAGGTTTGCAAGATAATAAAGAACACGTAAATAAAAAGTAGGGGCTGTTTAGATAAAGAAGCAATAAAGTAAATATAGCGAATGTGGAAAAGTGGTGGTAGGAGTCACTACTAGGAAAAGGCATGCTAGTGGCGCACCAATTTCGCCTTCTAATGGCGCACTACTGGTGCGCCACTAGCATCACGCCATTAGATTTAAATTCTAATGGCGCACCACTGATGCGCCATTAGTATCTGGTGTTCTAATGGCGCACCACGTAGTGCACCATTAGTATTTCCCACAGTGCGCCATTAGAATTCCTCCCAAGGGGCCATATGTACCCATGTGCTTTGGCATACTAATGGCGCACCAGTGGGTGATGCGCCATTAGTGTGATTATCACAGTGCGCCATTAGTGTCTTGTGTGGTGCGCCACTAGTATGAATATTAGGGATTTTTTTTCTTTTTTGATATTTTCACAGGTTACAAAATATATTATTGGACAGAATTTAGACAACACCACACAGGAAGAGCAGATTCATCGAATACAATAGAAGATTAGTCTCCGAATACAATTCATCATATTAGTCTCCGAATTCAAAAGACCAAACAAAGATAGAACACTACAAGTCTCGAGACCGCGAGTAGCGAGTTTGTCTTCACATTACAAGCCAATATCGATCATCTAAACTACCATCACATAGAAGAGAGCTGCGGTCATCACGATGTGCATCATTGCGATGAAACTGGTCTTCATCTGGTTCCTCCAACGCTCCCTCCTCTCTCCCGCTAGATAGCGGGCGTATCTAGATTCCGCCTCCGCCCTAGTGGTGTACCCATTGTAACTTTTACCGTTGAAACGGGGAACCTGTCTCCGACACTCCTCCCAGTCGTCGTAGACTCTGGGAACCTTACTCTTTTACACGACATACGACGGCATCTCTATGCACAAGCCAAATAACAGAAAATACATAATCAATATATAAGTATGCAACAAAAGGATCGGAAGAGAAAAGCAAGACATTAATAGCATGATCTCATGGTCCTACTAATAAATAGCATCGATTACATCTAAGTTGAACGACTGTCCAAATCAAAGAGACATACAAGTTCATTAAAGTTTAATTACAACATGAGCCAATCAATGTTTCAAAACTACACATAGCATCACTACTTTCGACTCGACTCATGGGACCGGAGCATGCATGAAGCCGTTGTCTGTCGTGATGGTCATGAAATCGGAAGCCTGCATTTGTAGCATTGTGTCTATCTCACGGTTGGACAGTTGATATCTGAGGTAGAACTGCCCCAAGGTACGAAGGACATCTTGATGGATAATTTCTGCAAACTCCAACTGGATGCGAAAAATTCTTGTCTGATGTCCGCGTCCTGGATTGCCGACAAGCTCGCGGCACAATCTTTGAGATTATCTGGTAGCAGAAGGTGATGATGGTCCTGTACGATCACCCACATGTGATGGAGGGCGTAGTAGGCATCCTTCTGACCGCCAGGTGGCTGCTTGACGCAGGAGAACTTTGTATTGTGGGCAAACACGTGCGTGCCATACCGCCTACGAACTGGCTTGGCGAAGGTGCCTCCAGATTTGGCATAGCCGGGGAGAACATCATCAAGAACTTTCTTGATATTTGTGTAGTCTATCTTGGAGTCACGGACCGGGTCGAAATACGTGGCCATTGAATATTTCGGGCTTAAGAGGATGAGTGTGCAATGTGTGTCACTGCACAGAACACGGAATGTTAGAAAAAAAAGAACGATCGAAATCTAAGAAATCATATGTTACGGGGCGGTTAGGGGATGACTTACTCGGGAAAGTAAGGCACGAGGAAGTTATCCTTATCTAGGTTTGCTAGAATGATGCCTTCGAGGTAAGAACTCGCGACATGCCGGTCCCCAGCGCTGCAGAAGTTCTTGGCACGCATGTAGAAGGGGTCGACTATCACGATGTCTGGGGTCTTGTCTCTAATGATCCGCATCTCCATACTCAGCGAAAACAGCCGACCGAAGGTGTAGTGCAGCGGATGAAGGTTAAACATAGCAAAGATGTCATCAAACCGAAGGATGATCGTACCCCCGATGGGGCCATCAGAAAGCCCTTGCCCTCTGGCACCTTGGCCACGAAAACCGGGTATGCCACATCATTCTCTCTGAGACGCCGCTTCTCCAAAGAAAGAACACTGTCATGCAGACTCTGCATAGCACCGATTGCAGCATTGAGAATATTTGTCGGTAGCATCACCCTACCCACCACATTCACCCTCCTCGAGATATCCTTAGGTGAAGGTGGCTCGTCCTGAGCACGGATCGTACTCGGTGCCGGCTGGCTCGCACCCTTGTTACTCTTTCTTTTCCGTCCCTTCTTCTTCTGTTGTAATGGGACCGAGTTCTGCTCACAGACCAACTTCTTGAGTGTGTTGGGGCTGATAATATTTGGCTCCTCGGCTATCTGAGGTCGGTGAAGTCGGCAGCTGGAGGCGTCTCCTGAGAACTGAACGCCAGACGACGCCTGTTGCAATTGGGTTTCTCCGCCGTACCAGCTAGACCGCGGTCGTCTTTTGTAGGGTTGCGTTCTTGAGAAAGAGGCCCGCAGAATTCGTCATTGTACCCATGTTCGGCAAAGTACTTATCGACGTTGCTAAATGTATGGCTATCATCGTTGTCGTTGTCGTCCAGATCCTGTGCCATATGCATGTTCGGATCCTGTGCCATAGGGATGTCCGACATGTCCGGTAGCATTGCGGTGGTCTTGCCATGGCTTGGCGCCAGCACCACTAGCGATGTTGTCTTTGGGGTGGTGTCCCCCGCCCCCAAACGAATCTGTCTCTTCAGCCAAAGCAGGGGCCAGCTTATGCAGGCGCTAAGGGTCATCAGATCATCTTCGTCGGCCCCGGTGGGTCGAATCGGAGGTAACAACTCGTCGCAGCCTGGTAGCACCCGAACCAGTTGAACCCTATACATGGTGGGTGGCATCGGTTTACCGTGGAACACGGGGTTGCCCGGTTGAACGATTTTGCCCTTGGTGACATCGACCAAATCGTCGTTCACGAAGTGCAGGAGAGTGCATGGAATGTTGGCGGCGCCCTGCGAAAACATGTAGGGCGTCAGGGATGCCCAGTCAAAGGCAAAGGAGATGAAGTCCTCAGCCGAGAGGCTTAATTAGTTACCGTGATGATGGCGTTGAGCTCGGCTAATGTCGAGGCACCGCAAACGGCGGGCGTGCAACTAACGGAGGGGCCGCTTGCTGCCGAGGTGCCGGCCGACGTACACCCGGGTGCATTAAGCTCCAATACCAGCCGTGCCGGCGTCGGAGACACCAATACCGCCGCCGCTGGAGACACCAATGGCGCCGCCTGTGCGTTGTGCGAGTTGCTACCCATGAAGGTGGGAATCAGGGGCGGCCCCTGTTGGCCACCCGCAATCCACGTCGTCAGCCCATGAATCAATGTAGGCATAATGCCGGTGAGCGTCGATCCCAGTTGTTGTTGCAATTGCTCTTGGATAATCTCCGGAATCCGTGCCACTTGTGCCTTGAGTTCTTGAACCTCGCGTGACTGGCTTTCCGAGCTGGTATTTTTCTCCTTTCACCCACCAGCGGTATAGTATGACGACCATTTTGTGGACAAGCCTTTGGCGGCCACACGACCAGCTGACGACGGCTTACTGAGCTTATCCTTGTTTTTCATTATGTTCAACGCCCTATTTAGAGAGCTGTCCCAAGCATGGGTGCTCTGAGATGACCCCGCGCTACTGCTTTCAGTCTCCTTCTCCAGAACAAGCTCAAGCGCCCTGGTCTTCGGATCCGTGGTAAGCTCCTTTGTTATCGGGTCCTCCTTGTACCGGGCCCTGACATAGTTCGTGGTCTGCTTGTCACTGCTGTATTTCTCGAAGCAGGGCGATAGGCCTTGCTCGGCACGCTCCGCGTCCTCCTTGTCCCATATAGGCTCCGCCACTCTGTAACCACCGGGACCGAGTTTGTGTTCCCCTAAGTTCAACTCCCGCATTTCTTTCCCCCACTGACTTGATTCGGAGGTTGCACTGCTCTCGCACTTGATCTTGAACTCCTTGTAGTCATCTTCGCTGATTGAAGGATTTTTCGCCTTGATCTTCTCATAACTATCACCTTTCTCAATCATTCTCTTCACCGCGCTTCTCCAAGTAGATAGGGCCGTGCTCATCCTCGTGAGGGCGGCACTGTTCACTTTATTCCCTAAGAGGCGTGTGTTTTCAAATTCAGCGGGGAGCTTGTATCGTTCGTGCAGCTTCGTGAAGAGGAGGTTGCGCAAATTCCCTCGGTCCTTATGCCTAAGGTTCTCGGTGTTGATCGAGACGGTGCTCCGAAGAATGCACCCGAGCTGAACCGAGTACCCCTTGACTATATGTTTGGGCTCCATTGGATTTCCGTTGGAGTCCACTTGAGTAAATTCCTCCTTGACGGTGCAGAGCGCGTTCGGGTGCCGGTCCTTCGTTGCCTCTTCGGTTGGCTGCCATCTGTGCATGCGCTGCCATCATCAGTGGTGGCATCCTCGGCGGCACCATCAGTGGTGGCATCCTCGGCGGCACCATCAGTGGTGTCATCCCCGACGCCACTAGGGGTTGTGTAGTCAGGATCGGTGTCTTCCGCGGCGTCCTCATAGAGGTGAGGTTCATCCTCCAACTCTTGGGACAGCTCCCAGAATTGCTTGCCGCCCGAACCACCATCCTCATTGTTGTGGGCCATGTTTCGCTCTAAATAGGAAAAAAGTTTGGTCAAAAAGTTGGTTATTGTCAAGAAACAAGATCATGGTCTCATCATTTAGGGTTTGTCAACACCGAGGCATCCTAAAAGCGAAGCTTCTATCATTTAGGGTTTGTTGACGTCGAGGCACCCTAAAAGCCTAAGCGTACATCATTTAGGTTCTCATCGACACTGAGGCACCCTATAGAAGCCAAGGTTTCATCATTTAGGGTTTGTCGATGCCGAGGCATCCTAAATGCTAAGTTAAGTTTTCATCATTTTCCATACCTGATGGAGTCATGTACCTAGGGTAGGGTCACAGACCTGATCTAAGTACCCTGCCCAAGGACACCCTTAGAAGAGATCACCTTCCAGTCGACCTACGAAGGACTCACTCGACTGACTTGAAGGACTCGACCACGAAGACTCACTCGACTACCAGAAGGTCAAGAGGCACTCTGCACTGCAACGGTCTGTAATTAAGTAGACTTTATGATAGTAAAGACACTTTATGTGGGGCGTTACCAGTAACGCCCCGGACTTAATGTACCTTAAACCCTTCATTACGTGGGTTGGTTGGGGTCCTGGCGCACTCTATATAAGCCACCCCCCTCCACAGGCAGGAGGGTTCGGCACCCTGTAATCCATATACACATAATCCACTCGACCGCCTCCGGGCTCCGAGACGTAGGGCTTTTACTTCCTCCGAGAAGGGCCTGAACTCGTACATCTCTTGTGCTTACAACCTCTCCATAGCTAGGACCTTGCCTCTCCATACCTACCCCCCACTCTACTGTCAGACTTAGATCCACGACAGTTGGCGCCCACCGTGGGGTAGGTGTTTTAGTGATTTTGTGGAGAAGTTGCGATTCTTCCGAGTACTTTCATCATGGTAGCTGCTGGGGTTTTGATCGAGGGTCGAGAGATTCGTCTCGGTGCTCTCACCTTTGTCGCCGACGACTCCGCCTGGCTCCAGGAGGCTCCACTCGACGTCGATGCGCTCCCCGTCCGCGGTGCGATGCATTTTCGCGCATGTGTCTGCGGCGTTCTGCTGCGGCAACCGTCGACCCCATATCGGTCGACTCCCCTATCGACCACCCTCCCGGTCTCCCGCTAGCGCAAGCGCTCGGGTCGGTCGAGGCTTCAGCGGTGGGTGTGACACGCGGTGGCTCGCCAGACAGCCACCACCCAAGTTGCGGCAATCGAGCACGACGAATCTCTCTACGGCCTGTTCGATCTGTCGACTGGCTCCGTAGAGAGTGCATCCGAATGCGATAGCAGTGATCCAGCGGCGGAAATCCTGATGGTCGACGGGCCTCGCAGCCCCCCTGGCTTCGCCCGCGATGGTGGGGCAGGCGACGGAGGCGACCCCGCACGAGACCACGAAGAGTACCAGCCCGAGCCACTCGACTCTCTGCAAAGAGAGGAACTTCGCCGCACGAACATGGATGCCCTGCATACTCCCATCGCAGGAGAAACCCCCGAGGCTCGCGCCTTGGAGGAGGCACGTTTGGCCAATTTGGCCGAACGCGCTCGCCTGGAGAATCTTCAGCGAGCACTCGACGAGCGCGCGCGGCGACGAGTTCCCGATGCCAATCGACGTCAACTCTTCCCGCCGACTCAGGTATATCGAACCCCAATCCAGAATTTAGCAGCTGCGACCCGTATAGCAGAGTCCATCCAGCCCTCTCAGTCGGAAGCTGGCAGAGGCTTGATGCAGATCAGGGATCTGCTCCGGGCAGCAGGAGATCAGAATTCAGCCGTGTCGCAGTCGCGCAACAGAATTCACAGTCGATCCGTCGCTGCGAATACGGTTCAGTCGGCTCACAGTCCCAGATCGCCTCCGCGGCGTGAAGGGCGCGAGAATCAGCGAGACCAATATGGAGACCGACGCGACCGAGATGATAGGCGTCGAGTGCCCACTTCCCCTCCGAGGGGTGGGTCTTACGCTCCTCGACAGCAAGATGACAGACGTCAGCTCAGTGCGGGGCGAAGAGTTCCAGTCGACCCCAGAGAACCAGGCTTCGATGCGCGATCCATTATCATGCAAGGCTTGGTCGACCGGAACAGAGCCCATCGAGGTGGACTCGACAGAGATGCGCCCATGAGCAGTCGAGTGCACGTTTCTGGTCCGGAATGTTTCAGCAGAGCTATCAGAGCCGCAGTGATTCCTCCCAATTTCAGGTTGGCAACAGGAGTCAGCAAGTTCACCGGTGAGTCTAAGCCTGAAACTTGGCTTGAGGACTACCAAGTGGCAGTTCAGATTGGTGGTGGGAATGACGAGGTGGCCATGAAGCATTTGCCCCTCATGTTGGAAGGTTCTGCCAGAGCGTGGTTGAATCAGTTACCTCCTAGCAGTATTTACACTTGGGAAGATCTGTCCCGAGTGTTTGTCAGAACGTTTGAAGGAACTTGCAAGCGACCGGCTGGATTGACGGAGCTGCAAGTCTGCGTGCAGAAGACCAATGAGACCCTCAGGGAGTATATTCAGAGATGGATCACTTTGCACCATACTGTGGAGAATGTGTCTGATCATCAGGCAGTCTGCGCCTTCAAGGATGGTGTCAAGAACAGAGAATTGAGTTTGAAATTTGGTCGAACCGGAGACATGACCTTGAGTCGGATGATGGAAATTGCTACCAAGTACGCCAACGGTGAAGAAGAAGACCGACTCCGAAGCGGCAAGCACAAGCCGAGCCAGTCGGAGAAGGGAAACACCAGTCGGAAACAGAAGCGGAAGGCTGAACCGGCAGCTCCTGGAGAGGCTCTGGCCGTGGCTCATGGAAAGTTTAAAGGGAAACCAAAAGGATCCTGGAACCCTAAAAAGGTAAAGGATAAAGAAGGGAACGACGTGATGGATATGCCGTGTCATATCGACACGAAGAAAGACGAAGAGGGGAATATCATTTACCCAAAGCATACCACTCGCCAATGTCGACTCCTGATCCAGCAGTTTCAAGGAAAACAGTCTAAAGACAAGGAAAAGGAGTCGGACAAGGCCGCAGACAAGGAGGACAGTGAGGAAGGATATCCTCATGTCAACTCCACTCTGATGATCTTTGCAGATGTGGAAAGCAAGAGTCGATTGAAAGTCATTAACCGCGAGGTGAACATGGTTACCCCAGCAAAAGAAAATTATCTGAGATGGTCCCAAACACCCATCACATTCGACCAATCTGATCACCCAACTCATATTGCCACCCCTGGGAGGCAAGCTCTGGTGGTCGATCCAGTTGTCGAAGGCACTCGACTGACAAAAGTGCTGATGGACGGTGGTAGCGGGCTGAATTTGTTGTATGCAGACACACTAAAAGGAATGGGCATTCCGATGTCCCGACTGAGCACCAGTAACATCAGCTTTCATGGAGTTATACCAGGGAAGAAAGCCGAGTCACTCGGCCAAATAGCTCTGGACGTGGTGTTTGGTGATTCGAAACATTTTCGCAAAGAGAAGTTGACGTTTGAGGTCGTGGATTTTCAGAGTGCATATCATGCCATTTTGGGGAGACCAGCTTATGCACGGTTCATGGCTCGACCATGTTACGTGTACCTCAAATTGAAGATGCCCGGCCCCAAAGGAGTGATCACTGTCACCGGTGATCGGAAAAAGGCAGAAGAGTGCTTTCAGAAGGGCTCAAAGATTGCTGATTCCCAGGTGACAACGGTCGAGTTTGAAGAATACAAGCAAAACACAGATCCGAGTGATTTGCTGCGATCCAAGAAACCCGCCACAGAATCTGCATTTCAGTCGTCCGGTGAGACGAAGCCTGTTCACATTCACCCCACCGACCCCGATGCAGCCCCGACCCACATCTCCACAACACTCGACCCGAAATAGGAAGAAGCGCTCATCCAGTTCCTCTGTGAGAACTGGGACATTTTTGCATGGAAGCCCGCTGACATGCCAGGTGTTCCCAGGGGACTGGCTGAGCATGGCCTAAGAGTCGACTCATCAGCAAAACCAGTCAAAGAGCATCTTCGGCGGTCCGCCGTCCAGAAGAGAAAAGCCATTGGTGAGGAAGTGGCTCGACTGTTGGCGGCAGGATTTATCCGAGAGATATACCACTCCGAGTGGCTCGCTAATGTCGTCATGGTTCCCAAGAAGGACAAATCGCTCCGAATGTGCATTGATTTCAAGCACATCAACCGGGCCTGCCCGAAAGATCATTTTCCTCTCCCTCGCATAGATCAAATTGTTGACTCGACCGCGGGATGCGAGAGATTGTCTTTTCTAGACGCCTACTCCGGGTACCACCAGATCCGTCTGTACGGACCCGACGAGGTAAAAACAGCTTTCATCACTCCATTCGGGTGCTTCTGCTATATCACCATGCCATTCGGCCTCAAGAATGCCGGAGCCACATTTATGCGAATGATTCAGAAGTGTCTACTCACTCAAATCAGTCGGAATGTGGAAGCGTATATGGATGATATCATCGTCAAGTCACGAAAAGGTTCCGACCTGCTCGCTGACCTCGCTGAAACATTTGCCAACCTCAGAAGGTATGATATCAGGCTCAATCCATCAAAGTGCACATTCGGAGTTCCTGGTGGCAAGTTACTCGGTTTTCTCGTTTCCGAGCGAGGGATCGACGCTAATCCAGAAAAGATCAGCACTATTCTCTGAATGAAACGCCCTGTGCGAGTGCACGATGTCCAGAAGCTTACTGGATGCTTGGCCGCATTAAGTCGATTCATCTCATGACTCGGTGAAAAGGCATTGCCTCTTTACCGACTGATGAAGAAGGCAGACAAGTTCAAGTGGACTCCAGAAGCTGATGCAGCGTTTGCCGAGCTAAAAGCTCTGCTCTCCACCCAGCCGGTGCTTGCTGCTCCAATCAGCAAAGAGCCTCTGTTGCTTTATATCGCTGCCACAGGACAAGTCGTCAGTACAGTGCTTACGGTCGAGCGGGAAGAAGAAGGAAAAGCTTTCAAAGTTCAGCGCCCAGTGTATTATTTGTCTGAAGTCTTGACTCCATCCAAGCAGAGATATCCTCATTATCAGAAGCTTGTGTATGGAATATACATGACCACAAAGAAGGTTGCTCATTATTTCTCTGATCATTCCATCATAGTCGTCAGCGACGCTCCACTATCAGAGATTTTGCACAACAGAGATGCAACTGGTCGAGTGGCGAAATGGGCGATTGAACTTCTTCCCCTTGATATCAAGTTTGAGGCAAAGAAAGCCATTAAGTCCCGGGCAATAGCAGATTTCCTCGCCGAGTGGATTGAACAGCAACAGCCGACTGAAGTTCACTCGGAGCATTGGACCATGTTTTTTGATGGCTCTAAGATGTTGAATGGTTCTGGTGTTGGGGTTGTCCTGGTTTCCCCCAGAGGAGATAAGCTCAGATATGTGCTCCAGATTCACTTTGATTCCTCCAACAATGAGGCAGAGTACGAGGCCCTCTTATACGGATTGCGCATGGCCATTTCACTCGGCGCCGTCGCCTGATGGTCTATGGTGATTCAGATCTAGTGGTCAACCAAGTGATGAAGGAGTGGGACGTGAGAAGCCCAGCCATGACTGGATACTGCAGTGCAGTGAGGAAGCTGGAAAAGAAGTTCGAGGGGTTGGAGCTCCATCATATACCCCGACTGAAAAATCAAGCAGCTGATGATCTAGCAAAGATAGGTTCCAAGAGAGGGGCCATTCCGAGTGGTGTGTTCTTGGAGCATATACACACTCCGTCAGTCAAAGAAGACCCTTTCACCGAAGAAGCTCCACAGCCCAAGAGTGCCACAGATCCGACTGAGGTTGAAGTCCCAGCAGTAGTCAACTTGGTCATGGAGGTCTTGGTGGTCATTCCCGACTGGACAGTTCCGTATATCGTGTATATCCTGAGAAAAGAGCTCCCGGAGGATGAGGAAGAGGCTCGACAGATCGTCCGTCGATCTAAAGCCTTTACCGTAATCAAAGGACAGCTGTATAGAGAAAGCGCGACTGGAGTTGGTCAGAAGTGCATAACACCAGAAGATGGTCGAATCATCCTTAATGATATCCACTCGGGAACCTGTGGTCATCATGCGTCCTCTCAGACCATCGTGGCCAAAGCATACCGAGCCGGATTTTACTGGCCAAAGGCGAATGAGATGGCAAAGGAAATAGTGGATAAGTGCGAGGGATGTCAGTTCTACTCGAATATGTCGCACAAGCCTGCATCAGCTCTAAAGACCATTCCACTCGTCTGGCCTTTCGCAGTATGGGGGTTGGACATGGTCGGTCCTTTGAGAACAGGGCGAAGTGGCTTCATGCATGTACTGGTGGCAGTCAACAAGTTCACCAAGTGGATTGAGGCTAAACCAATCAAGAACCTTGACGCCGGTGCTGCTGTTAGCTTCATCAGGGAACTGATATTCAGATATGGAGTCCTGCACAGCATCATTACGGATAATGGGTCGAACTTT
Source organism: Triticum aestivum (assembly GCF_018294505.1). Taxonomy (NCBI): domain Eukaryota; kingdom Viridiplantae; phylum Streptophyta; class Magnoliopsida; order Poales; family Poaceae; genus Triticum; species Triticum aestivum. The sequence goes on from NC_057810.1 coordinate 121,110,846, forward strand.
GACTTGGAAGAATTCAGGGATTTCTGCAACTCTCAAGGCACACGAGTCGACTACGCTTCGGTCGCCCATCCACAGACGAATGGACAAGCAGAGCGAGCCAATGGCCTGATTCTCAAGGGATTGAAACCCCGACTGATGCGTGATCTCAAGCATGCAGCTGGAGCTTGGGTCGACGAACTTCCCTCGGTGCTTTGGGGACTGCGGACCACACCTAATCGGTCGACCGGAAGAACTCCATTCTTCTTGGTCGACGAAGCTGAAGCAGTCTTGCCGAGTGATCTTCTCCACAATGCTCCTCGAGTTGAGATCTACAACGAAGCAGAAGCTGAACAAGCGCGGAAGGACGCAGTCGACCTTTTAGAGGAAGAAAGGGAGATGACTCTGATCCGATCGACCATCTACCAACAAGATTTGCGTCGTTTCCACGCCAGAAATGTGAGGGGTCGAGCCTTCCAGGAAGGAGATTTAGTTCTCCGAGTGGATCAGAAGAAACCACACAAGCTTGCTCCTTCTTGGGAAGGACCCTTCATCGTCACCAAAGTTCTCCACAACGGGGCGTACCGTCTTTACAACGTCGAACATAATATCGACGAGCCCCGAGCTTGGAACGCGGAACTACTCCGCCCATTTTACACTTAAGTTTATCACTCGGATGAGTTGCAATAAAGTACTCCTGTAGTTCATGGATTTCAAAATAATAGTGTCATAGTTCCTCCATAATTTTTGTCACTTTTTATTTTTGTCCAATAAAATTTTCCCCTCAGTGGGTGACTTAGCCGCGAATCCGTTTCGCCTAAGTTTGTAAAAATCCTACCGAGTGGTAAGCCAGACTTCCACTCGGAGGCTTAGCTGCAGTCCAAGGACTCGCCTAAATCCTACCGAGTGGTAAGCCAGACTTCCACTCGGAGGCTTAGCTGCAGTCCAAGTACTCGCCTAAGTTATAAAAATCCTACCGAGTGGTAAGCCAGACTTCCACTCGGAGGCTTAGCTGCAGTCCAAGGACTCGCCTAAGTTACCAAAATCCTACCAAGTGGTAAGCCAGACTTCCACTCGAAGGCTTAGCTGTAGTCCAAGTACTCGCCTAAGTTATAAAAATCCTACCGAGTGGTAAGCCAGACTTCCACTCGGAGGCTTAGCTGCAGTCCAAGTACTCGCCTAAGTTATAAAAATCCTACCGAGTGAAGAGCAAACTGTAACGCCCCGAGACCGATGCTCCAGAAGACTTCCAGCTATTCCGAGCTTCGTCGTGTGATTTGTTTTATTTGTTGCATTCATCCTTGCATCATGTGCATTGCATCATGTCATCATGCCATCATATCATTAATTTTTAAAACCTCAACTAAATAAATTGTATGGATTTTTTCAATCCATTTAAATCGAGGGACTCACATGGTGACTTCTCTTTATAACATATCCTCCAATATTAGGGAGCTATATTAAATATTCCATTGTTTTGGAATCACCAAAACACACTTACAAAATAATTTCGTTCCTTTTCTGCTTCAAGTTTGGTCTCCAACCTTGCCAATAATTATTTCATCATTTTCTGGAGCTCCACCAAAAATCCGAACATTTTTGGACCTTCCCAAACCTCACTTCCTATTCAAATCATTTGAATTTAAATCAAATGAGTTTGAATTTAATCTTTCAATCATGCCTCTTTCTATTTTTCTTGGTACGAGCATATTTTTGTGAGTCCAAGGAAATTATCCCCTTGCGCATTTTCTTTCCCTAACCCTCCTTTTCTTTTCTCCTCTCTTTTTGCTTTTCTGCTAAAGTAAATATAAGAGAGAGAAGAGAGAGGTAAGCCCAGCCAGGCCTCTGGCCATTTCCTCTCCACATGGGCCGACCCAACCGGCCTCTCCAGCCGCAGCCCACCTAACCCTCCTACCTAAGCCGGCCCAAGGCCCAGCCGCCTCTAACCCTAGCCCAGCCCCCACGCACCCCATCTCTCCCCTTGTTCCTCCTCCAGCGTCGCAGCCTCCTGCGCCCGATCCTCTCACGGCCGCTCCCCTCGATCCCCTCGCCTCCCTCCTCTCGATCTCTCCCTCTCGCTCGCTCGTGCCCCTTCCACAGAGAAAGGGAGAGGAGCGAGACCCCTCCTCCCGAGTGCGCCTCCCATGTCGCGCCCCGTTCCATCAGCCCCCGCGCCCGGCCTCTGCAACACCACCGGGACGGCCAACTCCGGCGGCCCTCCGTCGCCTGTGGCCGTGCTTCCTCCTCCTGCATCGCGCGCCCAGCTCGCCCCGCCTCGTTCCCAGTTGGAACCGGCGTTCCCGCGCCTCCTCCTCGCCAAGTCCCCGTCGCCCGAGCGCTCGAGGAGAGGAGCTCCTCGAGCACCTGCGCCCGCATCCGTCGTCCTCTGCGTCCAGCATGAGCCCCGCGCTGCTCGTCCTCTCCGTTTGGCCGGAGTTCGTCGGAGCCCCAGCAGCCGCGCCGCTTGTGTGGCTTCGCCTCCCGCAACCCCGCGACGTCGCCTCGCCCTTGTCCCCCCCCCCCTCGCCTCACTGCCGCCTTCTTGCTCATGGTTTGCCGCTGCCTAAACCATCTCCGGCCAGGGTTCCTTTGCCGCCTTGCTGCTGCCACTCGAGGCACTGGTGTTGCTTCATTTTGGATCGACAAGACCGACAAGATCGACTACACAAAACTGCCAGTACCACTACGCACGGGTACACCAAGACCGTCCCGGATAATGTCAAGTACCACGACTACAGCCGGTGTGCATTTTTGTCAAGTCCGACTACGACGTGCACGACTACATTCGATGTGGATTTCGTCAAGTACCCCTTCGGATCGCCAAGTTCATCTACGGAAACATGTACCATCTACCGTCGCCCGAAGACCCGTGTACCACTACCGACGCCGTGTACGACTACTTCCCACGACAACAATTGAACAACTACTTCCACTACGCCCGAATACCGTGGATGCGACAAGTTCCTCTCCGGACATGTACGACTACCATTGCCAAGATCGCGAGTACCTCTACCGTCGCCGTGAACAACTACTTCCCTCGACGACTCGAACCGCTCCGAAAACGCACGCTTCGAAGGTATAACCCCGAGACGCCGTCCGTGGACCGAATGCATGTGTTGTATGAGATGCACCCTATGTTTGCACCGTGCCCGTTTGCTTCATGCACGTTCCTCCTCGTTCGCCATGCCGATGAACCGTGGGAACCCGGTAACCGGGATCACCCCACCATCTCTAGCATGTTCCGCACATCCGCACGCCTCCTTTTGCACCGGTATCTCCATGAGTTACCGGGACCGGAATGTTGCCGTGGCACCATTTTTGTTTCGCCGCCGTGGCACCCTTTTTGTTCCGCCATGGTGACCAAATGCTTCATAACATGCTCATGTCAACATTTTCATATAATTGCATAAACTTGTATATGTCATCCGCATCATGATAACAACAATTAAAATGTTTAATACTGTGTTTGCATTAAACTGCTAAATGCATATGGGGATTTACCGGATTTGTTGTTTTTATATCCGGCCCCATTTAAATTGTTTAGATGGTGTAGTTTATATTATGCTTCACCTCTTGCCATGTTTAACAACAGTTAATATTGTTGGGTAGCTTAAACGAGAGATAACTAAATAATTGACGTGGTGTTCCGTCAACATGCACCTCGTTGCATATTGAGCTCCACTTAACTTGTAGTATTGTTTGTTGCACTTTGCCATGCCATGCCTCATTAAATCGGACATGCATCATACTTGATTGTGCATCGTGCCTTGACTATGCTTGTGTGTTTACCATGGTTGTTTGCTTCTTTCCGGGTTTGCTTCTCTCGTTAGCTTCGGTTTCGTTCCGGAGTTGTGAGGATTCGTTCGACTACGTTCGTTTGTCTTCTTCATGGACTCGTTCTTCTTCCTTGGGGGATTTCAGGCAAGATGATCATACCCTCGAAATCACTACTATCTTTGCTATGCTAGTTTGCTCGCTCTTGCTATGCCAATGCTTCGATGCCTACCATTTGCTTGTCAGCCTCCTAAATTGCCATGACAAACCTCTAACCCACCATGTCCTAGCAAACCGTTGATTGGCTATGTTACCGCTTTGCTTAGCCCCTCTTATAGCGTTGTTAGTTGAAGGTGAAGATTGAAGTTTGTTCCTTGTTGGAACATGGAGATGTTGTTCCTTGTTGGAACATGTTTACTTGTTGGGATATCACAATATATCTTGCTTAATTAATGCATCTATATACTTGGTAAAGGGTGGAAGGCTTGGCCTTATGCCTGGTGTTTTGTTCCACTCTTGCCGCCCTAGTTTCCGTCATATCGGTGTTATGTTCCCGGATTTTGCGTTCCTTACACGGTTGGGCTATAATGGGAACCCCTTGACAGTTCTCCTTAAGTAAAGCTCCTCCAGCAATGCCCAACATTGGTTTTACCATTTGCACTAACAACCTACCACCTTCCCTTGGGTTCTGCAGACTCGATGGTCATATTTATTCTAACCCCCCGGGCCAGTGCTCCTTTGAGTGTTGGTCCGAACTGAGCTGCCTGCGGGGCCACCTCGGGGAAACTTGAGGGTTGGTTTTACTCGTAGCTAGACTCATCTGACTGTGCCCTGAGAAAGAGATATGTGCAGCTCCTATCGGGATTTGTCGGCACATACGGGCGGTGTTGCTGGTTTAGTTTTACCCTGTCGAAATGTCTTGTTGTACCGGGATACCGAGTCTGATCGGAGTGTCTCGGGTGGAGGTCTATTCCTTCGTTGACCGTGAGAGCTTGTCATGGGCTACGTTGGGACACCCCTGCAGGGTATTATCTTCCGAAAGCCGTGCCCGCGGTTATGGGCAGATGGGAATTTGTTAACGCCCGGTTGTAGAAAACCCGAAGTTGACCTTATTTAAAATACATCAACCGCGTGTGTAACCGTGATGGTCTCTTCTCGGTGGAGTCCGAGAAGTGAACACGGTGTTGGAGTTATGCTTGACGTAGGTTGCTATAGGATCACTTCTTGATCATATTTTTATCGACCGTGCTTTGCCTTCTCTTCTCGCTCTCATTTGCGTATGTTAGCCACCATCTATGCTAGCCGCTTGCTGCAGCTCCACCTCATTACTCCATCCTTCCTATAAGCTTAAATAGTCTTGATCTCGCGGGTCGAGATTGCTGAGTCCCTGTGGCTCACAGATACTTCCAAAACCAGTTTGCAGGTGCCTATGTTACTGAGCAGGTGACGCAACCAAGCTCAAGGAGGAGCTCGATGAAGATCTTGCCCTTTGTGTTGTTTCGTTCTAGTTGATCAGTAGTGGAGCCCAGTTGGGGTCGATCGGGGACCTTTGTCGCATTTGGGGTTCTTCTTTTATTTTGGTTCCGTAGTCGGACCTTGATTGTATCTGGATGATGTAATGCTTTATTCATGTAATTGTGTGAAGTGGCGATTGTAAGCCAACTATGTATCTCTTTCCCTTATGTATTACATGGGTTGTGTGAAGATTACCTCACTTGCGACATTGCTTTCAATGCGGTTATGCCTCTAAGTCGTGCTTCGACACGTGGGAGATATAGCCGCATCGAGGGCGTTACAAGTTGGTAATCAGAGCCTTCCCCGACCTTAGGAGCCCCATTGCTTGATCGTTTTTAGCGGCCGAGTTGTGTCTAGAAAAATGTTTTGAGTCATTTAGGAATTATATATCGGAGAGTTTAGGAATTCTTTTTACTCCCAGTCCCTTCGTCGCTCTGGTAAGGCATCCTGACGTAGAGTTTTGACTCTTCTCTTCTCAAATTTCACTAAAAAATTTTAGGATCACGCGGGTATCTTGGAATCGTTCCGATGGTTTTATGATGAGAACATTGTCTTGGTGCCTCCTGTCAGGGGTTTAGTGGAAGTGTCCCGGGGAGTTGAGCTCTGAGGTGTTGTCGTCATAATTTTATCGTTGCAGTTCTGGAATACCTGAGTTTAGTACGCCGACATCGAAAATCTCTTTTATGCAGTTCGTTGGTGAGATAACCCCGATAACCCAGTACTGAGGTGAGTACGGGAGTATTGCCATAACTTGTATAACGGATGCTTTTCGAAGGTTGAGGTAGACGATTTCCGAAGGTTTCTTGGTTATGTGTTGAAGGATGGATACAGCTGGATGTAGGATTTGCTAGTTTTGGGTGAGATATTATGCTTCCCCTGTATCCCCAACACCTGATTGCATAACCGGAAAATTTCGGGAGTTTCATAGGTGGGAATTCAAGTAGCTCTTAGGATATATTTCCGACGGATGTATGATATGAAATTGGGGTTCGACGTCTAGTGGTCCGCCTATTCACGGTTGGTTTTACAGTGGTCTCGTTGTGTCTTAAAGAGTCCTTGGCTATGCCGACTCGGGGACGCTTCGTATGTCATGTGCACTGCCTTGTACATGATGGTGCTGTACGATCGAGCCCGTGTAGGCCCCACCACGAAAACTTCGGACGAAATCTCTATCATATGTTTGTTCTGGCTTATTTTGCAAGCCAATCCTTTGTTTTGTTTTGAGTTGTGGTATTCGAGTTGCTTCGAAGTCAAACGTTGATTCCATACCTTTTCCAAATGGTGTTCTCATATTCCTATGTGAATACTAATCCTTCTTGATCATCGAGTCTGTCTTGTCAATCCTTTTTTTTAACCGGTGTGTCTCTCCTCAAGTGGATCCGTTCACGTCAACATTTGCAAGATCAAGTATCAGTTCTTCTCAACGTTGTTTGTGTCATCCATCTCCAAGTTGCCTTTGTTTTTCCCACCCTCCCTCCCTTTGTTTTTTCTCCAAGGACTAAGATTTCTTCTTCAAGTATCCATTTTATTGATGGGAAGTTTCTCCATTCTTTTCCGTCAATGTTCTTATCCGGTGATTCTCATGAAGATTCTAATGGAGCTTCAAGTTCGTCATTCCTCGTTCTTTTCTTCTCCGGTGGATTTAATTCAAGCTTTGGTATTAAGCATACTCCTTTTCTTTTTTTCCAATGCTTTTCTTATGCCGGCGCACCTCTTAATCATCCATCTCTCGCTATTAAATTGTTCTGGAGTGCTCAAGATATCTCGAAGATTCGTGTTTCCACTCTGCATTCGTTCAAGCTCTTTCGAGATTGGTATCTCATTCAAGTCATTTAATTCAACCGGTGCAACATCTCTTTTAAATCTTTTCAACGGTGTTCTTTTGAGTGGGCCCTAACCCACAGGTCTTTTCCCAGGATCTTACCTGACTCTTCTATTTTCCCAGAGCTATCCTAAATCCTTCTCCAAGTTTGACGTAAGAATGAGTTATCATTAGTCAAATGCTTTTCTCCAAGATCTTTCAAATTCTTTTCATAGTTGGCTCAACCTCTTCGCTTTTGATTCTTCCGGTGTGCCTCAATAATTCTTGGTGGTGTTTCTCGTTGTCATTCTCATCATTTGAAGACCGAAGAAGAGTTTCTCTTTATTCTTTCTCTATTCTCTTCAAGATTCATGGTGCTAGCTTGTTGCCATCCTCTCATAATTGTTTTCGATTGTGAGAATCTTTTTCACCCATCAGGAGATATTCAAGAGTCTTCTAAGTTTGTCATCCGGAGTCCATCAATTCAGGTTTATTCATTCTCTGCCGTCAGTTATCATTCTCCTATCTTGCCGGTGCATCTATCGAATATCCTCTAATCAGTTCTTGATCTCTTTGTTCTCATGTATCTAGTTTGTCTCAAGCACCTTCGTTCATTTGCTAATTCTTACCGGTGATGCACCCCTACTTCGATCATTTTCAATTCTTACGGTGGTTCTTTCAAGATCTCTCTTCCTTGTTCATCATATCAATTCATTTGTTGTTCCAATCCTACCGGTGGTTCGTTGAAGACCTTCTCAAGTTTACGCTATATCTCTTTTAATCCTTTCTACGAGAATAAGTAGTATGCCAAATCCGTTGATTGTCATCAATTTAATTGGTGAAGGATAAGCATAACATAATTCTTATTCTTGTTCATCCAAGTGATTAATTCTTTATTCCGGAGGCCCTTAAAATTCTCGGTTTCATTTGTTTCATCTTCTCTTTTTCCCGGAGTTCCAAGCTCTAATTATCACGGAGATCCATCTAAATCATTGCAAGGATTCACCTTGTGTTTTCAATTTCTCTTTCTTTTCATTCCTTTTGTTTACCGGAGTTCTTCATGGAGGTTCTACATGATGGTTCATCAAGGATTTAATTCCCTTCTCAAAGTTTTCATCGAGATTCTTTCCTAAGGAGCTCAAGCTTTCTTCATATGGTAATCCGGAGTGCAATTCTTTCTACCATATTTTGGAGGTGGTATTATGTCATTCTTGATAATTTGAGTTCATGTTCCATGATTCACATGTTGTTAAGAATGAGTTATTTTTAAATCCATCAACCTCGTTGTTGGAGTTATCTTGTGTCATATTTCACCTAAAAGCCTTCCATTGGAATGTTGCTATTTGTGGTGCTTGCCAATGATCCAAGTTATCTCTTTATCATCTTGGTGGAAGAAGTGTTCATCTCTTCGTCGATCTAAAGCTAGCAATCGTTTCCGTTAGTGGCCGGTTCTCACCTCATAATTTTGAGATGTTTTCCATAAGCCCACTACAAGCTTATTCGTTTCGTTGTTGGTTTTTCCCAACAACCCCGTTGTAACCTTCTTGGAAGAGTGCTTTCCAAGCTCAATTGTGGCAGAAGTTGCCATTTCCCCCTCCATTCTGTTATTCCAATGACCTATCTTCTATTCTTTCTTCCGGAGGCATTGTGACGTTGCTCTTTTCACTCACCATCTCGATTCGTGAGGATCGTGTTCTTTTCTTGCTTATCCATTTAACCGGAGTGTCGTGTTTTCATTCGAGTTCTCTAATCTTATCAAGTTTTCCCTCCTTCCTCAACTGGAGAGCTGTCTGAAATCCTTCTTACCCATTGTGTCATTCTTTCAATAGTTCCGGAGGCAGTGTGTTGTTGATTTCATCAAGTAACATCCCATCTTCTCAAGTTCATGTTCTATTCCTTCCATGTTCAACCGGAGTACTGCCCGAATTCTTCCCCTCTCATCTTGTTTTAACCGGAGTGGTTTCGAATTCTATCTTGTCCATTAAACTCTTGATTCATGTCTTTGCAACCTTCAAGTTCTCGTAATGTTCCTTGTTCCTCTTTCTAACGGATTGTTTGCAATCTCGTTCATCTCCTTTGTATTCTTTCTTTCAATTGTTCAACCTCTCAAGGTTCTTTGGTTTCACTCATTGGTCGAAGAAGCAACTTAGTTTTACCTCTTCTCTTCCTCTTCCGTTTCTCTCCGGTGCCATCCTAGATCTCGGGACGAGATCCTCTTGTAGTGGTGGAGTGTTGTAACGCCCCGAGACCGATGCTCCAGAAGACTTCCAGGTATTCCGAGTTTCGTCGTGTGATTTGTTTTATTTGTTGCATTCATCCTTGCATCATGTGCATTGCATCATGTCATCATGCCATCATATCATTAATTTTTAAAACCTCAACTAAATAAATTGTATGGATTTTTCGATCCATTTAAATCGAGGGACTCACATGGTGACTTCTCTTTATAACATATCCTCCAATATTAGGGAGCTATATTAAATATTCCACTATTTTGGAATCACCAAAACACACTTACAAAATAATTTCGTTCCTTTTCTGCTTCAAGTTTGGTCTCCAACCTTGCCAATAATTATTTCATCATTTTCCGGAGCTCCACCAAAAATCCGAACATTTTTGGACCTTCCCAAACCTCACTTCCTATTCAAATCATTTGAATTTAAATCAAATGAGTTTGAATTTAATCTTTCAATCATGCCTCTTTCTATTTTTCTTGGTATGAGCATATTTTTGTGAGTCCAAGGAAATTATCCCCTTGCGCATTTTCTTTCCCTAACCCTCCTTTTCTTTTCTCCTCTCTTTTTGCTTTTCTGCTAAAGTAAATATAAGAGAGAGAAGAGAGAGGTAAGCCCAGCCAGGCCTCTGGCCATTTCCTCTCCACATGGGCCGACCCAACCGGCCTCTCCAGCCGCAGCCCACCTAACCCTCCTACCTAAGCTGGCCCAAGGCCCAGCCGCCTCTAACCCTAGCCCAGCCCCCACGCACCCCATCTCTCCCCTCGTTCCTCCTCCAGCGCCGCAGCCTCCTGCGCCCGATCCTCTCGCGGCCGCTCCCCTCGATCCCCTCGCCTCCCTCCTCTCGATCTCTCCCTCTCGCTCGCTCGTGCCCCTTCCACACAGAAAGGGAGAGGAGCGAGACCCCTCCTCCCGAGCGCGCCTCCCATGTCGCGCCCCGTTCCATCAGCCCCCGCGCCCGGCCTCTGCAACACCACCGGGACGGCCAACTCCGGCGGCCCTCCGTCGCCTGTGGCCGTGCTTCCTCCTCCTGCATCGCGCGCCCAGCTCGCCCCGCCTCGTTCCCAGTTGGAACCGGCGTTCCCGCGCCTCCTCCTTGCCAAGTCCCCGTCGCCCGAGCGCTCGAGGAGAGGAGCTCCTCGAGCACCTGCGCCCGCATCCGTCGTCCTCTGCGTCCAGCATGAGCCCCGCGCTGCTCGTCCTCTCCGTTTGGCCGGAGTTCGTCGGAGCCCCAGCAGCCGCGCCGCCCATGTGGCTTCGCCTCCCGCAACCCCGCGACGTCGCCTCGCCCTTGTCCCCCCCCTCGCCTCACTGCCGCCTTCTTGCTCATGGTTTGCCGCTGCCTAAACCATCTCCGGCCAGGGTTCCTTTGCCGCCTTGCTGCTGCCACTCGAGGCACTGGTGTTGCTTCATTTTGGATCGTCAAGACCGACAAGATCGACTACACAAAACTGCCAGTACCACTACGCACGGGTACACCAAGACCGTCCCGGATAATGTCAAGTACCACGACTACAGCCGGTGTGCATTTTTGTCAAGTCCGACTATGACGTGCACGACTACATTCGATGTGGATTTCGTCAAGTACCCCTTCGGATCGCCAAGTTCATCTATGGAAACATGTACCATCTACCGTCGCCCGAAGACCCGTGTACCACTACCGACGCCGTGTACGACTACTTCCCACGACAACAATTGAACAACTACTTCCACTACGCCCGAATACCGTGGATGCGACAAGTTCCTCTCCGGACATGTACGACTACCGTTGCCAAGATCGCGAGTACCTCTACCGTCGCCGTGAACAACTACTTCCCTCGACGACTTGAACCGCTCCGAAAACGCACGCTTCGAAGGTATAACCCCGAGACGCCGTCCGTGGACCGAATGCATGTGTTGTATGAGATGCACCCTATGTTTGCACCGTGCCCGTTTGCTTCATGCACGTTCCTCCTCGTTCGCCATGCCGATGAACCGTGGGAACCCGGTAACCGGGATCACCCCACCATCTCTAGCATGTTCCGCACATCCGCACGCCTCCTTTTGCACCGGTATCTCCATGAGTTACCGGGACCGGAATGTTGCCGTGGCACCATTTTTGTTTCGCCGCCGTGGCACCCTTTTTGTTCCGCCATGGTGACCAAATGCTTCATAACATGCTCATGTCAACATTTTCATATAATTGCATAAACTTGTATATGTCATCCGCATCATGATAACAACAATTAAAATGTTTAATATTGTGTTTGCATTAAACTGCTAAATGCATATGGGGATTTACCGGATTTGTTGTTTTTATATCCGGCCCCATTTAAATTGTTTAGATGGTGTAGTTTATATTATGCTTCACCTCTTGCCATCTTTAACAACAGTTAATATTGTTGGGTAGCTTAAACGAGAGATAACTAAATAATTGATGTGGTGTTCTGTCAACATGCACCTCGTTGCATATTGAGCTCCACTTAACTTGTAGTATTGTTTGTTGCACTTTGCCATGCCATGCCTCATTAAATCGGACATGCATCATACTTGATTGTGCATCGTGCCTTGACTATGCTTGTGTGTTTACCATGGTTGTTTGCTTCTTTCCGGTTTGCTTCTCTTGTTAGCTTCGGTTTCGTTCCGGAGTTGTGAGGATTCGTTCGACTACGTTCGTTTGTCTTCTTCATGGACTCGTTCTTCTTCCTTGCGGGATTTCAGGCAAGATGATCATACCCTCGAAATCACTACTATCTTTGCTATGCTAGTTTGCTTGCTCTTGCTATGCCAATGCTTCGATGCCTACCATTTGCTTGTCAGCCTCCTAAATTGCCATGACAAACCTCTAACCCACCATGTCCTAGCAAACCGTTGATTGGCTATGTTACCGCTTTGCTTAGCCCCTCTTATAGCGTTGTTAGTTGCAGGTGAAGATTGAAGTTTGTTCCTTGTTGGAACATGGAGATGTTGTTCCTTGTTGGAACATGTTTACTTGTTGGGATATCACAATATATCTTGCTTAATTAATGCATCTATATACTTGGTAAAGGGTGGAAGGCTCGGCCTTATGCCTGGTGTTTTGTTCCACTCTTCCCGCCCTAGTTTCCGTCATATCGGTGTTATGTTCCCGGATTTTGCGTTCCTTACACGGTTGGGCTATAATGGGAACCCCTTGACAGTTCGCCTTAAGTAAAGCTCCTCCAGCAATGCCCAACATTGGTTTTACCATTTGCACTAACAACCTACCACCTTCCCTTGGGTTCTGCAGACTCAATGGTCATCTTTATTCTAACCCCCCCGGGCCAGTGCTCCTTTGAGTGTTGGTCCGAACTGAGCTGCCTGCGGGGCCACTTCGGGGAAACTTGAGGGTTGGTTTTACTCGTAGCTAGACTCATCTGACTGTGCCCTGAGAAAGAGATATGTGCAGCTCCTATCGGGATTTGTCGGCACATTCGGGTGGTGTTGTTGGTTTAGTTTTACCCTGTCGAAATGTCTTGTTGTACCGGGATACCGAGTCTGATCGGAGTGTCTCGGGTGGAGGTCTATTCCTTCGTTGACCATGAGAGCTTGTCATGGGCTAAGTTGGGACACCCCTGCAGGGTATTATCTTTCGAAAGCCGTGCCCGCGATTATGGGCAGATGGGAATTTGTTAACGTCCGGTTGTAGAAAACCCAAAGTTGACCTTATTTAAAATACATCAACCGCGTGTGTAACCGTGATGGTCTCTTCTCGACGGAGTCCGGGAAGTGAACACGGTGTTGGAGTTATGCTTGACGTAGGTTGCTATAGGATCACTTCTTGATCATATTTTTATCGACCGTGCTTTGCCTTCTCTTCTCGCTCTCATTTGCGTATGTTAGCCACCATATATGCTAGTCGCTTGCTGCAGCTCCACCTCATTACTCCATCCTTCCTATAAGCTTAAATAGTCTTGATCTCGCGGGTCGAGATTGCTGAGTCCCCGTGGCTCACAGATACTTCCAAAACCAGTTTGCAGGTGCCTATGTTACCGAGCAGGTGACGCAACCAAGCTCAAGGAGGAGCTCGATGAAGATCTTGCCCTTTGTGTTGTTTCGTTCTAGTTGATCAGTAGTGGAGCCCAGTTGGGGTCGATCGGGGACCTTTGTCGCATTTGGGGTTCTTCTTTTATTTTGGTTCCGTAGTCGGACCTTGATTGTATCTGGATGATGTAATGCTTTATTCATGTAATTGTGTGAAGTGGCGATTGTAAGCCAACTATGTATCTCTTTCCCTTATGTATTACATGGGTTGTGTGAAGATTACCTCACTTGCGACATTGCTTTCAATGCGGTTATGCCTCTAAGTCGTGCTTCGACACGTGGGAGATATAGCCGCATCGAGGGCGTTACACAAACCTCTCACTCGGGGGCTTAGCTGCAGCCCAGTGCTCGCCTAAGATATAAAAATCCTATCGAGTGAAGAGCAAACCTCTCACTCGGGGGCTTAGCTGCAGCCCAGTGCTCGCCTAAGATATAAAAATCCTACCGAGTGAAGAGCAAACCTCTCACTCGGGGGCTTAGCTGCAGCCCAGTGCTCGCCTAAGATATAAAAATCCTACCGAGTGAAGAGCAAACCTCTCACTCGGGGGCTTAGCTGCAGTCCAAGTGCTCGCCTAAGATATAAAAAATCCTACCGAGTGAAGAGCAAACCTCTCACTCAGGGGCTTAGCTGCAGCCCAATGCTCGCCTAAGATATAAAAATCCTACCGAGTGAAGAGCAAACCTCTCACTCGGGGGCTTAGCTGCAGCCCAGTGCTCGCCTAAAATATAAAAATCCTACCGAGTGAAGAGCAAACCTCTCGCTCGAGGACTTAGCTGCAGCCCAGTGCTCGCCTAAGATATAAAAACCCTACCGAGTGAAGAGCAAATCTCTCACTCGGGGGCTTAACTGAAGCCCAGCGCTCTCCTAAGTGGATTAAGGAATAAGTCGACTGCAGTGAGCGTCTTGCTTTAAACCTGCAAAAGATATTTCAAGCCAAAAGCAATCATATTCAAACATCAAATTCAAGTTCGGAACGATACCTAAAGGAACCGAAAGTGCTCAGGCGCTAAGCCTGTTAAGGTTTATCGGTTACAACTCCACTTGGCATACCGAGGCAAATTTAAAGCGTCGAGCTTAAAAGAAGTTTTTTACTCCTCCTATGGAGGGCTGGAAGGTGCAACAAACTCATCAAGATCAATTCCGTCTGTGATCCGAGTGGCAGCAGCAATGAAAGTTTCCATAAAGGACCTGAAGTCGTGTTTCTTGGTGTTGGCCACCCGGAGGGCCGCCAGCTTGTCTTCTCGCGCATCTTTGCAGTGGACTCGGGCCAGACACAGAGCAACATCTGCACCGCACCGAGCCGAGGACTTTTTCCACTCCTGCACTCGACCCGGGACCGTGTTCAAGCGAGCCACCAGCGACTCGAGATCGTTCTGGAGTGTCTCCCTGGGCCAGAGCGTTGAGTCGATGCGAGATGTGGCGACCTCCAGCCTTGCAAGATAGTCCACGACAGCTGCAACACGGGACTCCAGTCGGAAAACATTCATGGCAACTTCGTCGTTCACCGGAGAATTGACAGGGTCAAGGTTTGGTTCCAGCCGGCTAGTCTTTTCTTCAAAGTCTTGACAAAATTCTGCAAGGGCGATCACCGAGTCAAGGCAATGGTCGAATGGAAAAATCACAGTTGAAAATGATTGTTGAGCATAAAGGTTTACCTTCAAGCATAAGGAACAGCTTCTTGGCAAGACCACTCAGGAAGGCCTCCAGATCATTTTTCTTCTCAAGAGCAGCTTTCAGATTAGTATTTTCTTGTTCAAGCTTGGTGACTGAAGCTAACTTCTCGTCGGCAAGCTTGATCTTCTCAGCTAGTTCAAGGTCTTTTTTCTGTTGGGCCTCCTTCACCTTACCTGCAAGTTACAGCAAGATCAGATTTTGAAACAAGTAAAGGGAAAAAGCAGTCGTCGAGATCTCACCAAACATACCTTTGGTCTCCTCCTTTGCCTTCGTCAGATTCTCCTGAGCCAGCTTCAAATCCAGCTCGAGCTAAATGTGTTTGTTTTCCAGCTCAGTGTAGCGAGCCGCAAGGTCACAGGATCTCTGCGAAGAATCAATCGACTAAATGTCAAAGATAATTCACTTCCGAGTGAAAAAGGAAAAATCATGCGTTTCTAAGACTACAGCCGAATACAAGCATTAGACCGTAGTCTCGGGGACTACACCCAGTGGGTGCACTCAGCGTGCCCCCACTAATCCTGTTGAAGACAGAGTCGACCAGTCGACCTAAAAAAAAACAAGGTGTATTCTTTAAGACTGTAATCGACTGCAAGCAGTCGACCACAGTCTCGGGGACTACACCCAGTGGGTGCACTCAGTGTGCCCCCACCGGTTTGCGAAATCCAGTCGCCATAGTCGAATGACGGAAAGACTGAACTTATAAAGCCTAAGGCCGACTGCCAGCACTCGACCTTAGCCTTGGGGACTACACCCAGTGGGTGCACTCAGCGTGCCCCCACCGGTTTGCGAAATCCATTCGCCATAGTCGAATGACGGAAAGACTGAACTTATAAAGCCTCAGGCCGACTGCCAGCAGTCGACCTTAGCCTTGGGGACTACACCCAGCGGGTGCACTCAACGTGCCCCCGCTAACACGGAGTTTAAATCGACACACCCAGTGGGTGATTACTATAAATTCTGGAAAGAAAACAAGCGGTGGTCGACTGACCTGAACATTGCTTTGAAGGGCGGAACTGGCGTCGTAAGCTGCCTGGCTCGCATCCCGGATGGTCTTCAACTGCTCCATCATGATCCCTGCCTGGCGTATCGCCTCCTTCGCGGCGCCAGCTTGGTCCTCTGGGACGTGGTGCGTCGTGAAGAGGGAGGGCTGCAGAGCACTCGTCAATGGATCTGCGAAGGACACAGTGTGTCGAGTGGTGTTCTCCTCCTCCGCGACCAGAGTCTCAGGCACCGTCACATCCTGGGACACCCTGCCGGCAGACGCTTTCCTACTCCTTCTGGGCTTCAGCGGTTCCTCATCTTCATCATCATCAGGGAGAGTGATAACAACATTGGATGGAGCTACAGAAAAGAATCAGAATTAGAGATCATGAGTCAGTCGACTAGAAACGGTGTTAAGAGTATAGTACCAGGTTTTGAGGTTGCTGCGTCCTCCATCTCATGGTCGTCAGCCCGGGCTGAGGTCTCAGAAGTAGTAGCACTGTAACTCCAAAGAGTCAGTCGACTAACTCCAGCGCCAACCAGAGATAATGTTCGCAGAAAACAAGAAGACTCGAGCAGCATGATTACCCTGATATGGTGGGGATGGACACCTTCATCTTCGGCAGGAGCTTGTTCGGCTTTGACGGGTCCGCCCTGGGCTGCTTCGACGCCTTTTCAGTCGGCGCCGGAGAGGTGGTCCGAGGGCGCTTGGTCGACTATGTAACAGTCGCAACCCCTTTGCCACGTTCAGTCGCAGGGTCATGGACAAGTTTCGACCGCCTTTCCGAGCGCGGTGGTGCGACCTCCTCCTCCTCCTCCTCTTCCTCGTCCTCATCGTCATCATCATCATCGTCATCATCATCATCATCATCGTAAGCGACGTCCGAGTCCCACTCCTCCTCCTGGCTCTCGCCCCCGCTCGCTTCTCCCTCCTCGGTCGGAGCCTGTGCTCCATTGGGCATCGAGTACAGCTTAGTGAGGGCCTGATAGACATCAAGACAAAGATCAGTCGACCGATCGGCAGAGAAAACAGAAATAAATGTGACGAGAATACAATGGGAAGTGGAGCAGACATACCTTGTTTGGATCACTGTGGCAGTCGAGTGGAGGAATCCTTCTGGCTCCGCGAGGGTTATCCTTGTTCCCAGTAACAGCGGCCATCCACCTTTCCAGAGTGGCATCGTCGACTGCTTCTGGATTGACCCGAGTCACATCCTCAGTCCCGCAGTACAACCACATGCAATGGCTCCAGAACTGAAGAGGCTGGATACGACGCCTAAGAAAAACCTCCAGGAGATCCATACCCGTCACTCCCTCCCGAACCAACTGAACTACACGCTCCATCAGCATCTTCACGTCAGCTTTCTCCTCCGGAATCACCTTCAAAGAGGAGGGCTTGTTCACTCGGCCCATGGTGAACTGAGGGAGTCCACTCGACTGCCCTGGCGTCGACTGATCCTGGCAGTAGAACCAGGTCGACTGCCAACCTCTGACTGACTCGGGAAATGTCATGGCTGGGAAGGTGCTCTTGTTCCTCACCTGGATCCCCAGACCCCCACACATTTGGACAACTCGGGTTTTTTCGTCGCCTGGGCTCGCCTTCTTCACGGTCTGAGAGCGACACGTGAATATGTGCTTGAACAAACCCCAATACGGTCGACAACCCAGGAAACTCTCACACATGGACACAAACGCGGCAAGATAGGCGATAGAATTCGGGGTGAAGTGGTGGAGTTGCGCTCCAAAGAAGTTCAAGAAACCACGGAAGAAAATGCTCGGCGGCAAAGAAAATCCGCGGTCGACATGGGTAGCCAGAAGCACGCACTCACCCTCTTCTGGCTGGGGCTGCCACTCTTTCCCCGGAAGCCTCGCAGCTCCATGAGGGATCAGGCCATCGTTGGCCATGTCGAGGAGATCCTTCTCCGTGATGGTCGACTGGATCCAATCTCCCTGGACCCAGCCTTTCGGAAGGCGAGATCTAGACAAAGACCCGCCACGACTGGTGGATCTCCCCTTCGCCTTCTCCGTCGCCGGCGCCTTCTTCGCGCGTTCCAACGCTGCCGTCTTCTCCTTGACCATGGCTGCCGGCGGGACGCGCGAGGAGAAGTTGTGCGGAGGCGAGAGCGAGCGCGTTGGGCAGAGACGAAGGGAACAGAGGGAGAATGCTGAGGCACTGTTCAAAAAACCCTCGCCGGGCGCATTTATAAGATCCCTTCCGAGTGGATGACAGGTGGGCCCGGTCGATCTAATCATATCCTGAACAGTTACACGGACGCGATATGTGGCGAAAAAAGCGGCGCGGGGATCGAGGCGTCTATGCCCTGTCCCGTCCGAACACCGCGGTCTGCCCCGCTTCGCACGCTTCCCCAAATTTTGCATCCCGCGGAATCCGCGAACGGCAGATCGGTCTGCCAAACGCGGGATTTCCTGCGGTCCGTCGCTCGGAAATCGGCGAAGTCCAAAAGATCACTCGACGAAGGAAAAGAATGGATCGAGTCGACTGAAGAAAAGTTGCTCACTATCAACAAAGAGATTTTTTTCAAAACAACGCACGACCAGTATGCGAAGGCTAATCGGAAACAACATCAACTCCTTCATCACTCGAGCCTCGATCCATTCGGGGGCTAATGATGGAGTCATGTACCTAGGGTAGGGTCACAGACCTGATCTAAGTACCCTGCCCAAGGACACCCTTAGAAGAGATCACCTTCCAGTCAACCTACGAAGGACTCACTGGACTGACTTGAAGGACTCGACCACGAAGACTCACTCGACCACCAGAAGGTCAAGAGGCACTCTGCACTGCAACGGTCTGTAATTAAGTAGACTTTATGATAGTAAAGACACTTTATGTGGGGCGTTACCAGTAACGCCCCGGACTTAATGTACCTTAAACCCTTCATTACGTGGGTTGGCTGGGGTCCTGGCGCACTCTATATAAGCCACCCCCCTCCACAGGCAGGAGGGTTCGGCACCCTGTAATCCAGATACACATAATCCACTCAACCGCCTCCGGGCTCCGAGACGTAGGGCTTTTACTTCCTCCGAGAAGGGCCTGAACTCGTACATCTCTTGTGCTTACAACATCTCCATAGCTAGGACCTTGCCTCTCCATACCTACCCCCACTCTACTGTCAGACTTAGATCCACGACAATACCTTCAGCAGCAGCTCTGGCACCTTTCGCTTCTTTCCCAGTACGACAAGTCCCAGAAAACAGACCTCGTTTTCCATACCTTCAGCAGTGGCTCTGGCGCCTTTCGCTTCTTTCTCGGCTCTGGCGCCTTTTGCTTCTTTCCCGGCAGTGGGCAATCCTTCCAATTTTTCAACAGCTGGTCTATTTCCTGGCTGCTCCTTGTACGCGGGCGTCTTCGGGGTTCGGTTTCACCATCGAACAGATCCTTGCGTTTCCTCCACGGGTCATCGTTGATACGTCTCCGTCGTATCTATAATTTTTGATTGTTCCATGCCAATATTCTTCAACTTTCATATACTTTTTGGCAACTTTTTATACTATTTTTGGGACTAACATATTGATCCAGTGCCCAGTGCCAGTTCCTGTCTGTTGCATGTTTTTTGTTTCGCAGAAACCCAATATCAAACGGAGTCCAAACGGGATAAAAACGGACGGAGATTTTTTTTGAAATATTTATGATTTTCTGGAAATAAAATCAACGCGAAACGGTGTCCAGGGTGGTCACGAGGTAGGGGGGCGCGCCCTACCCCCAGGCGCGCCCCTGACCCTCATGGTCCACCCGTAAGGCGGTTGATGCCCTCCTTCTGGCGCAATAAAGCTAATTTTACAAGGAAGATCTGAGCGAAAGATTCACCCCAATCGGAGTTACGGATCTCCGGATATAAAAGAAACGGTGAAGGGGTAGAATCTGCCAACGCAGGAAACGCAGAAACAGAGAGATAGATCCAATCTCGGAGGGGCTCTCGCCCCTTCCAAGCCATGGGATCCAAGTACCAGAGGGTAAACCCTTCTCCCATCTAGGGAGAAGTCCAAGGAAGAAGAAGAAGAAGGGGGGCTCTCTCCCCCTTGCTTCCGGTGGCGCCGGAATGCCGCCTGGGGCCATCATCATCACCGCGATCTTCACCAACACCGCCGCCATCTTCACCAATATCTCCACCAACTCTTCCTCCCTCTATGCAGCGGTGTAACCTCTCTCTTACCCGCTGTAATCTCTACTTAAACATTGTTCTCAACGCTATATATTATTTCCCAATGATGTATGGCTATCCTATGATGTTTGAGTAGATCTGTTTTGTCCTAATGGCTATTTGATGATCGTGATTGGTGTGAGTTGTATGTTTTATTATTGGTGCTGTCATATGGTGCCCTCCGTGTCGCACAAGCATGAGGGATTCCCGCTGTAGGGTTTGCAATATGTTTATGATTCGCTTATAGTGGGTCCTTGAGTGACTGAAACACAAACCCGGGTAAGAGGGATTGTTGCATATGGGATAAAGGGGACTTGATACTTTAATGCTATGGTTGGGTTTTACCTTAATGAATCTTTAGTAGCTGTGGATGCTTGCTAGAGTTCCAATCATAAGTGCATATGATCCAAGTAGAGAAAGTATGTTAGCTTATGCCTCTCCCTCAAATAAAATTGCAATAATGATTACCGGTCTAGTTATCGATTGCCTAGGGACAAATAACTTTCTCGTGACAGCAAGCTCTTTACTTTTACTAATTTAGTTATGTATTTATCTAAACAGCCCCTAGCTTTTATTTACGTGCTCTTTATTATCTTGCAAAGCTATCCAACAACACCTACAAAGTACTTCTAGTTTCATACTTGTTCTAGGTAAAGCAAACGTCAAGCGTGCGTAGAGTTGTATCGGTGGTCGATAGAACTTGAGGGAATATTTGTTCTACCTTTAGCTCCTCGTTGGGTTCTACACTCTTATTTATCGAAAACTGTTGCGATCCCCTATACTTGTGGGTTATCAAGACCTTTTTCTGGCGCCGTTGCCGGGGAGTCATAGCGTGGGGTGAATATTCTCGTGTGTGCTTGTTTGCTTTATCACTAAGTAATTTTTATTTGCTGTTCTTAGTTGTTCTCTATCTTTAGTTATGGATATGGAACGCAAAATACCAAAAAATCAGTTGTACTTGCTACTCATGAAGATGGGGTAACTCCTAAAACCCTCGATTCTCATTATGCGAAAGATATTATGTACTACTTTGATAATCCTGAGAAAGCCCCATTCAACTTTATAACGGGAGACACGTTGGATCAACGTGAATACTTTAGGGATTATCGCTCGACACAAAAAGGGAAACTATTATGGGATCAATTTATTATGTTGCGTTGGTATGCCTGGGCTCTATGCTTGAGATATGATGTTACTTGTTGCTCTAGGATGGAGGCTCCACACGTTCCCTTTTCATGCGAATTTAATGATAATGAAACCTTAGCTTCTTATGCTAATGGTATATATGATTACTATGATGTGGAACAAATAGAAGAATTTGTTGCTTTTAAGGCTGCTTATGAAATTGAAGCTTTGTTTGAAAAGTATGAAGCTTTAGATGATGATGTTTATAGGCCAGAAAATCTTGCTATACTTAGATATTGCTATGAAAATTATAAATACAATTACTATATTAATGCATTTATTAAGAAAGTCTCCGCTGTCCAAGAAGAGATTAATATTTTGCAGGAAGCTATGGAAGAAGAAATTGATGAAACTATGAGCTCATTGGATGAAAAAGATGATGAGGAGAGTGAAGAACAAAAGGAGGAAGAGCGGATTAGCTACCCGTGCCCACCTTCTAATGAGAGTAACCCTCCAACTCATACATTATTTAATTCCCCTTCGTGCTTACCGAAGGATGATTGCTATAATGATTGCTATGATCCCGTTGATTCTCTTGAAATATCCCTTTTTGATGATCCTTGCTATGCTTGTGGCCAAGATGCCAATATGAATTATGCTTATGGAGATGAACTTGCTATAGTTCCTTATGTTATGAATGAAATTGTTGCTATTGCACCCACGTATGAAAGTCCTATTATCTTTTTGAATTGTCCCGACTACACTATATCGGAGAAACTTGTGCTTATTAAGGATTATATTGATGGGTTGCCTTTTACCGTTGCACATGATGATTTTGATAGATATAATATGCATGTGCTTGCTGATCCTACTTGCAATTATTATGAGAGAGGAACTATTTCTCCACCTCTCTATGTTTCCCACACGATAGAATTGCAAGAAACTACTTATACTATGCATTGGCCTTTACTATGTGTGCATGAATTGTTCTTTTATGACGTGCCGATGCATAGAAAGAGAGTTAGACTTCGTTGTTGCATGATATATGCTACTTTGTGCTCACTACTAAATTACAAATCATTGTTAATTAAAATTGGCTTTGATATACCTTGGGATCCAGGTGGATTCATTACTTGAGCACTATATGCCTAGCTTAATGGCTTTAAAGAAAGCGCTGCCAGGGAGACAACCCAGAAGATTTAGAGAGTCATTTAAGAGTCATTTATTTCTGTTGAGTGCTTTCATATAGTTTAAAAACAACAAAAATAAAGAGGGGAACCCAAAAACTTTTCAAAAAGGAAAGTGAAAGTGAGAGAGACAAGCATTGTTGAAGTGGGAGAGCTCCTTGAACTTTGTTCATGCTCACGGAAACTTTGTGAATCTTGATTACAGAAACTTCTCATCAAAAATAATTACCCCCTTGTACAATTCCATTGTATTATAAAAATAATGTGCCAAGGTTTGCCTTTAGGATGTTTACAATGCTTGTTGGTTTGTACGGTGCAGGACAGAAACTTTGGCTGTAGTGCACGATTTTACATTTTGAACTGGAACGTCAATTG
This sequence comes from Triticum aestivum, assembly GCF_018294505.1. Classification (NCBI taxonomy): domain Eukaryota; kingdom Viridiplantae; phylum Streptophyta; class Magnoliopsida; order Poales; family Poaceae; genus Triticum; species Triticum aestivum. The sequence continues at coordinate 121,133,693 of NC_057810.1, forward strand.
GTCCTGATTCCTCTTGAACTATCTTGATATACAACTTGGTTATTTTTACTAATTTTTGTAGAATTTTTGGGGTACCAGAAGTATGGTGGATGTTCAGATTTCTAGAGACTGTTCTGTTTTTAACAGATTCTGTTTTTGATGCATAGTTTGCTTGTTTTGATGAATCTATCAATTTATATCAGTGGATTAAGCCATGAAAAAGTTATATTACAGTAGACACAATGCAAAAACAAAATATGAATTGGTTTGCAACAGTACTTAGAGTGGTGATTTGCTTTATTATACTAACGGATCTTACCGAGTTTTCTGTTGAAGTTTTGTGTGAATGTAGTGTCTAATCGAGGATGTTTCGATGTGAGAAGAAGGAAGAGAGGCAAGAGCTCAAGCTTGGGGATGCCCGAGGCACCCCAAGTAAATATTTAAGGAGACTCAAGCATCTAAGCTTGGGGATGCTGGGGAGGCATCCCCTCTTTCTTCGACAAGTATCGGTATGTTTCCGGATTCGTTTCATTCATGCATTATGTGCAAGTCTTGGAGCGTCTTTTGCAATTAGGTTTTTATTTTTATTTTATGCACCATGCTGGTATGAGATAGCCCTTGGTTGATTTATAGAATGCTCATGGCACTTCACTTAAATCTTTTGAGTATGGCTTTATAGAATGCTTCATGTGCTTCACTTATATCATTTGACGTTTGGATTGCCTATTTCTCTTCATATAGACAACCGCCATTTGTAGAATGCTCTTTTTCTTCACTTATATTTGTTAGAGCGTGGGAATATCTTTTGTAGAAAGAATTAAACTCTCTTGCTTCACTTATATCTATTTAGAGAGATGACAGGAATTGGTCATTCACATGGTTAGTCATAAAATCCTACATAAACTTGTAGATTGCTGGATATGATATGTTTGATTCCTTGCAATAGTTTGGCGATATAAATATGGTGATATTAGAGTCATGCTAGTGGGTGGTTGTGGATTGTAGAGACACTTGTGTTGAGGTTTGTGATTCCCGTAGCATGCACGTATGGTGAACCGCTTTGTGATGAAGTTGGAGCACAATTTTATTTATGTATTGTCTTCCTTATGAGTGGCGGTCGGGGACGAGCGATGGTCTTTTCCTACCAATCTATCCCCCTAGGAGCATGCGCGTAGTACTTTGTTTTCAATGGCTGGTAGATTTTTGCAATAAGTATATGAGTTCTTTATGACTAATGTTGAGCCCATGGATTATACGCACTCTCACCCTTCCATCATTGCTAGCCTCTTCGTTACCATGCATTGCCCTTTCTCACCTCGAGAGTTGGTGCAAACTTCGCCGGTGCATCCAAATCTCGTGATACGATACGCTCTATCACACATAAGCCTCATTATATCTTCCTCAAAACAGCCACCATACCTACCTATCATGGCATTTCCATAGCCATTCCGGGATATATTGCCATGCAACTTCCATCATCATCATATTCATGACTTGAGCATTCATTGTCATATTGCTTTGCATGATCGTAAGATAGCTAGCATGATGTTTTCATGGCTTGTCCATTTTTTGATGTCATTGCTATGCTAGATCATTGCACATCCCGGTACACCGCCGGAGGCATTCATATAGAGTCATATCTTTGTTCTAGATATTGAGTTGTAAGTAAATAAAAGTGTGATGATCATCATTATTAGAGCATTGTCCCAGTGAGGAAAGGATGATGGAGACTATGATTCCCCCACAAGTTGGGATGAGACTCCGGACTTTATGAAAAATATAAGAGGCCAAAGAAGCCCAAATAAAGAAAAGAGGCCAAAGAAGCCCACCAAAAAAACCAAAAAAAAGAGAGAAAAAGAGAGAAGGGGCAATGTTACTATCCTTTTACCACGCTTGTGCTTCAGAGTAGCACCATGTTCTTCATAGAGAGAGCCTCCTCTGCTTTCACTTTCATATACTAGTGGGAATTTTCATTATAGAACTTGGCTTGTATATTCCGATGATGGGCTTCCTCAAATGCCCGAGGTCTTCATGAGCAAGCAAGTTGGATGCACACCCACTTAGTTTCAGTTTGAGCTTTCATACACTTATAGCTCTAGTGCATCCGTTGCATGGCAATCCCTACTCACTCACATTGATATCTATTGATGGACATCTCCATAGCCCGTTGATACGCCTAGTTGATGTGAGACTTTCTCCCTTTTGTCTTCTCCACATAACCTCCACCATCATATTCTATTCCACCTATAGGGCTATATCCATGGCTCACGCTCATGTATTGCGTGAAAGTTGAAAAGTTTGAGATTATTAAAGTATGAAACAATTGCTTGGCTTGTCATCGGGGTTGTGCATGATTAAATACTTTGTGTGATGAAGATAGAGCAACAGCCAGAGTATATGATTTTGTAGGGATAACTTTCTTTGGCCATGTTGTTTTGAAAAGACATGATTGCTTTATTGGAACGCTCAAAGTATTATTGTTTTTATGTCAAATGATAGACTATTGCTTTGAATCACTCGTGTCTTAATATTCATGCCATGATTAGACATATGATCAAGATTATGCTAGGTAGCATTCCACATCCAAAATTATTCTTTTTTATCATTTACCTACTCGAGGACGAGCAGGAATTAAGCTTGGGGATGCTGATACATCTCCGTCGTATCTACAATTTTTGATTGTTCCATGCCAATATTCTTCAGCTTTCATATACTTTTTGGCAACTTTTTATACTATTTTTGGGACTAACATATTGATCCAATGTGCTAGTTCCTGTCTGTTGCATGTTTTTTGTTTCGCAGAAACCCAATATCAAACGGAGTCCAAACGGGATAAAAACGGACGGAGATTTTTTTTGGAATATTTATGATTTTCTGGAAGTAAAATCAACGCGAAACGGTGTCCAGGGTGGTCACGAGGTAGGGGAGCACGCCCTACCCCCAGGCGCGCCGCTGACCCTCGTGGTCCACCCGTAAGGTGGTTGATGCCCTCCTTCTGGCGCAAGAAAGCTAATTTTACAAGGAAGATCTGAGCGAAAGATTCACCCCAATCGGATTTATGGATCTCCGGATATAAAAGAAACGGTGAATGGGTAGAATCTACCAACGCAGGAAACGCAGAAACAGAGAGATAGATCCAATCTCGGAGGGGCTCTCGCCCCTCCCAAGCCATGGGAGCCAAGGACCAGAGGGTAAACCCTTCTACCATCTAGGGAGAAGGCCAAGGAAGAAGAAGAAGAAGAAGGGGCTCTCTCTCCCCCTTGCTTCCGGTGGCGCCGGAACACCGCCGGGGGCCATCATCATCACCGCGATCTTCACCAACACCGCCGCCATCTTCACCAACATCTCCACCAACTCTTCCTCCCTCTATGCAGCGCTGTAACCTCTCTCTTACCCGCTGTAATCTCTACTTAAACATGGTGCTCAACGCTATATATTATTTCCCAATGATGTATGGCTATCCTATGATGTTTGAGTAGATCTGTTTTGTCCTAATGGCTATTTGATGATCGTGATTGGTTTGAGTTGTATGTTTTATTATTGGTGCTGTCCTATGGTGCCCTCCGTGTCGCGCAAGCGTGAGGGATTCCCGCTGTAGGGTTTGCAATATGTTTATGATTCGCTTATAGTGGGTTGGTGAGTGACTGAAACACAAACCCGAGTAAGAGGGATTGTTGCATATGGGATAAAGGGGACTTGATACTTTAATGCTATGGTTGGGTTTTACCTTAATGACTCTTTAGTAGTTGCGGATGCTTGCTAAAGTTCGAATCATAAGTGCATATGATCAAAGTAGAGAAAGTATGTTAGCTTATGCCTCTCCCTCAAATAAAATTGCAATAATGATTACCGGTCTAGTTATCGGTTGCCTAGGGACAAGTAACTTTCTCGTGACAACAAGCTCTTTACTTTTACTAATTTAGTTGTGTCTTTATCTAAACAGCCCCTAGATTTTATTTACGTGCTCTTTATTATCTTGCAAAGCTATCCAACAACACCTACAAAGTACTTCTAGTTTCATACTTGTTCTAGGTAAAGCAAATGTCAAGCGTGCATAGAGTTGTATCGGTGGTCGATAGAACTTGAGGGAATATTTTTTCTACCTTTAGCTCCTCGTTCGGTTCGACACTCTTACTTATCGAAAACTGTTGCGATCCCCTATACTTGTGGGTTATGAATCATCGTGAAGCCACCTTCGATGTCCCATGAACACGGTTTTCGAAGACCCAAGATCTCTATCTAGCTGGCGATACATTGTATCATCCATGCACCTGACGCATCCAGAAAATCCGTGGACCACCTGCCACGCGAGATATCTGTAACAGAGATAGTCGTGCACCATCGTGAGCAGTGCGGCTCTCATAGGGAAATATTCTTTCTCTACGGCGTCGCACGTATTGGCTGGCATTTTCCACAGCGTGTCTAGCTCCCCTTTCAGCAGCCCCAGGTACAGATTGATGTCGTTCCCTGGTTGTTTCGGCCCTTCAATTAGCATACTCATGTGAATGCACTTCCTCTTCATACACAACTAGGGGGGAAGGTTGTACATCCACACAAACACAGGCCAGGTGCTATGTGTGCTTCTATGGCTGCCAAACGGATTGACTCCATCGGTGCTCGCGCCCAGCACGATGTACCTTGGATCCTTCCAAAATTCTGGGTGTTCGAAGTTCAACGCTTGCCACTGGCTCGCATCCTTTGGGTGACTCAACATCTTGTCTTTTTTATTTATCTCCTGATCATTTGCTTCATCTTCTCGCTTCTTCTCCTCCCTATCTGCGTGACAACGCAGGAGCTTTGCTACCTTAGGGTCCGCGAAATACCATTGTAGATGAGGAGTGATAAGAAAGTACCACACCACTTTTCGAGGAGCTTTCTTCCTCTTCTTGTATCGAGTGATGCCGCACACCGGACATATGGTAGACTCCGTGTGCTCGTCCCGATAAATGATGCAATTGTTCATGCACACATGGTATTTCACGTGCGGTAAATCCAGAGGACACACGATTTTCTTTGCCTCCTCGAAACTAGTCGGGTACTTGTTCCCCTTGGGAAGACGTTCGTGCCAGAATGACATGTTCTCGTCGAAGCATGCGTCGGTCATTTTGTGTTTTACCTTCATCTCCAGAGCCATGAGCGTTAATTTCAGGCGGTATCCTCGGGCCTACATCCTTCATACAATGGAGTAACCGCGTCTATCTTCAGTTGATCCAGCTTGGCTTTCTCTCGGGCGGCAGCTCTTGTGTTATCCGTCTGCTTGAGAAGCAGCTCTTGAATATGAGGGTCTTGCACCTAGCCCATCGATGGCCCATCGTCATCTGCTCCGCCGGCATCTTCATCTTCATGATCATGCCCTTCGTCTGCTCCGGCATCTTCCTCATCATCATGTCCGACATCTTCTAAATGATGACTGTGTACAACATCACCATTGTGATCATGTCCTGGAGATTCTTCATCTTCTCGCCCGCCCGAGCCGCGGTGGTTGTCTTGCTGTCCTTCCTCATTTCGTGCCCGACCCCCATGGACAACTTCATAGTCATCTTCATCACCTTGCCACTGATAGCCATCCATGAAACCACGCAAGACCAGGTGGTCCCGCACCTGCCCGGAATCTAGGTCAGCAATAAGGCTCTTTAGCTTGCATCTTCGACACAGACATCTTATCTCCGTCTCGTTCTTTTGAAGCATCTCGGCCTTCACGGAGCTCAAAAACCTATTCACGATGCCTTCAGTCATCGTGCGGACCATGCTCGCCTGCGGGGTAGAGCAAAACGATATTTTAGAACCAAGAAAAAATTTGGCATGACTTTCCCTAAAAATAGGACCAAAAAGAATGCACAGTGCCAAAATTCTCGCCGAAACGGAAATGAATCAACATTCCGGCAAAATATTAGCAACTATCACATTTCAAATACCGGTACCTGCAAACACAAACATATATGCAACACCACAAGCATATGCAACACCATGAACATACATAGATCTAGCTAGGGCACAAAAAGTGCATGTGCACGTTGTTGGAGAGGGAGAACAACATAAAGATAGCTTCCCCCCTTACTTACCTATCAAAAAAAGGTAATTTAACCACTTAATTTGGATGAATCTATGGTGCAAATGAGGTGAGGAGGAGGAGGCAGCCGAGACAAGCTTGGAGGAGGAGGTGGAGAGAATGAAGTGGGGAAAGTGAGTGGGTAGGTGGGCTGTCCAAAATATCTTGTTGGTCCCAGGTTACTAATGGCGCACCATATGCAAATGCGCCATTAGTAACCCTGGTTACTAATGGCGCACCTGCTGCTGGTGCACCATTAGAAGTTTTGCAAAAAAATGAAAAAAGTATATATTCTAATGGCGCACCGTGGCACAGTGCGCCATTACTAGTTTAAACTAGTAATGGCGCACTATGCCACGGTGTGCCATTAGTAGTTTTGCAAAAAAAAAGAATAAAAAAAACAATAGCAGTGGCACACTATTTGGCCGGTGCGCCATTACTAGTTAGCACTAGTAATGGCGCACCGAGCCATGATGCACCATTAGTATGTTTGAAAAAATAAAAATAAAAATTTGTTACTAGTGGCGCACCATGTGCCTGGTGCACCATTAGTGTCTTCCACACTAATGGCGCACCAAAACATGGTGCGCCATTAGTATATACTAATGGCGCACCACATGACAGGTGCGCCATTAGTGTCCATCTCATCTATAGCCCTTTTCCTAGTAGTGAGTTGTGAAATTGTCCCTAAGCAATTGACTACTTTACTAGACCGATAGCAAGTTTTATGTTGGAGAGGCCACTACTAGCATGTCATCCCTGACTTGGAACTCTATGCACTTATGATTGGAACTATTAGCAAGCATCCGCAACTACTAACGTTCATTAAGGTAAAACCCAATCATAGCATTAAGATATATTGGTCCCCCTTCAATCCCGTATGCATCAATTTCTATGCTAGGTTGAAGCTTCTGTCACTCTAGCCCTCCAATACATAGTCCTATCAACTTACAACTAACCCTATGGTGTGATCCACGCCCGTGCTCATAAGATGGGCACCAAAGGACAGCAACATAACCACAAGCAAATTAAATCAATCATAGCAATTCATCAACCACCAATAGGACATCGAAAATCTACTCAGACATCATAGGATGGCAACACATCATTGGATAATAATATGAAGCATAAAGCACCAGTTCAAGTAGAGGGTACAACGGGTTGCGGGAGAGTGGACCGCTGTAGATAGAGGGGGGAAGGTGATGGAGATGTTGGTGAAGATGGTGGCGGTGTTGGTGAAGATCGTGATGATGATGATGGCCCCCGGTAGCGCTCCTGCGCCACCGGAAGCAAGGGGGGAGAGGCCCCCTTCTTCTTCTTCCTTGACCTCCTCCCTAGGTGGGAGAAGGGTTTCCCCTCTGGTACTTGGCTCCCATGGCTTGGGAGGGGTGAGAGCCCCTCCGAGATAGGATCTATCTCTCTGTTTCTGCGTTCTGGAATTCTTCCCTGGCACTGTTTCTTTTATATCCGGAGATCCGTAACTCCGATTGGATTGAAACCTTCGCCAAGATCGTTTTCCAAAAATTAGCTTTCTTGCGGCCAAATAAGGCCATCAACCGCCTTACGAGTGGCCCAGGAGGGTGGGGGGCATGCCCACCTAAAGTGGGCGTGGGCCAGCGGGTTGCGGGAGAGTGGACCGCTGTAGATAGAGGCGGAAGGTGATGGAGATGTTGGTGAAGATGGCGGCGGTGTTGGTGAAGATCGCGGTGATGATGATGCCCCCCGGTAGCGCTCCGGCGCCATCGAAAGCAAGGGGGGAGAGGCCCCCTTCTTCTTCTTCTTCCTTGACCTTGTCCCTAGATGGGAGAAGGGTTTCCCCTCTGGTCCTTGGCTCCCATGGATTGGGAGGGGCGAGAGCCCCTCCGAGATTGGATCTATCTCTCTGTTTCAGCGTTCTCGAATTCTGATTTGGCTCCGTTTCTTTTATATACGGAGATCCGTAACTCCGATTGGATTGAAACCTTCGCCCAGATCGTTTTCCAAAAATTAGCTTTCTTGCGGCCAAAGAAGGGCATCAACCGCCTTACGAGTGGCCCAGGAGGGTGGGGGCGCACCCACCTAAAGTGGCCATGGGCCCCTATCTCCTGGCCACCTCGGGCACCGTCTTGTGTTGATTTTTCTTCCCAAAAATCACAAATATTCCAAAATCATTCTCCGTCCGTATTTATCCCGTTTGGACTCCGTTTGATATGGGGTTTCTGCGAAACATAAAACATGCAATAGACATGAACTGGCACTAGGCACTGGATCGATATGTTAGTCCGAAAAATAGTATAAAAAGTTGCCAAAAGTATATGAAAGTTGAAGAATATTTGCATGGAACAATCAAAAATTATAGATACGACGGATACGTATCAGGCCCCGCTCAAAGTTTTCTCTTTAGACTAAGCTCCTGTGTAAACCTTCTTTATTGTCTCTTGTTGCTTGACATCCCATGGGTATTCAATACACCCAAAGGGGATACTAGCGTTTTTGGCATTTCTCCACGACAGACTAATGCATGTACCTGGAAATACAGGTTCATAATCAAGGGTGCTACTCAGACCAGTATATGTTATAAAGTCCGAATACCTTCGGGAGTGTTCGGCGTAACGAGTTTGGCCTTATATGCATCAGCTCCGAATCATGTCTTTGGTCAAATGTTGGGTTTGCCCGGCTCCTGGGTTTGCTGCCTTACGTTCCGTTCTATCGGCTAAGGCGGCCATAGGAGAACTACTGTGATTGTGCCCTGGTTATTCCGGATGAGCACCTTAGTAGAGAAAGCCGAAAACTGACTGTCATGATACAGCGAGAGACTGGTCAACCACTCGAGGACTCATCGGAATCTTCGGGATTCCTCCGCATTAACGAAGGGCCATTTCCCGGTCATGTACATATGCGCCCGTATCCGGATGCACGTGAAGGTACCAGGGGCTACATAGTAGCCCCACCGTCAAACTCCTATGGCTGAGTGAAAGTGTTAAAGCTGTATAGTCCGGTTGCCTAGTTCGACATGCGATCACCTCCTTAATGGACCAAGACATTGGATCAAGTGTGATTACGCACATTTTTGCGAACACCCCTGCATTATATGCATGGGGGCTGAAGCCAACGACTGCTAACTTTCAGGTTCTATATATACATCAAACAGCCGCACAGGAGGCACTATAACACTTTTGGGTGAAAGTATAAACATAGCCTCTATAATTAAAGTAGAATTGTTTTTACAATTGAATGACTTGTCACTCAAACATGACACTCTTCGAGCACTGAGCCTCTATTAAACGGGCACCTTCTGTGACCTGCTCAAAATAGTGGTCGGCTGGGTCCTGGCTTCCTGCCAGATTCTGGGTTGCAATGATGGTGGCCTCGATATCCTCCCAATATGTTTTAACATGGGCAAGAGCCATCCGTGCACCCTCTATGCACACCGACCTCTTCATGGCATTGATTCATGATACGACGCCAAGGAATTGTTGCACTAAACCAAAATAAATGTCCGGTCTCGGTCCCTTCGGCCATAGATGGTCTATTACAGACCTCATTGCAAGACCGGACAACCTATGGAGCTCAGCCATAGCGGCCATCCTCTCACTCAATGGCAACGGGCGCGTTGGAGCACTGAATTGCAACCAGAATAGCCTTTCTACTTCATTATCTTTTTGATCCTTGAAGAAATTGGTCGCATCAGCCATACTTTTTGCCAAATCCGCATACGCATCTGCAGCACTCCAAAGCTGATCTAGAGGAGCGTACTTTGGATCTAAAAACTTCATCCACAACAAATAGGGGCTTCCAGCCATGATTTCTCTAGCCTGTCGAAGCTCCTCCCGCGCAGCTCTAATTTCAGAACGCATCTCCTTGGCCGCATCAAGGGCCTTCTTCAGGTCAGCCGACTTCGCCTGATTCTCCTTTTCAAAGAGCTCATTCCGGCCGACGGTGTCTCTCAGCTCCACAACCATCTCGGCTATTTTATCTTCGCTTCGGCGATGAGCAGCCTGTTCGGCTCTCAAATCTTCGGCCGCCTTTAGGGCAGCCGCATTGCTAGCCCGGGCTTGTTCCTTGGCTAGGGCAAGTTCCGCCCTCAGGGCCTCCACGGCTGCAGCTCCACCTGCAGCCAAAGCATATCACATTGACATTATGCTCCTCTTAATATTTCCCAAAACAAATAAGGAAAAAAAGATCACATACTCTGTGACTCGTCAAGTCGCTCGTTTACAAGCTTGATGTCGACGTCCACAACATCAATCTGTCGCCTCAGTTCAACGAATTCAGCGGTCCGGTCTACCGCCGGAGCCTTAGCCACCTACGCATGAATGCAGTGCAATCATTACTTGGGATGTGATCCTCTGTTTGCCGCCTAGGGCTGGCAACCAGAGTCTCAGGGGCTACTATCTATACGGAGCACACCTAGCGTGTGCGGTACAACCGAAAAATTATGTATTTCATTATGTACATCAAAGCCTTTGAGCAGGCTCGTAAAAGCTTCATTCAACCCGCTTGTGGTAGATGAAATCTTCTCAAACACCGTACCCATTAACGTACGGTGATCCTCCGAGAGAGCAGCTTGCTCCAGAAGGCCCGTCAGTGTGTCCGGCCGGTCGCCGGAATCTACCATACCCTTATTATTGCGCCCCCCCCCCCCCGTGGGAGCCGAACGCTCCGGGCTTAGGGCGGGCGAAGTGCTACTTTCTGGCCTCGGCGAATCTAGACTCCTCCATGACAACACCCAGGGTTGCCCGCCCCATGGGGCGGAGAGGCCGGTGGGGTTTCACTCTCCATCATCTCCGGAAGAAGATCCCCTGAAGACGAACTCTGTCGAGAAGAGCTACTAGCTGGACTGCAAAGGATGGATCCTAGTTATTGTTCTCGAAGGAAGAAGCAGTAGCTTTGTATTTACGATTTACTTACAACTCGGTGGAGGGCTGGCCCGTTTGCCTTGCATGGCGTGGTGAGGATGCCCTCCGAGGCAGGGCCTCCTGGTGAAGTTTTCTTCCCTTGTCTAGGCACCTCCGTTTCCAAGTCTTCAAAGGCGGCCCTCTTCTTCTCACAGAGGGAGGAAACCTTAGATTCCCCTCCCCGACTATCCTCCTTCGTGGGGATAGTAATTCCCCTGTTTGGATGTACAATGTGTGAAGCTCAGCTTCTCTATTCTTCCCTTCGTCTTTCCCGGAGGTCACTTGACTTAGCACACGTCTAAGCATCCTGGCTATTGCAAGATTAGGCGAGCCTTCAGGAAGTGGGGCCGGACACCTGATTCTCTCCGCCTTGCTAAGCCAATCCTGGCCATGGATAGTTTTCAGAATAATGTTGTGATAAATATAAACGAAGTGTTCGGTTTCAGGGTTACTTACTTGGGTATCTGGGCAGTTGCAGCTCAGGCCCGCATCCTCGGTGGTATCTGGACACTTTACTCATGGTCCGAAGAACAACCTGTACATCCCTTCGAGTGTCATGCCGAAGAAGTGCTGAATAGTTCGCGGAACCTCTGGGTTGAACTCCCATATTCGGAGAGGCCGACGTTTGCACGGCAGGATCCGTCAAACTAGCATTACCTAAATTATCCTGACAAGACCGATGTCCCTCTCAAGGAGCTCCCGAATACGGCTCTACAATGTTGGTACGTCATTAGCAGGCCCCCAGTCCAGCCCCACGTTGGCCCATGACGCCAGTTGAGGTGGAGGGCCCGAGCGGAAGTCGGGGGCAGCCACCCACTTTGTGCCTTGGGGAGCCGTGACGTAGAACCACCTCCGCTACCATAGATCGGACACCTCCGAGAAGAAACCCTCTAGCCGTGGGGCATCAGCGTTTCTACTTATTGCAGTGCCTCCAGACTCCGCGTGTCGCCCCTTGATCACCTTTGGCTTTACATTGAAGGTCTTGTGCCATAAGCCGAAGTGTGGGGTGATGTGGAGGAAGGCTTCGCACACGAAGATAAACGACAAGATGTGAAGGATGGAGTCCGGAGCTAGATCATGAAAATCTAGCCCGTAATAGAACATGAGCCCTCTCACGAAGGGATCGAGGGTGAAGCCTAAGCCTCGGAGGAAGTGAGAAACAAATATGACGCTCTCGTTGGGCTCGGGAGTGGGGATGACCTGCCCTGGAGCAGGAAGCCTGTGCTTGATGTTGGCGGTCAGATATCTGGCCTCCCTAAGCTTCGCAATGTCCTCCTCTGTGACCGAGGAGGCCATCCACTGGCCTTGAAGGTTGGATCCAGACACGATTGAAGATCCGAGGTGCCTAAGCTTGAGCTTCGAGTGTTGGAACTCGAGATGCGGGAAGGCGCAAGTGTGGCACCCCGGCTCAGAGAAAACCGGAACGCCCCGTATTCCAGCCCAGAGATTGAGGAGAAGTCTTCTGGAATACGGCACTGCTTAGTATAGAACAAACCAGCCTTCTATTATTACACGAATATGAATACAAGGTATCCGATATTACATTGAATAACATCGGTACGGAGACACTACGCCATCCTCAGTTGCTCTATGCAGGCATCAGAAACAACTCGAAGCAGCGGAATAACTCTAGCAGCGGAACAACGGTGATGGTGGTGAAACTCCACTCCGCAGGGACTCTGGCTGGAACGCTTATCCTAGCTCGCACGAACGGAAACCACGACAAGCAAGCAATCACATCCAGCATGACATGCAAACTGGCATGACACGCCAGGTCAGTACATTGAATGTACTTGCAAGCTCACACTAACCAGAAGCATTCAAGACAAACAATAGCATGGCAATTACAGGTTAAACAGGAATTATCATGATATCATCAGAACAATATAACATGGCATGACCAACATAAACACGATACAGCTATCACAACATGAACATAATAATCCGACAATACTAGCATGCAACATGATGACACTTCATGCACCATTTATTCTGCTCGGGTTACCTTGTAACCATCACATGCATCACTTACCAACCTCGGACATCACACGATCATCTCACGATCAAATCAAGCTTGGTATAAACAATACCGTAGTAATCATCAAATGACCACAAGGAGCTTGACCTTTACCCACGATTCTCGCACAACATCACGAATATACAACATCTTGGTATCCTCGATACCACCGTGATCTTTACAGTGATAACCACCCGACCAACACTTGGCCCGTGATCCTTACGACGATCACAACCCGACCACTACATGGCCCGTGATCCTTACGACGATCACAACCCGACCACTGCATGGCCCGTGATCCTTACAGCGATCACAACCCACTTATCTCACTGTTATTAAGCACATTATTCTTATTACTGTTGACTCATGGTGTGACCTACTTTCGACCTGGGCCATGATCCGCGGGCGCAGCTATCGATAAATTTATTATACACTCTGCAGAGGTTAGTACACTGTACCCACACTACGGAACCCATGACCTCTCACTCCCATTCGGGTGGACCAACGGCGTTCCGACAAAACCGATCTACTGCCATGACACTCTCCCGGCCACTCCAACTCACTCCCCTTTGGGCTGTCATGTGTGGCCCCGTGTCTACCTCCAGACACAACAACCACCGTCGTGGCCAAAACATAAACGATCCCACACGGGGATCCGCCGACTATAACAACTACGGGCACACAAGGTTTATGTCTGCCTACCTGATCGGGGTAGCGCGCGCCCATAACCTTCCCTCATTGGAGGCACCGGCGAGAGGCACAACAATAGACCCAGTTAGGACCATCCCATACCGGTAAGCGTGGTTGCACTGGTCAGCATCGATTCAGCGGCACCATGACTCAGCCAACAGGTGTTCAAGTTCAATTTAATCCAGTTAACTTGAATGCAAATATGCTGAGCCATGATAAAATGCATGAACATGTTATCAATATCATCATGAGGATATCACATAACTATCCACCATATCAAAAACAACTCATATCCACTGAGCATGGCATACTAACTAGCATGACCATCTCCAACATCAACATGTACTACTAGCAAGCATAAACATATGACAGGTAATACTAGCAGGTATAACATAATTACAGAGTACAAAACAACATAGCACAAAAGTGAACATGCAAATCTAGACATCACCGAAACAACGATAACCATCTTTTCAACAAGCAACTATTTAATAAAGATTCAAGTTGAAACCCATGGCTACTGCATGACTATCATGCAAGTGGGTATTGTGGCTTGCCTGGGGATGAAGAAGGCACCGGGGAGAAGTGCGAGAAACTCGTGGAACGAATCACCGAAAATCGTACTCTCTCGGAGGGGGCTGAATAAGGGCAGGTGCAAAATTGTCATTTTTAGTATGCCAAAACATAATGAAAGTGACACCAACAGAAAGGGTTTGACAAAATGAAGAAGTAGGCTTTGGAATCACCTCATTTGGAGTTACGGATAAAAAGATATGATAGTTTTTCTGCTAGGGACCCATCTGTAATGAAAATATTTTCAACCAGGGGCCTGAACAGAAAAAGTGAAAGCGCAATCTGGGAAATACGCCTTCACCTTATCCATTGGAACAGTGGCGGGGCTGACGCGTGTGGGTCCCACGGGTGGGGCCCATCACTTATCCACCTGGCGCTGACCGGTCAACAACGTGAGGCTGACACGCAGGGCCCGCGGCCAGCTGGCAGGCTCCAGGGTGTCAACGCCTTTGTCTTCTTCCTCCTCATTGACGCCCGACGGAACAGAGGGAGGGGAGCAGTGCCGACGAGGCTTGTCGGTGGCTCCGGCCATCTCCGGCCAGGGAGAGGGCACCGGCGTACTCGGGAGGCTGCACCGCGCCCATCCAGAGGGAGAGCTGGCGTAGGGGAGAACTAGAGCGGAGAGCAGGCCACGGCGACGGGGACTACACAGGCGGTGGATGGACGAGGGGCACGGCCCTAGTGGGGCTCCAGCGATGAGGGGAAGGGCAGGGGAGACTCGCCGGAGTGCGGGGAAGGCGATGGTGGTGGCTAGAGGTGGGGGAGGGCTCGGCTTCGGCCGAATTTAGGCCGGAGGGGGCAGCGGCCATGGCGGCAATGGTGGTCATGGAGGGCGTCTCGAGCTCGGGGAAGAGCTTGGGCGGGGCTAGTGGAGAGTGGAGAGGCCAGAGGTGAGCTCGGGAGGCTTGGGGGATGGCCTTTTATAGGCGGGGCAAGGGAGGCCGAGCTGGCACCGCCGGCGATGCGTGTTCGGCGCCGCGGACGCATGTGCTCACGCATGGGCTCAGGGGAAGGCGATGGTGACGCACAAGGAGGACCTCACGGGGCAGGAGGGGGCCAAAGGAGGGGCAGAGGAAGAGGCCAAGTGCCATAAAAGCTCGGTCGGCCACAGATCTCTCGTGGGCGCTCGTCGGCGAGCGTCGGTGAGGAAGAGGACGGAGGGGGAGAGCGGTCCAGGAGAACGGCGACGACGCGGGAAACATGCTGGACATGATCATAGGCTCTAAGACGACCAGAGGAGGAGGGGGTCCAGCACAAACAATGCTCTGGACGCGGCCACTGCACACAGAGCGCGCCAACAGGCATGCCAGCTGCATGGTCACCATGTGACATGGCACATTAAATGATCTACAACACCTAAAATGTTGTCTAGCTGATAGTCCATCCAAAGTAGGTTTGATCTATGGTGGTAACTTGGTGAAAACAGCTAGGGTTAAATAGTTAGTGAGCTCTAAAGTTTACTGCAATAAACTTTACCAGCTCAATGTGATCACCAGGGAGTTACTTGAAGCCAAAGAAGTTGTGTGGGGTGTTTAGGATAGGAAGGACTATGATCCTGGGGAGTTTGAGGTTAAAAGGATCAAGATTTACTGCAGTTGCTTCACAACTGCATACTTGGTCCAGAAATGAAGATCATGATGATGCACTCACATGGTGTTATGGAATGGGATGCAACTTGGCAAATCCTTATGATATGGACATATAAAGATGCTGTAAAAAGCTCATGCGAAATGGACAAACCAAAATAGCACTTGCTTCACAAACATCATTTATGTCCAGAAACTTGTAATAATTATGGTGGTCAAATGGATCAATGCAATTATGCCAAATTGGCTGGAGATATGTTTTATGGGCACAAGAATGATCTGGTAATTTATTAGGATATTTGAAGCAATATAAAATATACTTGCTTCACAACCTGAAAACATTGCCAGAAACAAAGATTTTGCTCATGTGCTCACATAGAATATTGGATGGGGCTGCAAATGGGTGGAAGGGGTTTAATATGAGCACATTAAGGAGTGTGCAAAAGTTCAACTCATTTGGGTACTCCTAGCTAGTACTTCCTTCACAAAGCCTTCTGTCTGACAGAAACTTTGAAAATTCACATAGGAAGATTGGCTAGGCAAATAAATTGGAACTTGTGCATGGGGCAATTATTTGGACATATAAACATGCCCAAAAAGGTTGGGAGGCACTAGGAGAAATATAAATGACACTTCCTTCACAAAGTGCCACTCAGGGCAGAATAGAAAAAGGAATATTGGGGGATTATTTTTGAACATGGCAATGAAAAGTTTTGCCATATTTGATCAAGATATGACCCAAACTATTTATGAGAATTATTTGGGAATTTTTGGAGTGATGGAAATATAGGTTGCTTCACAACTTAGGGTAATTGGAGTTATTCCTTTAATAGAAAAGGAATATTCCTAATAAAAGAATATTGGGATTTGTGCTATGATAGAAATGACAGGGTCTAGGGAAAGATTTCGAAACGACAAGCCACTATGGAAGCAAAGAAGAGGGCATCTTCTTCAGTTTCCAGACCACTAAGCCACAGAAAAAGAAAACTCAGGCAAAAACCTCGGAAAAACAAAAGAGAAAGAAAGGGCCAAAAATCAGGCTGTCATAGCAAGCGTGGTAAGAGAGAGGGATAAGCCTCGGCACCTCTATAAAGGGGGTGAATATCAAGCGTCCTCAGCATAACCGTTTGGGACTTGCCTAAAAACACGGAGTCATGCCAACAGGCGTAGTTGGGTTACCTGTACTCGTATTGATGAGAATCCCGTGATAAAGGGACACGATCTCTGCTTCGACGAGGCGTACCAATAAAACCGCCTTGTAGTGCGTGTCGTGGCAGGTTGAGGAAAACGGTTCGTATTAAGCCAAGCCACGGCATAAGGACACGCCGTGAAAAATCGTCAGCGGATTAGATTTGTAAAGTATTGTGCTCTCTACAGTGGTATGTGGAAATTATTTTGCAGAGCCGGACACAATCCTTGTGTTCAAAATCTACCTTGGAGTATTTAGAGATGGAACCCGCCTTGCAATGCCGAAGACAATCTGCACGCCGGACTCATCGTCATTGAAGCCTGGTTCAGGGGCTACTGAGGGAGTCCTGGATTAGGGGGTATCCGGACAGCCAGACTATATACTTTGGCTGGACTGTTGGACTATGAAGATACAACACTCAAGACATTGTCCCGTGTCCGGATAGGACTCTCCTTTGCATGGAAGGCAAGCTTGGTGATTCAGATGTTAGATCTCCTTCTTTGTAACCGACTCTGTGTAACCCTAGCCTCCTCCGGTGTCTATATAAACTGGAGGGTTTAGTCCGTAGGATGAGAACAATCATAATCATAGGCTAGCTCCTAGGGTTTGGCCTCTACGATCTCCTGGTAGATCAACTCTTGTAATACTCATATCATCAAGATCAGTCAAGCACGAAGTAGGGTATTACCTCCATCGAGAGGGTCCGAACCTGGGTAAAACATCGTGTCCCCTGCCTCCTGTTACAACCATAGGCGCACAGTTCGGGACCCCCTACCCGAGATCCACCGGTTTTGACACCGACACCAGCCGTAGTAGTACTCTTTGTTTTGTTTAATTAAGAGCTACGGTCTTTAATTTTTTAGAGTAATTTTTAGGTCAGCTAGCTCTGTTTAATTGCTGAACTTGCTCGATTAAGAAGTTAGTCTCCTTTGTGTACCCAAATTATAAAATGACATGGATGACCACTATAAGCAGGAAAATTTGAACCAAAATTTTTGACGTTCAAACTCAACACACACGGGTTAAGCTATCTGGATCATTTGTGATGTTTACATATCGTACATAGTTCTAAATAAGGGACCGTGTCTGATGACACTTTGCACACCAGTTTTTTGGCTGAAGCAATTCAAAATTTTCGGCTTCCACAGAAATATCTACTTCCCCGCCCCATCCCCCTTACAAAAAGCCACAATTCCCCTCTTTCTGCCTTCCTTTCCAAGTTGAAACCTTCACTCCTTGCTTGCAGTGCCGCCGCCTCCTTGCCGGTGACCCTCCTTCACGCTCCTCGGCCTCTCCTATCTAGGCAGGTAATCCACACCTGACCCCTATCCTCCTCCTCCTTCCACATCCCACGTCCCCCTACCGCCGGCGCGAGCGAGACACCTTCCATCCAAATCACCAACCCCTCCACCAAATAAGCACTGGCCTAAGCCATGGTGCATGCAGTATAGCCAGGACCTCAAGGAGCATTTGGCAGTGTGAAGCAAATCACGGCTGCACGCGCGGATGAGGTCGCAATGGCTGCTATTCGTGCCAACCCCTAGATCTTGAAGGAGCACCTTGCCATTTGCTAGCTATGCCGGTTAAGCATGCTCAATTTACACGTTGCGTGTTGCTATGTCTTGATCTTGCGTTGGTTTTCCTTGAAGAGGAAAGGGTGATGCAGCAATAGTAGCATAAGTATTTCCCTCCATTTTTGAGAACCAAGGTAATCCAGTAGGAGGCTCCTCAAAAGTCCCACACACTTACACAAACAAACAAGAACTCGCAACCAACGCAATAAAGGGGTTGTCAATCCCATCAGGCCACTTGCGAAAGTGAGATCTTATAGAGATAATATGATAAGATAAATGTATTTTTGGTATTTTATAATATAGATTGGAAAAGTAAATATGCAAATAAAAGTAGATTGAAAACTTATATGATAAAAGATAGACCCGGGGGCCATAGGTTTCACTAGTGGCTTCTCTCAAGATAGCATAAGTATTACGGCGGGTGAACAAATTACTGTCGAGGAATTGGTAGAAAAGCGAATAATTATGAGATTATCTAGGCATGATCATGTATATAGGCATCACGTCCGTGACAAGTAAACCGACTCCTGCCTGTATCTACTACTATTACTCCACACATCGACCGCTATCCAGCATGCATCTAGAGTATTAAATTCATGAAGAACAGAGTAACGCATTAAGAAAGATGACATGATGTAGAGGGATAAACTCATGCAATATGATATAAACCCCATCTTTTTATCCTCGATGGAAACAATACAATACGTGCCTTGCTGCCCCTCCTGTCACTGGGAAAGGACACCGCAAGATTGAACCCAAAGCTAAGAACTTCTCCCATTGCAAGAAAGATCAATCTAGTAGGCCAAACCACACTGATAATTCGAAGAGACTTGTAAAGATAACTCAATCACACATAAAAGAATTCAGAGGAGATTCAAATATTTCTCATAGATAAACTTGATCATAAACCCACAATTCATCGGATCTCGACAAACACAACGCAAAAAGAGTTACATCAAAAAGTTCTCTAAGAAGATCGAGGAGAACATGGTATTGAGATTCAAAGAGAGAGAAGAAGCCATCTAGCTAATAACTATGGACCCGAAGGTCTGTAGTAAACTACTCACGAATCATCGGAGAGGCCATCATGTTGATGTAGAAGCCCCTGTGGTCGATTCCCCCTCCAGCGGAGCACCGACGAAGGCTCCAAGATGGGATCTTGCGGATACAGAATGTCACGGCAGTGGAAATAGTTTTTCGTGGTCGCTTTTGATGTTTTCGGGGTACAAGGGTATATATAGGAGGAAGAAGTAGGTCGGTGGACGCCTGAGGGGCCCACGAGACAGGGGGCGTGCCCATTAGGGGGGGGGGGCTCCACCCTCGTGGCTGCCTCGTTTATTTCTTGACTTCCACTCCAAGTCCTCTGGATCAGGTTCGTTCCAAAAATCACGCTCCTGAAGGTTTCATTCCGTTTGGACTCCGTTTGATATTCTTTTTCTTCGAAACACCGAAATAGGCAAAAAAACAGCAATACGGGATGGGCCTCCGGTTAGTAGGTTAGTCCCAAAAATGATATAAAAGTGTAAAGTAAAGCCCATAAACATCCAAAACTGGTAATATAATAGCATGGAACAATCAAAAATTATAGATACGTTGGAGATGTATCAAGCATCCCCAAGCTTCATTCCTGCTCGTCCTCGAGTAAGTAAATGATAAAAACAAATTTTTTGATGTGGAATGCTACCTAGCATAATTCTCAATGTAATTTTCTTTATTGTGGCATGAATGTTCAGATCCAAATGATTCAAAATAAAATTTCATATTGACATAAGAAATAGTAATACTTCATGCATACTAATCAAAGCAATCATGTCTTGTCAAAATAACATGGCTAAAGAAAGTTCATCCCTACAAAATCATATAGTTAGGTCATGCTTCATTTTCGTCACACAAAAATGCTCCCATCTTGTACACCCCCAATGACAAGCCAAGAAATTGTTTTGCACTTAAATAATCTCAAACTTTTTTCAACTTTCACGCAATACATGAGCGTGAGCCATGGATATAGCAGTATGGGTGGAATAGAATATGATGATGTAGATTGTGTGGAGAAGACAAAAAAGGATAAAGTCTCACATTGACGAGGATAATAAATGGGCTATGGAGATGCCCATAAAATGATGTCAACATGAGGAGTAGGGATTGCCACGTAACGGATGCACTAGAGCTATAAATGTATGAAAGCTCAACAAAAGAAACTAGTGGGTGTGCATCCAACTTGCTTGCTCACGAAGACCTAGGGCATTTTGATGAAGCCCATCGTAGGAATATACAAGCCAAGTTCTATAATGAAAATTCCCACTAGTATATGAAAGTGATAACATATGAGACTCTCTATATGAATAACATGGTCCTACTTTGAAGCACGAGTGTGGAAAAAAGATAGTAACATTGCCCCCTTTTTTATTTTCTTATTTTTTTGGGCCTCCCTTTTTTTTGGCCTTTCTTTTTTGGCCTTTCTTTTTGTATTTGGCCTTTCCTTTTTTTAGTTGGGGACAATTCTCTAATAATGATGATCATCACACTTCTATTTATTTACAACTCATGAATTACAACCCAAAACTATAACAAGATATGACTCTATATGAATGCCTCCAGCGGTGTACCGGGATGGGCAATGAATCAAGAGTGACATGTTTGAAAAATTATGCATTGTGGCTTTGCCACAAATACAATGTCAACTACATGATCATGCAAGACAATATGACAATGAGGATGCGTGTCATGATGATGAACGGAACGGTGGAAAGTTGCATGACAATATATCTCGGAAAGGCTATGGAAATGCCATAATAGTTAGGTATGGTGGCTGTTTTGAGGAAGATATAAGGAGGTTTATGTGTGATAGAGCGTATCGTATCACGGGGTTTGGATGCACCAACGAAGTTTGCACCAACTCTCAAGGTGAGAATGGGCAATGCATGGTACCGAAGAGGCTAGCAATGATGGAAGGGTGAGAGTGCGTATATTCCATGGCCTCAACATTAGTCATAAAGAACTCATATACTTATTGGAAAAATATACAAGTCATCAAAAACCAAGCACTACGCGCAAGCTCCTAGGGGGATAGGTTGGTAGGAAAAGACCATCGCTCTTCCCCGACCGCCACTCATAAGGATGCACAATCTAAGAACACCTTATGTTTCAAATTTGTTAGACAACTTTCACAATACGTGCATGCTACGGGACTTGCTAACTTCAACACAATCATTCTTTAAATTCATAATCACCCATCTAGCATGACTCTAATATCACTACCTCCATATCTCAAAACAATTACCAAGTATCAAATTGATCATAGTATCCAATTCACTTCCTATGATAGTTTTTATTATACCCAACTTGGATGCCCATCATTCTAGGACCAATTTTATAACCATAGCAAATACCATGCTGTTCTAAGAGACTCTCAAAATAATATAAGTGAAGCATGAGACACTAACAATTTCTACAATATTAAGCCACCACCGTGCTCTAAAAGATATAAGTGAAGCACTAGAGCAAACACTATCTAGCTCAAAAGATATAAGTGAAGCACATAGAGTATTCTAATAAATTCCAATCAAGTGGGTTTCTCCCAAAAGGTGTGTACATCAAGGATGATTGTGGTAAACTAAAAAGCAAATACTAATATCATACAAGACGCTCCAAGAAAAACACATATCATGTGGCAAATAAAAATATAGCTCCAAGTAAAGTTACCGATAAATGAAGACGAAAGAGGGGATGCCTTCCGGGGCATCCCCAAGCTTAGGATTTTGGATATTATAGAATATATTGGGGTGCCATGGGCATACCCAAGCTTAGGGTCTTTCCGCTCCTTATTGCATAGTCCATCAAATCTTTACCCAAAACTTGAAAACTTCACAACACAAAACTCAACAGGAAATCTCATAAGCTCCGTTAGTGCAAGAAAGAAAAACCACCACATAAGGTACTGTAATGAACTCATTATTTATTTATATTGGTGTTAAACATACTGTATTCCAACTTCTCTATGGCTCATACCACTTAATACTAGCCATTGATGCATCAAAATAAGCAAACAACACATGAAAAACAGAATCTGTCAAAAACAGAACAGTCTGTAGCAATCTATAACTCTCAAATACTTCTAGAACTCTAAAGATCCTACCAAAATAGTAAGTCCTGGGAAATTTGTCTATCGATCTACAGCAGAAATAATCAACGCAAAATCACATTTCTGTGAATTACTACAATTATTTTCGTGCGTGCAAAGTTTCTGTTTTTCAGCAGAATCAAATTTACTATCACCATAGGTTATCCTATAGGTTCTACTTGGCAGAAACACTAACTAAACATAAAAACGCATCTAAACAGAAGGTAGATGCAAAATTTATTACTAAACAGAATCTAAAACAAAAAACTAAAATAAAATTGGGTTGCCTCCCAACTAGCGCTATCGTTTAACGCCCCTAGCTAGGCATAAAAGCGAGGATAGATCTAAGTAGTGCCATCTTTGGCACTCAATTCATAAGTAGCTCGCATGATAGATTCATAAGGTAATTTGACTTTCTTTCTTGGAAAGTGCTCCATGCCTTTCCTTAATGGAAATTGGAATCTAATATTACCTTCCTTCATATAAATAATTGCACCAATCGTTCTAAGGAAAGGTCTACCAAGAATAATAGGACAAGAAAGATTGCAATCTATATCAAGAATGATAAAATCTACGGGCACCAAATTCCTATTTGCAACAATGAGAACATCATTGATCCTTCCATTGGCTTTTTAATGGTGGAATCCGCAAGTTGCAAATTTAAAGAGCAATCATCAAGATCATGGAAACCTAGAATATCACATAAAGTTTTCGGAATCGTGGAAACACTAGCACCCAAATCACACAAAGCATAACACTCATGATATTTAATTTTAATCTTTATAGTAGGTTCCCATTCATCATAAAGTTTTCGAGGTATATAAACTTCCAAATTAAGTTTTTCATCAAAAGATTGCATCAATGCATCAACAATATGTTTGGTAAAAGCTTTATTTTGACTATAAGCATGAGGTGAATCCACAACGGATTGCAACAAGGAAATAAAATCTTCTAAAGAACAATTATCATAATTAAATTCCTTGAAATCCAAGATAGTGGGTTCAATGCTATTTAAAGTCTTGACCTCTCCAATCCCACTTTTACCAAATTTAGCATCGAGATCTAAAAACTCCGAATCATTGGGACGCCTTTTAACTAAAGTTGACTCATCTCTAGTCCCATCATTATTTAGATTCATATTGCGAAACAAAGATTTAATAGTGGACACATCAATAACTTTTAGATCTTCATCATTATTTTCAAGTAAACTATAAGAACACGCCTTTACAAAGCAATCTTTCTTAGCACGCAATCTAGCGGTTCTTTCTTTGCGGAAATTCTCATAGCTTTGATAGACTCATTGATATCATGATTAGGAGGAGTAGATCTAAGTTTCAAAGAATCAACATCAAGCAAAAGTCTATCAATGTTCCTAGCCAAATCATCAACTTTAAGCAATTTTTCTTCAAGCATGGCATTAAAATTCTTTTGGGAGACCAAAAATTCTTTCACACTATTCTCAAAATCACAGGGCATCTTATTATAATTAAGAATTATTGTAGGAATTTCCATAATTATTAGAGGAATTACTAGGGAACGGTCTAGGATTAAACTTTCCTCTATAGGCATTGTTACCAAAATTATTCCAACTAACAAAATTCACATCCATAGATTCATTATTATTCTAAATCAAAGTAGACAAAGGCATATCATTGGGATCAATAGAAGCACTCTTAGTAGCAAACAATTTCATAAGTTCATCCATCTTTCCACTCAAAACATTAATTTCTTCTATATCATGCACTTTCTTACTAGTAAATCTTTCGGTGTGCCATTGAGAATAATTAGCCATAATATTATCAAGTAGTTTTGTAGCTTCTACTAAGGTGATTTGCATAAACGTGCCTCCCGCAGCCGAATCTAAAAGATTTCTAGAAGCAAAATTCAATCCGGCATAAAAATTTTGTATGATCATCCATAAATTCAAACCATGAGTAGGGCAATTGCGAATCATCAATTTCATTCTTTCCCAAGATTGGGCAACATGCTCATGATCAAGTTGTTTAAAATTCATAATATCATTCCTAAGAGAGATGATCTTAGCGGGAGGAAAATACTTAGAGATAAAACCATCTTTGCACTTATTCCATGAATCAATACTATTCTTAGGCAAAGACGAAAACCAAACTATAGCATGATCTCTAAGTGAAAACGGAAATAACTTCAATTTAACAATATCATTATCTGTATCTTTCTTCTTTTGCATCTCACACAAATCAACAAAGTTGTTTAGATGGGTAGCGGCATCTTCACTAGGAAGGCCGGAGAATTGATCTTTCATAACAAGATTCAGCAAAGCAGCATTGATTTTACAAGACTCAACATCATTAAGAGGAGCAATCGGAGTACTAAGGAAATCATTATTATTGCACTACAAAAAAATACACTTCCGTGATGATACGTGTTTGTCACAGTAGGTCACGTTTTCTGTCATGCATGTACATCCATGACAATTTTATGACAGAATCAAGATAGTCATACCTGTTGTCGGTGTCAAAACCGGCGGATCTCGGGTAGGGGGTCCCTAACTGTGTGTCTAGGCGGATGGTAACAGGAGACAAGGGACACGATGTTTTACCCAGGTTCGGGCCCTCTTGATGGAGGTAAAACCCTACGTCCTGCTTGATTAATATTGATGATGTGGGTATTACAAGAGTAGATCTACCACGAGATCAAGGAGGTTAAACCCTAGAAGCTAGCCTATGGTATGATTGTTGATTTGTCCTACGGACTAAAACCATCCGGTTTATATAGACACCGGAGAGGGCTAGGGTTACACAGAGTCGGTTACAATGGTAGGAGATCTACATATCCGTATCGCCAAGCTTGCCTTCCACGCCAAGGAAAGTCCCATCCGGACACGGGAGGAAGTCTTCAATCTTGTATCTTCATAGTCTTGGAGTCCGACCGATGATGATAGTTTGGCTATCCGGACACCCCCTAGTCCAGGACTCCCTCAGTAGCCCCTGAACCAGGCTTCAATGATGACGAGTCCGGCGCGCATATTGTCTTCGGCATTGCAAGGCGGGTTCCTCCTCCGAATAATTTATAGAAGATTGTGAACACCAGGATACTGTCCGGCTTTGCAAAATAAATTCCACATTCCACCGTAGAGAGAATAATATTTACACAAGTTCAATCTGCTGACGTATTTTGTGGCGTGACGTCACACCACAACAAGGCCTTTACTTGAATCGTTTTTATTATACCACCTCAGTGCGTTCAGCGAAGCGGTTTCCTTGGCACGTCTTGTCGAAGCAGAGATCGTGTTCCCCTTATCCCGGGATTCTCATCAATACGGACATGGGTAACCCAACCGCGCCCGTTGCCACGCCCCCTCCATCGAAGGCAAGTTCCAAACGGTCACGGGGACGGCTCTTGGTATTCTCCCTCTTTATAATGAGACCAAGGCCCATTCCTTTTCTTCAATCCTCAATCGAATCCAACACCCAGGGCTCCAGATTCGGGCACTTCGGACCTTCGATAATGTCCGGCTCCGACCTACAGGGTCGGTGGATGCCCTCCTCCGTCACGGAAGAGGACGTGCTAAAGCTGAGAGACGCCAGGTACTTAACCTACGAGATTTCACATAGGTTGCCTGCCCAAGGGCAAGTCATTCCTACTCCTGAGCCTGTCGAGAGTGTCGTGTTCGTGCCTCACCTCCGTCGGGGTTTAGGCTTCCCGATGGATCCCTTCGTGAGGGGGCTCCTGTTTTACTATGGGCTGGAATCCCATGACCTGGCTCCGGAGTCTATCCTCCACATCTCATCATTTATTGTCGTCTGTGAAGCCTTCTTCCGCACTACCCCTCACTTTGGTTTGTGGCTCAAAACCTTCAATCTGGAGCCGAAGATGATTGAGGGTCGTCAGGCAGAGTGCGGCGAGGTGGTTATAAGCAAGAGGGCCGATGCTCCATGGCCCGAGGGCTCTTTTCAGGAGGAGCTCGGCTTGTGGCAACAGGAGTGGTTCTATATCACCGCTCCCAGGGGCAGCAGGCAGAGGCCGCCGCCCGCCTTTCGCTCGGGCCCTCCCCTACGGCTGACGTCGTGGGTCAACAAAGGGTACGACTGGGGGCCATCCAAGGACGTACCCCTATTGCAGGGCCGGATTTGAGACCTCCAAGAGAGGGAGATCAATCTGGTCGTAGTGACGCAGGTTATGCTGATTCTGCGTCTTTTGCCCTGCAAACGTCGCCCCCTCCGCCTGTGGGAATTCAATCCGGAGGGACCACGAGCTCTCCAACACTTCATGGGTACAAAACCCGTGGAGATGTACAAACTGTTCTTCGGATCACAAGAAGTGTGTCCGGACTTGACCGAGGATGCTGGCCTAAGCTAGAATCGCCTGGATACTCAAGTAAGTAGCCCTGTGTCCGGACATATCATCCATTTATTTATCAAGGATTTGCCTTTTAACCGGCTATCCCTTGAACAAGAGTGGATAGCGCAAGCAAAACTGATACGGTGTCCGGCCCCCCTCCCTGAGACCATGCCGGATCTCGTGTTAATCAAAATGTTAGAGGTAGCGCCTTCGGAGGAGGGCGAAGGGGGGAACAGGGAAACTAACACCTCTGTTAAGGAGGCTCTCAGTAAGGGGGGAATCAAGAATCCCTCCCTCCAGGGGGAGAAGAGGACTGCTTCCGAAAACCCGGAGGCCAATGCCTCGAAGTGGGAAAAGAAATCTGCACCGGAAGGTCCTGTGCCGGGAGGAGTCCCGGCCGCACAGTCTCCCCAAAGGAATCAGCCCTCCAGGGAGCCGTAAGTAGAAAAAAGGGAAGTTTTATAACAAGGGACATCCCTATTTTATTTCTAAGGATAACTGAAGTTTTTACCTTGTAGTTCAGATCTCAGCCCTTCTCAGCAGAGCTCATCCTCGGGGGCCCTTCGTACGGAGATGATGGAGAGTGAAACGCCTCCATTTGCCGCCCCGCCAGGCGGGGCGGACGACCCTGAAGTGTCGTCACGAAGGGTCTCCCCGAGTCTGGCGGGGCCGGGGAGTTCGGCACCCACTAGAGTACGGCCGATGGAGCTGCAAGGTTTGCTCGAGAGGGCGTCTCTCTCAGAAGATCACCGCACATTAATGAGTATGGTGATTGAAAGGATCTCATCCGCTGAGAGCGGGTTGCATGAGGCCATCGGAAGTTTACTGATGGGGTTTGAGGTACGCAAAAAATGACATACCTTTTGACAGTTTTGCACATAGAGTGCGCCCTGTATAGATAGTAGCCCCTGAGACTCGGTATGTTGTCGAAAGGGACAGCGTGCCGAGGATCATAATCTCAGTTACAAAATGTCACCTTTCCTATGCAGGTGGCGGAACGTTCGGTGGCCAGCCAGATTGATAGAGTTGCCGAGCTAAAGCGGCAACTCGACGTTGCGGATGCGGACATCACGCTGGTCAATAAACGACTTGACGAGTCGCAAGGTAGGTGGTTTTTCCGCGGTCACTTGGTAAGGGAGCTAATGCCCACTCCTTACAACATGTATGCTTGATGCAGATGGTGCCGCTGCTGTGGAAGACCTTCGGGCGGAGCTTGCTCGAGCCAAGGACCAAGCCAGAAAAAGTGATGCGGCTGCCTCGAAGGCAGCAGAGGAGCTAAAAGCTGAAAAGGTTGCTCACTGCCGAAGCAGGGAGGAAATGGCCGTAATGGCCGTGAAATTAAAAGATGCTACCGACCGCTATGAGGTTCTTGAAAGAGAACGCCAAGTGGAGCAGGAGGGCCTGAAGAAGGCCACCGCCGAAGCCAAGGATGCCCGTTCTGCAATGCGGGCTATGAAGGAGGAACTGCGTCAGGCCAGAGACATTGCGGTTGGAAAGCCCTTTTTGTTGCATAGGAAGTTCACGGATCCGAAGTATGCTCAGTCGGTCCAGTTGTGGGGTGCGGAGGATCCATATCTGGATTTGGCGGCGAGTGCGGCGGACGCAGTTGTGCATTTCCGAAGTCAGAAGGATCATGAAATGGAAGAGCTTTTTTGGTCTCAATTCCATAGTCCGGAGCGTCCATTTCCTTTGACCGATTGGTTGGCTGAGTGGGCTGAGATGAATAGATTGTACGGACTTGCCATGACGGATGTGGTGGCTCATCTGTGGCCGGAAAGGCCCAAGCCAAAGAGTTATTTTGGCTTATTGCAGCAATTCCTTGGGGCGGTGCCGCATATCAAGGCGATGAAGCGGTCGGCATGCATAGAGGGTGCACGGATGGCTCTTGCTCGTGTTAAGACATACTGAGCGGATATGAATGCCACCGATGTTGCGTCCCAGGGTTCAGACGAGAGTCGATTACCCGCCGAGCACTATTTTGAGGAAGTCCTGCAGGGCGCTCGTTTAATAGAGTCGCAGTGCTCGAAAAATGACATGTTCAAATGACATGTATGATTTGTGAGATCATATTTATAATGTAACGGCTTTTTATACTTGTGCGTTCAAGTATTGAAGTATCTCCTGTGCGGCCGTTAATATATATGTATTTATAACCTGAAAGATGGCAGTCTTTGGCTTCAGCCCCCATGCACATGGTGCGGGGGTGTTTGCAAAAAAAGCGCATTTTCACACTTAATCCAACGTCTTGGTCCTTTGAAGGAGGTGATAGCATAGCAAACTAGGCAACCGGACTATAATGCTTTATCACTTTCACTTAGCCATAGGAGCTCGATGGTGAGGCTACTATATAGCCCCTAGAGGCACCGCGCTCTCCGAACTCGGGGCGCGTGTGTGCCTGACCGGGAAGCGGTCCTTCATCAAAGCGGAGGAATTCTAAACATTCCTATAGTCGATCGAGTGATTGACCAGTCTCTCGCTATATCATGACAGTCAGTTTTCGGCTTTCTCTACTGAGGTGCTCGCCCGGCCGAACCGGGGCACAATCGTAGTAGTTCTCCTGGTGCCGCGTTAGCCGATGGAGCGGAACATAAGGCAGCAAAACACAGGAGCCGGGCAAACCCAACATTTGACCAAAGACATGATTTGGAGCTGATGCATATAAGGCCTAACTCGAGACGCCGAACACTCCCTAAGGTATTCGTACTTTATGATTACGGGCAGAACAATGCCCTAAGCCCCTAGTGTCCAGGTACAGGCGAGAACTTCTGACGTGGCCGATGCCAAAACGCCAGCCTCCTCCTCGGTTATGGTAGGAAACCGGGGGATGAGTATCAACAAGAGACAGTAAGAAAGGTTTACGCAGGGTCTTAATCTGAAAAGAATCCTTGCAAAAGGTCCCTACTGCACGTCTGTGCGTGTGTCTCCGTTGTGCTGTATCCTGGACGGGTGTAGCACGTGGTTCATCTGTAAAAGAGAAGAACTTAGTTTGGAAAAAATATCATGCAAAAAATGTATCTAAAACAGAGTATGATTTGGAAGATGAATAAAATTGAGCTTTATTGGCTCTTATTGTTTATACGTGCAGCCCCTTGTAAAGAGGTATGCGGCTGGGAAGCCCCTTGTTTATTTATGCCGGACTCGCCTAACCGTGTCTGAGGTCTAAATGACCTATTTTTTGGGGCTTTGATCAGCAAGACTGGATTAGTGTGTGGCTGTCAAGGTAGTCTCACGTTTTCCGAGGTCGAGGGACACTCGGAGTTACCCTTTAATGAGATTATGCCGCGTGGACCGGGCATTTTGAGTGTAAGAGACGCGTAATGCGGTATTGTGTTAAAGCGGGCGAAAGCTTCGCGTCCCAGTAGTGCTTGATGGCTACTTTTGAATGGGGCGATATGGAAGATTAGCTTTTCGCGACGGAAGTTGTCGGATGAACCGAACACAACCTTTAGTAGTACAGAGCCTGTACAATTGGCATAAAGGCCTGGCGTCACTCCTTTGAAGGAAGTGTTGTTATGGCGAATTTCGGTAGGGTCTATCCCCATTCTGCGGATGGTGTCCTGGTATAGCAGGTTTATATCGCTGCCGCCATCCATTAGGACTTGTGTGAATTGTAGTCCGTCGATTATGGGATCCAGTATCAAAGCAGTCCCTCCTGCGTTTCTAATGCTTCTGGAGTAATCCTGATAGTCGAATGTAATTGGGTTTGACATCCAATTTTGGGGATCCTCTTGGGTGGATTGTGCGGCGCGTGTTTTAGTAGTTGCCGCACTGTTTATCACATGAAGTGAGTTTACTGTTTTGACTTCTAGTGGGAAAGTCTTCTATTTTCCGGCCTGCTGCTTGTGGGATTCGTCATCGTCTTCGCTTGGTGTGTCGAGCCCCTTGTGTTCGGCGTTAAGTCGGCCGGACTGCTTGAAGACCCAACAATCTCTGTGGGTATGGTTTGCAGGCCTCCCGGGGGTTGTCCTTAAGGGGCAGTGTTTTGTTATTCGGCCGAGATCTTTTGAACCCGGCGTTGACCGCCGTGCTATTTGGGCCGTTTTCCTTATTCCGGCGCTGATCTTTTCTGCATCGTGATTTCCCATTTCCATCCCTGACCTCGGATGTACTCGGGTCGCTGGTGCTGCATCTTGCTAGCCAGCTATCTTCCCCCGCGCAAAAGCGGGTCATGAGGCTTGTTAGCGTAGCCATTGTTCTTGGTTTTTCCTGGCCGAGGTGTCTGGCGAGCCATTCGTCTCGGACGTTATGTTTAAAGGCTGCTAAGGCTTCGGCGTCCGTACAGTCGACTATTTGGTTCTTTTTGGTGAGGAACATGTTCCAGAATTTGTGTGCTGACTCCTCGGGCTGTTGAGTTATGTGACTTAAATCGTCTGCATCCGGAGGGCGGATATAAGTTCCCTAAAAATTTGCTCGAAACACATCCTCAAGCTCTTCCCAACTTCCGATGGTATTTTCTGGGAGGCTTTTGAGCCAATGCCGAGCTGGCCCTTTGAGCTTGAGGGGTAGGTATTTTATGGCGTGGAGATCGTCTCCTCTAGCCATATGTATGTGTAGGATATAATCCTCAATCCAGACTCCGGGGTCTGTTGTTCCGTCATATGCCTCTATGTTTACGGGCTTGAATCCCGCTGGAAATTCATGATCCAGTACCTCATCGGTTAAACATAGTGGGTGTGCGGCGCCCCTGTATTTAGGTGTGCCGTTATCTTCGAACACTCGGCGGGTTGTGTTGCTTCCTGGAGCCTTCGTTTTTGGCCCATAGATGGACCTGACCGGGCCATCCTTTTTGCGAGGATCCT
Source organism: Triticum aestivum (assembly GCF_018294505.1). Taxonomy (NCBI): domain Eukaryota; kingdom Viridiplantae; phylum Streptophyta; class Magnoliopsida; order Poales; family Poaceae; genus Triticum; species Triticum aestivum. The sequence continues at coordinate 121,165,466 of NC_057810.1, forward strand.
TATGTGGATCGTGTGCCGGATTGTGTGCGGCGCCGCTTGCCGCTCTTAGCCTGTTATCTGGTCGTCTATCCGGCCAGGCGGCCTCTTTCTTTTTTGACTGTGGGGGCTCTACGGCCTCCTCGTCAAATTCGGGCAACAGCTTGCGCTTTGGGTAGCTCTTTGCTTGGTGACTATCGCCGTATTTATCTGCGGTCTTGAGTACTTTGCTCCATCTCATTCCGAGTACGTCTTTCGCCGTTTTGAGCTTTCGCTTTTGCTTCTTCAAACTTCTTGCAGCGGCGACGAGCCTTCTGTGAAGGTTCTTATGCTCCGGTGATGTGTCCGGTGTGAGATCGTCTGGACTATTGTTTTTGCCGGGAATGGGTTGCTCGTCCACTGGTTCGCCCTGCTCTACGGCTGGGTCAGTATGGGTGCCGTTGTTGTCGGGGCGGGACTTCGGGCGGCGCTTGCATCGCTGTTTTTGTTGTTTTTCGGGGGAATTATCCTTCGCCGCGTCCCGTTGTTCCTCGTTATCGCTTCCTTTTGGTGTATCCACCATGTATACGTCGTGAGTTGAGGTGGCTTTCCAGTGCCCAGTATGCGCTGGTTCTTGGTCGTCTCCGGCATTGTCGTCCATACCGTCGATGTCTTCGGAGTCGAAGTCTAGCATGTCGGTTAAATCGTCGACAGTGGATACTAAGTGGGTGGTGGGTGGGCCTTGAATTTCTTTGTCGTCCGCATCCCAACCGTCCTGACCACAGTACGGCCAGGGCTCTCCTGATAATGAGAGATACTTTAGCGAACTCAGGATGTCGCCGAAAGGTGAGTGTTGAAAGATGTCCGTAGCAGTGAACTCCATGATCGGCGCCCAATCGGATTCGATTGGAGGGGGCGTAGGAGGTTCGGAGTCCGGCAAGGAGTCCGGCACCTCGGAGTCACGAGCTTCACAAGGGACAAGGCCAGTATTCGGCTCTATCGCCATAGAGGTTGCAGCCCCCGAGGCGGTGTCTAACCACCCGTCCTCGATCTGCACAGTCGGCTCCGAATCGAGGGTCGGAGCGGACTCGTGTGCGGCCTCCAGGGCACTGTCCGGCAGCAGAGCTAAATCATGCCCATCATGACAGTGCGGCGCGCTCGGCTGTGGCTCGAATCCATCGAAGATCAAGTCTCCGCGGATGTCAGCCATGAAGTTTAGACTTCCAATTCTGACCTGACGGCCAGGGGCGTAGCTTTCGATCTGCTCCAGATGGCTAAAGGAATTGGCCCGCAGTGCAAAGCCGCCGAATACGAAGATCTGTCCGGGGAGAAAAGTCTCACCCTGGACCGCGTCGCTGTTGATGATCAAAGGAGCCATCGAGCCTATCAGTGACGACACAGAGGAGCTCTCAATGAAAGCACCAATGTCGGTGTCAAAACCGGCGGATCTCGGGTAGGGGGTCCCGAACTATGCGTCTAGGCAGATGGTAATAGGAGACAAGGGACACGATGTTTTACCCAGGTTCGGGCCCTCTTGATGGAGGTAAAACCCTACGTCCTGCTTGATTAATATTGATGATGTGGGTATTACAAGAGTAGATCTACCACGAGATCAAGGAGGCTAAACCGTAGAAGCTAGCCTATGGTATGATTGTTAATTTGTCCTACGGACTAAAACCATCCGATTTATATAGACACCGGAGAGGGCTAGGGTTACACAGAGTCGGTTACAATGGTAGGAGATCTACATATCTGTATCGCCAAGCTTTCCTTCCATTCCAAGGAAATTCCCATCCGGACACGGGACGAAGTCTTCAATCTTGTATCTTCATAGTCTTGGAGTCCGACCGATGATGATAGTTCGGCTATCCGGACACCCACTAGTCCAGGACTCCCTCACCTGTGCTATCGTAGAAGTGTTCCATGACATTACCAAATTTATCATCACGGAAGTGTCCACTTCCATGATGATAAATCGTGCGTCACAGAAGTGCTTTCGTCAAGGGTGACCGACACGTGGCATCCACCGTAACGGAACGCCGTTAAGCTATCGGGTCGGGTCTTGGATCCGATAACCCGTTAAGAGCCCCGACCAATGGGGATTTTCCACGTGTAAAATCATCATTGGCTGGAGGAAACACGTGTCGGCTCATCGCTGGGACAGATGTCATCCACTCATTGGACAGAAGGCACCTATGATATGTCGACACGTGGCACGGCCCAACAGAGGCCCATTCCTGTGAAAAGGCCGGCCCGTTTGACTTGGTCAAAAGGTGGCAGGCCGGCCCATGGAAAGCCTGTTAATGACCTGTTCGCATATGGCCCATTTACAGCCCGCTAACCCAAGGCCCATTACGCCCTATTCGAATTAGGCCCAGTAGCGTCATCTGGGCCATCCAATATGATTCCAGCCTGTTTTCACTTCTGGCCCATGACGTCTTTCGGCCCATATGAGGCCCTATGTAACTCTTGGCCTATTCACGTCCCATGGTGAAACTAGCCCGTAATGAATAGTGCATCACTTTACGTACACACATTAACGGCCCGTGGTGAAACTGGCCCGTAAAGAAGAGTGTATCACTTTATACCCATTAACGTCCTGTTATTTTGTTGGGCCGTTTCCAGCCCATTTTATATTTCGGCCTTCTCAGAGCCCATTTATTCTTGGGCTCATTTCCAGCATTCGTTTATATACGGCTCGTTACTGTCATTTTTTGCTTGTGGGCCAAATTCAGCCCGTGGTTACAGTCGGCCCGTTTGTGGTCCGTTAATATGTTGGGCCGAGTGTCATCAAATATGGCCTACTAACGATGGCCTGTTATGATCGGCCCATGAACGGATGATTCCAACTCTAGCCCATTTATGGCCAGAATGCGGTCTGTTTGGCCCATGTTTGGCCAATCGATCATACGGCCTATATAAGGCCCATTGATGATACGGCCCGTAGAAGGCCCATTGTTTCTATGGCCCGTAGAAGGCCCATTATTTCTACGGCCCGTAGAAGGCCCAATGTTTCTACGGCCCGTAGAAGGCCCACTGTTTATACGGCCCATAGAAGGCCCACTATTTCTACGGCCCGTAGGAGGCCCAGTGTCACTACAGTAAATATTAGCCCATGGTTATTGTGGCCTAGTTTAAAAAAAAGGTTATTGCAGCCACTAGCAAACCGCAGAAAAAGAACTGCTCTGACTACAAGCAAACAAATAAACAAGACAACAAGGAAATAAATAAGCAAGAAACTTACACTAGGCTATCATAGCTATTACACATATTACATCCACTGGGCATCAAAGTTCGCCACCAGTGCAAATATAGGGAACACAGCAGCATATAAATGCCACAACAAAACAAGTCCAAAACTGAAACCACTTCAGAAGAGCTCAAGAAACAATATCCTGGGTACCCATAATGCTGGCAAGATGCTTAGCAAGCTTATTAACTTTCTCTTGTTTGGCGCTTAAGTCCTCCAGCGCTTGCTATTGCACCAGAAAGTATGCATCTGAATTCTGCAGGGACTTCCTCAGTCCTTCGGCTTCCTGTCGCATAACATCTGATCGATGTCTTTCAACTTGAAGTTGAGACTCAAGAAGCCGAACTGATTCAGGCAACGAGTTCGAAGAGATGGTGCCAGCAGTGGTAGCCAGTAACTCGAATACTACATCAAGACAGGAATTTGGGGTTGTCTCAGTGTCTTCAATATAGTTTTTATCAGCTTTCATGGAGACCAACAGGGATGTCTCACTATCTTGAACCTTATCTGCATTATTCCTTTACCATTGCACAACAAGGTACTCTTCTCCAATATTTTATCCGCGTTCTAAAAGAGAAACAAACAAACACATCTCAGGTTTACAATGTAGTATATGAAACTCATTTTGGTAAATGATACGTCTCCAACATATCTATAATTTTTGATTGTTCCATGCTATTATATTACCCCTTTTGGATGTTTATGGGCTTTATTTTAGACATCTATATCATTTTTGGGACTAAACTACTAACTGGAGGCCCAGCCCGTATTGCCGTTTTTTTGCCTATTTCAGTATTTCGAAGAAAAGGAATATCAAACGGAGACCAAACGGAATGAAACTTTCGGGAGCGTTATTTTTGGAACAAATCTGATCCGGAGAGCCTGGAGTGCAAGTCAAGAAATCTCCAAGGGCGCGCCCCCTGTCTCGTGGGCCCCTCGGGCGTCCACCGACGTACTTCTTCCTCCTATATATATCCATGGACCCCGAAAACATCCAGGAGCACCACGATACACAATTTCCACCGCCGTAACCTTCTGTATCCGCGAGATTCCATCTTGGAGCCTTCACCGGCACTTTGCCGGAGGGGGAATCGACCATGGAGGGCTTCTACATCAACACCATAGGCTCTCCGATGAGTTGCGAGTAGTTTACCATAGACCTACGGGTCCATAGTTATTAGCTAGATGGCTTCTTCTTTCTTTTTGGATCTCAATACAATGTTCTCCCCCTCTCTTGTGGAGATCTACTCGATGTAATCTCTTTTTGCGGTGTGTTTGTCGAGATCTGAAGAATTGTGGGTTTATGATCAAGTTTATCTATGAATAATATTTGAATCTTCTCTGAATTCTTTTATGTATGATTGAGTTATCTTTGCAAGTCTCTTCGAATTATCAGTTTGGTTTGGCCTACTAGATTGATCTTTCTTTCCATGGAAGAAGTGCTTAGCTTTGGGTTCAATCTTGCGGTGATCTTACCTAGTGACAGAATGGGTTGCAAGACCCATATTGTATTGTTGTCATCGAGGATAACAAGATGGGGTTTATATCATATTGCATGTGTTTATCCCTCTACATCATGTCATCTTGCTTAATGTGTTACTCTGTTCTTATGAACTTAATACTCTAGATGCAGGCAGGAGTCGGTCGATGTGTGGAGTAATAGTAGTAGATGTAGGCAGGAGTCGGTCTACTTGTTATGGACGTGATGCCTATATACATGATCATGCCTAGATAACGTCATAACTATGCGCTTTTTTATCAATTGCTCGACAGTAATTTGTTCACCCACCAAATATTTATGCTATCTCGAGAGAAGCCTCTAGTGAAACCTATGGCCCCCGGGTCTATCTCTTATCATATTTGCTTTCAATCTACTTTATTTGCATCTTTACTTTTTGCATCTATCTTGTAAAATACCAAAAATATTATTATCTCTCTACCAGATCTCACTTTTCGCGAATGGCCGTGAAGGGATCGACAACCCCTTTATTGCGTTGGTTGCGAGTTCTCAGTTTGTTTGTGTAGGTGCATGGGACTTTTGAGGAGCCTCCTACTGGATTGATACCTTGGTTCTCAAAACTGAGGGAAATACTTAAGCTACACTTTGTTACAGCACCCTCTCCTCTTCGGGGAAAACCAATGCTAGAACAAGACGTAGCAAGAAGGATTTCTGGCGCCGTTGCCGGGGAGGTCTTCGCTCAAGTCAAGACATACCAAGTACCCATCACAAACCCATCTCCCTTGCATTTACATTATTTGCCTCTCGTTTTCCTCTCCCCCAGTTCACCCTTGCCATTTTATTCGCCCTCTCTTTCCCAATCTCCTCTTCTCTTTTTCGCTCGCTTTCTTTCGCCCTGCTTTTTGTTTGCTGCTATGTCTGAAATTGGGGAGATCATCGTCGATATGGACAATAATGATAACATGGAAAATCCCGAGGCTCCGGTCGATGAACCCCCTATCTTGCATACTAAAAAGTTTCGAATCGGCAGTGGTAACATCATTGGCAGAGGCATTATTCAAGATTTCTTTACTTGTGTGGGTGCTTTACCTTCCTTGGGATGTTCTCTTCTTCATAAAACTAGTAGTCTCGCGGATGCTATCGCTATGCTTGTAGTTGATCTTGAAAGACAATTTATGCATATGCATCCTTGCATACAAAGAATTTTCCTATAATTCTCTAATATTGAGCATTCTTCTGTTAAGCGCGTTGTTACTATCTTTTTAGCTCACGAGTTTAGATTTATCATAAGAGAGGCCAAAGAAATCTTTGCACACTATAGGGTGGACGCCGGTCGTCCTCCCATAGAGGCGGTCCTCTATGATCAAGAGGAATTTAGGCGTTTTCAATCTTCGGACTATGTTGCTTTTAATGAAAACCTTAGAAAAAAGGTTCCTATCAATGTCTTGGTTGATTGCATTAACGAACTCAATAATGATTTTGCTCTTTGAAACAATGAGCTAGGATACTCTCTTGAGTATAGGCTCACAATATTTTGCCAAAAGAATGCTTTTAGTGATGAAATAGTTGTGCACTATGAAGGGCCAAAGGAGGAACCCGTTCCTCCTGAGATTGATCTTGGGGACATCTGTCCCACTAAATTTAGCCCTTTTGATTACTTTTGCTTGCCCCAAAGAAAACTTGCCGCCGAACGTAGAGAATATGAGATGATCCTTCAAGATCTATCTTATTATTATGGCACTAGTTAGATCTATCTTCGCTATTATGCCTAGCTAGGGGCGTTAAACGATAGCGCTAGTTGGGAGGCTACCCAATTTTTCTTTATGTTTTTTGTTTTTGCTCCTGTTTAGGAATAAATCTTGCATCTACCCTCTTTTTAGATGTGTTTTTATCTTTTAATTAGTGTTTGTGCCAAGTAGAACCTATAGGATAAACTATGATGATAGTTGATTTGATTCTGCTGAAAAACAGAAACTTTGCGCTCACGAGAAAAAATTCAATAAATCACAGAAACGTGTTTTTGCATTTATTCTTTTTTCTGATAATCAATGTACAAATTGTACAGTACGTCCTATTTTGGTAGGATTTTTAGAGTTCCAGAAGTTTGTGTTAGTTACAGATTGCTACAGACTGTTCTGTTTTTGACAGATTCTGTTTCTTGTGTGTTGTTTGCTTATTTCAATGCATCTATGGCTAGTAAATTAGTTTATAAACCATAAGGAAGTTGTAATACAGTAGGTTTAACACCAAAATAAATAAAGAATGAGTTCATTGCAGTACCTTACGTGGTGGTTTTGTTTTCTGTCACTAACGGAGCTTATAAGATTTCCTGTTGAGTTTTGTGTTGTGAAGTTTTCAAGTTTTGGGTAAAGCTTTTATGGACTATGGAATAAAGGGTGGAAAGAGCCTAAGCTTGGGGATGCCCATTGCACCCAAAGATATTCAAGAATATCCAAAATCCTAAGCTTGGGGATGCCCCGGGAAGCCATCCCCTCTTTCGTCTTCGTTCATTGGTAACTTTACTTGGAGCTATATTTTTATTCGCCACATGATATGTGTTTTGCTTGGAGCGTCATGTATTATATTAGTCTTTGCTTTTTAGTTTACCACAATCATCCTTGCTGTACACACCTTTTGGGAGAAGCCTATTTGATTAGAATTTGCTAGAATACTCTATGTGCTTCACTTATATCTTTTGAGCTTGATAGTTTTTGCTCTATTACTTCACTTATATCTTTTAGAGCACGATGGTGGTGTCTTAATTTTGAAGAAATTACTAGTCTCTCATGCTTCACTTATATCATTTTGAGATTCTTTTAGAACAGCATCGTATTTTCTAAGGTTACAAAGTTGGTCCTAGAATGATGAGCATCCAAGTTGGGTATAATAAAAACTATCATAGGAAGTGAATTGGATGCTATGATCAACTTGATACTTGATAATTGTTTTGAGATATGTAGGTAGTGATATTAAAGTTATGCTAGTTGGATGATTATGAATTTAAAGAATACTTGTGTTGAAGTTTGTGATTCCTGTAGCATGCACGTATGGTGAACCGCTTTGTGATGAAGTTGGAGCACAATTTTATTTTTTGATTGTCGTCCTTATGAGTCGCGGTCGGGGACGAGCGATGGTCTTTTCCTAACAATCTATCCCCCTAGGAGCATGCACGTAGTACTTTGGTTTTTGATGACTTCTAAATTTTTGCAACAAGTATATGAGTTCTTTTGATTAATGTTGAGTCCATGGATTATACGCACCCTTTCACCCTTCCACCATTGCTAGCCTCTTTTGTACTGCGCAACTTTCGCCGTTATCATGAACCCTTTATTTACCGTCCTCAAAACAGCCACCATACCTACCTAGTATGGCATTTCCATAGCCATTCCGAGATATATTGCCATGCAACTTTCCACCGTTCCGTTCATATGACACACATTACTTTTGTCATATTGCTCTTTGCATGATCATGTAGGTGTCATCGTATTTGTGGCAAGGCCACCTTCATAATTTTCATACATGTAGCTCTTGATTCATTGCATATCCCGGTACACCGCCGGAGGCATTCATATAGAGTCATATCTTGTTCTAGATTTGAGTTGTAAATCCATAAAAGTGTGATGATCTTCATTATTAGAGCATTGTCCTCGTGAGGAAAGGATGATGAAGACTATGATTCCTCCACAAGTCGGGATGAGACTTCGGACATTACAAAAAGAAAAAAAGGAGAAAAAAAGGAAGGCCAAAAAGAAAAGGAGAAAGGCCAAATAAAAAAAAGAGAAAAAGAAGAAAAAAGAAGGAAAAAATAAAATGAGAGAAAAAGAGAGAAGGGACAATGCTACTATCTCTTTTTCCACACTTGTGCTTCAAAATAGCATCATGATCTTCATGATAGAGAAGTCTCATATGTTGTCACTTTCATATACTAGTGGGAATTTTTCATTATAGAACTTGGCTTGTATATTCCAATGATGGGCTTCCTCAAAAGTGCCCTAGGTCTTTGTGAGCAAGCGAGTTGGATGCACACCCACTTAGTTTCTTTTGTTGAGCCTTCATATATTTATAGCTCTAGTGCATCCATTGCATGGCAATCCCTACTCACTCACATTGATATCTATTAATGGGCATCTCCATAGCCGTTGATACACCTAGTTGATGTGAGACTATCTTCTCTTTTTTGTCTTCTCCACAACCACCATTCTATTCCACATATAGTGCTATGTCCATGGCTCACGCTCATGTATTTCGTGAAAGTTGAAAAAGTTTGAGATTATTAAAGTATGAAACAATTGCTTGGCTTGTCATCGGGGTTGTGCATGATTAAATACTTTGTGTGATGAAGATAGAGCAACAGCTAGACTATATGATTTTGTAGGGATAACTTTCTTTAGCCATGTTATTTTGAGAAGACATGATTACTTTGATTAGTATGCTTGAAGTATTACTATTTCTTATGTCAATATGAACTTTTATTTTGTATTCATTTGGATCTGGACATTCATGCCACAATGAAGAAAATTACATTATGAATTATGCTAGGTAGCATTCCACATCAAAAATTCTCTTTTTATCATTTACCTACTCGAGGATGAGCAGCAATTAAGCTTGGGGATGCTTGATACGTCTCCAAGGTATCTATAATTTTTGATTGTTCCAAGTTATTATATTACCCCTTTTTGATGTTTATGGGCTTTATGTTACACATTTATATCATTTTTGGGACTAACCTACTAACCGGAGGCCCAGCCCGTATTGTTGTTTTTTTGCCTATTTCAGTATTTTGAAGAAAAGGAATATCAAACGGAGTCCAAACGGAATGAATCCTTCGGGAGCGTTATTTTTGGAACAAATCTGATCCGAAGAGCCTGGAGTGCAAGTCAAGAAAGCTCCGAGGGCGCACCCCCTGTCTTGTGGGCCCCTCAAGCGTCCACTGACGTACTTCTTCCTCCTATATATATCCACGAACCCCGAAAACATCCAGGAGCACCACAAAACACAATTTCCACAGCCGTAACCTTCTGTATCCGCGAGATTCCATCTTGGAGCCTTCGCCGGCACTCTGCCGAAGGGGGAATCGACCATGGAGGGCTTCCACATCAACACCATAGCCTCTCCGATGAGTTGTGAGTAGTTTACCACAGACCTACAGGTCCATAGTTATTAGCTAGATGGCTTCTTCTCTCTTTTTGGATCTCAATACAATGTTCTCCCCCTCTCTTGTGGAGATCTATTCGATGTAATCTCTTTTTGCGGTGTGTTTGTCGAGATCCGATGAATTATGGGTTTATGATCAAGTTTATCTATGAATAATATTTGAATCTTCTCTGAATTCCTTTATGTATGATTGAGTTATCTTTGCAAGTCTCTTCGAATTATCAGTTTGGTTTGGCCTACTAGATTGATCTTTCTTGCCATGGGAGAAGTGCTTAGCTTTGGGTTCAATCTTGCGGTGATGTTACCCAGTGACAGAAAGGGTTGCAAGACACATATTGTATTGTTGCCATCGAGGATAAGAAGATGGGGTTTATATCATATTACATGTGTTTATCCCTCTACATCATGTCATCTTGCTTAATGCATTACTCTGTTCTTATGAACTTAATACTCTAGATATAGGAGGAGTCGGTCGATGTGTGGAGTAATAGTAGTAGATGCAGGCAGGAGTCGGTCTACTTGTTATGGACGTGATGCCTATATACATGATCATGCCTAGATAACGTCATAACTATGCGCTTTTCTATCAATTGCTCGACAATAATTTGTTCACCCACCGTAATATTTAATCTATCTCAAGAGAAGCCTCTAGTGAAACCTATGGCCCCCGGGTCTATCTCTTATCATATTTGCTTTCATTCTACTTTATTTGCATCTTTACTTTTTGCATCTATCTTATAAAATACCAAAAATATTATTATCTCTCTATCAGATCTCACTTTTCGCGAGCGGTCGTGAAGGGATTGACAACCCCTTTATTGCGTTGGTTGCGAGTTCTCAGTTTGTTTGTGTAGGTGCATGGGATTTTTGAGGAGACTCCTACTGGATTGATACCTTGGTTCTCAAAACTGAGGGAAATACTTATGCTACACTTTCCTGCATCACCCTATCCTCTTCGGTTAAAACCAACGCTAGCTCAAGATGTAGCAGTAAACTAGTTCAGTAGTAAGGTGGACAGGATAACAGCATGAAACAAACATATATATATGTAGTATGGTCTCTTTATGGTCTATATCATTCTAGTTTATGTTGCCAAATCAAGATAGATACAGTTTGAATCATATCTATTTAAGACAAAGAAGCATAGACAAAATATAAGTGTCGGAAACTACACAACAATAACAACACTTGTAATGTGCATGGCATCAGAACATAACTGTTTATTCAATTGAAACTGAAATCAACATAGAGCAAGTTACAACAGCAAACATCCAAACATGTTGAAGAAACAGGTTTAAAACATACCTGTTGCGCCTTGGAGTCTCAATTGCATCCTTCAAATTTGAAATTAGTTGGTATCAGTAAATACAGTGATGCAAGAGCAAAGTAGTATGAACCATAGCTACGGAACCTGACCTGAGAACAGTTCTTCTTCTGCTTTAAGCGTTGACTTCGGGTTCGGAGTGGTGCTCCTCGTGATTTGGGCACTGCAGTTGCCTTACTAACTGCTCGTGTTTGGGTGCTCTGTGGTCGAGATGGTGTTGTGTCAATGGGAACTAGGTGTCTATCTGCTGGGGTTGGGGTTAGAAGGGGTGTAGCTGGTTCTCTATCCAACTGGGTAGGGGTACAATCTGCATGAGTGTGGGTTATGTGTGGTGGGGCTGGTTCTTGGGCAAGTACAACCGTGGTTCTATCTGCATCGACAGGTAGCACGATCTTTTCTGAAGACTGTGTTTTTACTCCCACAGATACTGCCATCACTCCCTCCAATTGAAATGGCTGATAAACAAGAAAAGTAATTGCATGTACAGACATTGTAAGATAGACAGGTGCAATGGATAGTAGGGAAGAAAACAGGGCATGAAATAATTCACATTTATGTTGTCTAAGCAAACAGAATAGCAGGACGTAATTTCACATATATGATGGCTAATTAAACAGGATAACATGACACAATTTCACATGTATGATGGCTAACTAAACAGGATAGAATGACATACTTCAAAATACGATGGCTATGTAAACATGATGACATGATATAACTATACAATGTGTCTATTAAAGTGGTTGGCATGCCATAAATCACAAACATGCCGTCGTTGGAAACATGATGGCATGATATAATTCACGGATAGAATGCCATAATTTAAAATATGATGACTATGTAAACAGGATGAGATGATATAACTATATTATGTCTTTAAAAAATGGGTTGGCATGCCATAATTCAGATACATGCTGTCTATGTAAACATCATGGCATGACATAATTCAAATATATGATTTATATACTAAGGAAGTGAGCAGAGGGCAATCGCATATATGATGTATCAACTAAGGAGATGGCATTCATTATTGTGTATATGATGTAAAAACTAAGCATTGCAATACAACATATGCATTATATGAGTAATATAACCCTGCCAAGTTTGAGCATACACCTCAGGGGGATAATAGGACTGGTCATCTGCCTCTGAATCGTCCTCTGAAGGGCTATCTGTAACCAGCAAGATATTTGCTTCAGCAGGTAGCATTGTCCGCTCTAAAGACCTTGTTTTCACTCCAAATTTCTCCATCACCAATTCAAATGGCTGATGCACAGGAAGAGTAGTTGAATATACAAACATTGTCGACAAAAGCAATGAGAAATACAAAAAAAGGACGGCATGATATAATTCACATATATGACGCTTGCCTAAACAACATGGCATTGCATAATTCACATACATAATGCCTTGCAACAAGATAACATTGCATAATTCACATATATAATGTCTTGCAACAAGATGGCATTGCATAATTCACATATATGGTAATTAGACACTAAACATGTGGCATTCACACAAAGCATGTCTAAACTAAGCAAATGACATAGCAATGCAAGGTACCATACGCACAATATGAGCAACATAACCCTGCCAAGTTAGGGCATGCACCTTGGGGAGGGGGGGGGAATATGACTGGTCATCTGTCTCTGAATCCTCCTCTGAGGAGCTATCAGTAACCAACAAGACATGCACTTCGTCAGATAGCATTGTCTGCTCTGAAAACCTTGTTTCCACTCCAGATTTGTCCATGACCGTGCCGAATAGCTGATACACAGGAAGAGTAATTGAACGCACTAAAATTGTTGACAAATTTAACACATAATAAAAAAATGATGGCATGATATAATTCACATATAAGATGACTGGCTAACCAGGGTGGCATTTCAAAATTCACATATATGATGCCTGGCTAGACAAGATGGCATTGCATGATTCACATATACGATAAAGAAACCAAACAGATGGCGTTGACACAAAGCATGTCTAAACTAAGCAGATGACATCTTTAATGTATACAGTAAGCAATGCAAGGCACCATATGCATGATGTTACCAACATCAGCATGCCAAGTTAGAGCGAAGCCCTCATGGGGTAAATAGGAGTGGTCTTCTCCTTCTGAATCCCCCTAAGAATAGTTATCTTCCTCTTGATTACGATCCGAAATGGGTGGAGGGGGGGCTGCCTTTGATCCCACCATGGAACGACGTCTGCATGAAATTTTATTGCCACGCAAGGCTCGCCTCTTTTGCTCTACATGATCAGTTCCATTGTGTACAATAACTGGCATGCATAGGAATAAAACACAGTGAGATTATGTAAGGAGTGCATGCACAAATCCAGAGTGATGGTAGCAAACTGTGGATAGACCCAAAACGAATGATACCAGGCAGATAATAGCTTTAGTTAAAAAATACAGATAATGCCTCCTTTAATGTTTGTTTGCACCCAACATGAAACTCATAGTAGACACCGGAGATTAACCAGATAGTAGACAGATAGTACTGATTGATGCCCCAATATGTACCCCACAACCATTTAAAAACTCAAGTTTCAGCATTAGTTTGGACCTGACTCGGAGTCTAATAGGTGAACACGATGATAATGTAGCATGTCATCATATTAAGCGACGCATAACATAAGCAGACACGGAAGAGTGCGACCTCTCTTGCAGACCCATGTAGTCCTCAAGGTCATCTGCTCAGTTGATGATGGTAATGCAATTGTCGTGGCTGCCAGCGGCGGGGAACAAGATCTGAGGCAGCGAAAGACAGTCTAGAGAGCGGATCCTTGCTGTGGTGAACCCTTCTGTCATTGGAGCAGCTGAGCTGGGGTGGAACACAGCACTGCAGGAGCAGGACAAACCACACAAGGTTTTCTTTGACACATATCTATAACAGAAGCAATTGAGTAGGGGCTTGTTTGAATTTGAGGATTCTAACAATGCAGGGATAGGAAATAGACAGGAATAGGATAGGAGTGCACGTGCAAAACAGAGAATTTAAAAACACATGATTTCTGCCAATCTGGGTGTTTGATTCACAACAATTGGAAGATCACAGGATGCAAAAAATCATGGTGAGATTAAGTCAAACCACAAGAAAATGTACGGTTATAATGCTCTTATGCTACTATCTCTTAGTCTTGTGCTTGATGAATAGGAATATGAAAAGGAGAAGTGGAAATTAGAATTCCTACGGTTCTTCTTTCAAGGAGACTCTAAAGGAATAAATCCTACAGTTTTCCTTTGCTCCATTCCTTTGCACCAAATTCATGAAAAGTAGTACCATAGGAAACTTTCCAATTCCTATGTTTTTCATTCACTTTTCCTTTCAAGCACTAGCGATTCTAGTAGGCAGGCTTGAGCAAGGAAAATCCTACACTAAAAAATGTTTTTGTGCTACTGCTATTACTTTGGACCCAGGCCACTGCCATACTAGCTCAACTCCCAGCCCCATTGACAAATGCATAGCTCAAACTCGCAGAGATAAATAATGATGGCGTTTAAGAGAGTCCATCACGGATAGCTAAGTTGCCTGGTACCTCAATGCTTGTCATATAGTAGGATAAAATAATCGTATTTCCCGTTACTACAAGTGCTCAGTGGACAGTATATATAACATGTAGAATAAAAAAGAGATGAAACAAGTTAAAACCTCTTTGATGAAGCCATGTCGATCTCAGCGTGATTGGGTTGGTCGGTGAGGATGCTCCGGCTGACTTGGCTGTCGGAGGAGGGGAAGAAGATCTTAGGCGTCTGGAGATGGAGCCCGAGGTACTGCTCCGCTGTGATGGAGGGTTTCGTCGTTGGAGCAGCTCCGATGAGTTGTACGACGCCGAGGCTGAAGCAGGACAAGAGAGACAACAAACAATGTTAACCTGAGTGGAATTCTAATAGCATCTCCAATACATGACGTAAAATACATAACCACCAAGTGCTAGTGTAAAATACATCAGCTGCTCATGTCTGAACTCAACTGTCGAAACTGAACTTAACTGTCGAAACTAAACTTAACTGTCAAAACTGAACTTAACTGTCAAAACTGAATTTTGCTGTCGAAACTGAACGCACTAGCAAGGTGAGGCTACACGCCGGTCGACTGACTTTTTCATCTCTGGTCAGTCGATTTTGCAGCCGTTGGATACGAAATCAAGGGCCTCCGGTTCATCTTCAACCTCCACCCCCCTGAGCCGCCAGCCACCACCGGCCAAACAGCAGCCCCCCGCCGCCCGCGGCCGGCGGTGCGCCGCCCGCCCGCCCCAAAAACACTCCCCACCGCCGGTCCACCACCGCCCCGGCCATCCCTCTAGGCCCCCCCGTGCCGAGCTTTTTCTACGGCGATCCCCACGCCACCGCCCCGCCAATGCCCTACCACCGCCGGCGACCACCGCGCCCATCCTGAACCCTAGGATAGATAGTGGGGTACCTCTCCGATGAGCCACCCTCCCCGCTGCGGCTGGTTCTTCCTTCACCCCAGCTAGCCCCCCCCACCCCACCCCCTGAAAATCGACTGACCGAAAAGTCGATTCAGTCAACTGAAGTGTAGCTAAATCGGAGCAGCATCACAAGCAAGAGCAAGAGCGAGAGCAATAGCGAGAGCAGCAGCGCGAGAAAGAGCAATAGCAAGAGCGGACCAGGCAGGGGACCGAGAGCAAGAGCAGAGCAGCAGCGCGAGCGAGAGCTAAAGCAGCAGCAGCTCCTACTGATGTGGACATCGTCGAGGGAGCGATGCCATGGAGGAAGTGGCCGGCGACGCCTCCATGGATGGAGCCGCGCCGTGTCGGCTCGGGACCGAGCACCGGCAACATTGTCAGATCGAATCACGAAGAAAATGCAGCGATTAGTATACAACCTCTTTGGTGGCGCCGATTAGGCTGCAACTTCATCCAAGGAAACGGTGATGATGATGCTCTTCCGGTGGTGCAGGTGAAGAAGGCGGTGTGGGAATGGAGGTGGCGCGAAAGACGAGGGGAACATCGGGGCAGCTCCTTGGAGGTGGAGGACGGGGTGGCTGAACCGGTGGGACGATGAGATCGACGACGGATCCTCATCCAGTATGGTGGATGAGGGACATCAAGGTGTTGATGTTGACGATGTCGTCAGGAAAGAGGCTCCGGCTTGGTGGCAGACGGAGCAGGGTGTGGGGTTTTGTCGCGGGTTTTTGCGGCCTCGGTGTATGAATGGGTGGGCGGATGGGATGGCAGTAGGGAACCATGGCTTAGAGACGCGCTTGTCCGAAATGTGGGGTAAGTTATGAAAGTACCCCCACCGATTTGAGGCGGTTCTTTCGGTTCAGGGGTACCACGGGCATTTCACGTGTCGGGATTTCACAGGAGGTGGGAGTTTTCGCGCGCATTGTAATTTCGAAATAGCAAGGCGCGGGTTGAGATGGAGGGAGTTGTCGAAGCACAACAAGACAAAGATATATCTTAAATATTTCGGGCTAACAAGGCGTGGGTTGAAGAGGCGGGAGTTTCGCAGCACGATAGACAGAGACGCTAGCTTGAATTTTTGGCATAACAAGGCGCGGCTTGAAATTTCGGAAGAACAAGCTTAACGTGTACCCAAAAAAGACAATTTGCACCTCAACACGCACAACACACACACAAACACCATTTAGACTAGAGTAAGGTACACGTGCATTGCACGCATGAGATTTGGAAACCAAATTAAGAATAAATACCACATTATAGCATGCAAACTTTGAGTCATATAAGCATGATGTAGATGTTCATTTAATCTTATAGTTCATTTCATTCAAAATCATCTAGTTTTTATAAGAAAGCTAATCTATTTTAAGATTCATGGAATTGTGCGTTGTAAGACATAAAGTAAAAACAAATAATGGCAAATCATGTAGAAAAACATTTGGGCAATTCTGATACGAAAGATTCTAGAACAAATAAGAAGTGCTTGTGTTTTGATGTTTGTGCATTATGCTTAAGGTCAACCATGGAGTCTTCTAGATTATACATGTGGCGAAATCTAGTGGAATCTAGATGATATCCAACGGCCAGTAGTGCTCAAATTTGCCATCTTTGGACAATCGGATTCGCCTCATCGAACGACCATCTTTCAAAGTTAAAGTTACCCGCACACAATATAAAATAAAATAAAATATAATATATATAGGGGTATAGATATAGATATGTGATACGAAAGCCGCCCATCATCTCCAATTAGAATAGTGTGTCCATGCACAGATGCGATGTGGCCAAATGATGTCTGCCATCAGTATGTCAAATTCAAATCACTCTGACCTTGTTCAATGTGTATACATTACAACATGCTTGTTTCCAAACCACACCGCGCAGATCTCCGTCATATCCATGCATGCATGGGTTTCAAACATTAGGATCTCTTATTCAAATAATTGAATTCAACTTTACATTGATTATGACCTCACCTATTCTTTTACACCCACATAGTAGTCTTCTCTTTATAATTGTACCACTAACTTTCTCTTGTGCATGCATGCACACACACTACCAATCGGCGTTATCCATCGCACGCATGCAATCTTTTTCTTCAGGTCGGTCTCCCCTGAAGGCACACACCCACACACATCCCCTCTCCATCATATCGTGCATTCTTTATCTCTCACACGTGCATGCACAACGATCGATGTTCCTCTATGTATGTGTGTATATAGCTAGGTCTTTCATAGTTTTCCACACAAATCAATCAATCGATATATCCAGTGAGGTCTCACCCTCTTTCCCACGTCCACATCGATCAATCTATACCTCTCTATATAGGATTAACATATATAGCTAATACACCCACATTAATTATATATCCAACGTCCCCCTCTCATCATCCATGCCTTCCGCTTCATCTCTCAGACGCGTGCACAACGGCGAAGACAGGGGGCAGTAAGGGCCCTCCCCCCCCCCCCAACATCACTATATATTGAGGCTAACATGAATGTGATCATTAAACAATTGCTGCTAAAGATGGTTTAAGTTCATGAATTAACCCTCCTCATAAAGGATTAGCAATGCTTGGCCCCCTAGCTCATTTATTTTTCATGGTTCCGCCACTGCGTGCAACAGCGCACGTGTTCGCCCCCTCTCTCTAAATATTGATCTCACACTTGTGCATTCCTTCATAGTCTCCCTCCACTCGGCCCCTCGCACCATCTTCTAGCCCCCCACCGGATTTTGCCACATGTACAATCTAGCAGACTCCATGGTTGAACTTAAGCATAATGCACAAACCTCAAAACAATAGTGGTTCTCTTTTATTCTAGCATCTTCCATATCATAACTGCCCAAACTTTTTTTCTCGGTGAATTGCCATTATTTGTTTTTACTTTATGCTTTACAACACACAATTCCATGAATCATAAAATAGATTAAGGGCTTCTTTGATTCAAAGGATTCTCAAAGAATTTTAGAGGATTCTAGTCATTAGGAATTTTTCCTATCTTGGTTGTTTGATTCGTAGGATTGTAAACCATAGGAATTTTTCCATATGATTCATTTGCACTAGATTTTATAGGAAACATCCCATCCACTCAAACCTCTTTGAAAGAATTCTGCGTTTTTTCTATGCACAATCAAACAGTGATTAAATCCTGTAGGATTCAAGACGACATTCCACTATAATCCCATGTTTTTCCTATTCCCGCATTCTTAGCTTTTTTATAAAATCTAATTGATTTTGAATGAGATGAACTATAAGAATTAAACTAAGGGCTACATCAGGCATATATGACTTAGAGCTTACATGCTATAGTGTGGTATTTATTCATAATTTGGTTGCAAAATTTGATGTGTGCAATGCACGTGTACCTTACTAGTACTTCGAGTATGTGCAAAACACGTAAATTAGAATACCAATGGCACGCTACACAGTGTCTATCTTACAGTTCATGAAGCCACTTGGCAGATGTGGAGGCGTTGTTGCGACCTCCTTGCGTGGATTGATCACAGTGACATGCTGCTGGTTCCAGAAGAATGTACTCGTCCTCCCTGAGCCATATTGGCGGTACATGCACGAAGCGAAGATGTGCACGCACGCCAAGCACACACTCATTCCCTCGCACGCACACGCGGGTACACAGGAGGACGCAATTTTGTACCAAGATCCACCCCATGTGATAATTTGACGCGTGTAAAGTCATTCACTTCATTGATGGTCAATTAATACAGCGCATGCAAATTGAGTGGACGTGAGGGCGGAAGAAAGACATTATTACTCCACTGCGCAAATGCGAGTAGTTAAATCATGGGTTCCTAGTAGTACTTCCATTGGTCTCCTTCATATTTTGTGCCAATTTTTTACAGTAACATAATATTTACGCATTTGAGCAGTGTAGTACTTGAAATTTATGTTCCGCTAAACTCATCGGGAGCCGTTTCGGGCCTCGAAACCAAAGCCATCAATTAATATTTTTTGAGGGAACCATCAATTAATCTTTACCTTGTTCCCATCCCATTTGAAAGCCTGCTCAGACCTACTAGGACGTACAAAACCTGAACGTATTCCCACTACGCAGGTATTAGTACTAGTGCTAGTACTTAGGTTATAAAAAGGGGAACTACCTAACCGAAAATTACTCTACCTTTCCTCCCCATAAGTGCTTCTTCTTCGTCCGTCATTGCCATGGCCAGTGAGCAGAGCTCTAGGTCGAGTACTACTCGTAACAAGGGAGCGGCAACCAAGGCTGCAAAAAAAAAGAGGGCTCGCCGCCATGCAGAGACCTCGAAAGATCTCTCACAGGCAGGCGATGGCTCCCAGGAGTGCCCTAGCCGTGGAGGCGAACATGCCAAGCCGGTGGAGCTGGAGTCGTTATCCCTCGACGGCATGCTCGATCAGCTCAATAAGCACCTCAATAAGCAGAAGGAGTTCATCCAAGGCTTGATGGAGTTGCTGAAGGAGAGCCTCGACGACATGCCCACTGAGCTCAATCAGCAAGGGGAGATGACCGCTGGCTTGGTGATGCTGCTGAAGAAGAGCATTGCCTCGGAGAAGAAGGCGACCGGCGAAATCCTTTGACTTCACGAGGACAAGGCGAAGCTCTGCCACAAGATCGACCTATTGAACGAGAAGAACGTCGGCTGGAAGAAGCTGCATGAGAATAGTAGTTCCTCGATGAAGATGTTGCAAGCCCTCATCAAGGAACAGAAGGAGGAGTTGGCGAAGCTCCGCATCGAGCACCCGGCTGCTGTCAAGGTACGTAATGCGGCCGTGGAACAGATGATGAAGGCTCGCATCAAGAAATCCTGCGTCATGGATAGAATGAAGAAGATGGCGGAGGAGACGCGCAAGGAGATGGAGGTTGTGGAGGCGATGAAGAAGCAGTTATGACTCCGTGGCAAATTAGATCATTTGGGGTGATAATCTTCCTTCTTCTTTTGCTCCTATGTTTCATCTTTTGCTTCGGGTGTTTCGCCGCACGTGTCATGTTCTCTGCGAGGCATGAATAGAACAATGGTTTTTTTGAGGGAATGAATAGAACAATGCTAACAATGAGATGACTAGCAAATTAGATCATTTTTATTGCCATATGGCACTGGGCTGCCGTGTTTCGTGCTCCTCCGTCGCAGTACTACTCCAGTGGAAAACTTGAGTATTATGCACGGTTCTTTGCTCCTCCTCGATCAGGTCATCGGCGCATTTATACGAGCAGTCAAATCACAAGGCCCCGCCTTCTAGCAGTAATGAGTTGTCAAATCACAAAGGCCCTCGCCTCTCATGAAACTGACCAAGCTAGACTGCCCCGCCCTCTAGCCTTTTAAAAAATATATACTTTTGTACAACAGTAGTATCGATGGATTGCGCCATGGAGCAAAACTTGAAATTAAAAAAAAGGTGGTACATATAGAGAGCGCTCGTCACCAAATTATGCATATAGTACTATTAAAAAGGCTAGTCACAATAATGGTGTCCAGCACAACCCACCCCTCAAATAAAACTAAGCACCCTGGAATTCTCTGACAAAACTAAGCACCCTGAAATTTTTTGACAACTAAACTGCTGGCTATATGATGTTGGTCATATATATTGTACGTATATAATGTGAAGAAACGAGTGGTAGTACTATACCAACTAAAAGATGAAATGTAAGAAATACTAGTATGTACATACTGAAGAGTTAAAGTAAGAAGAAGAAACATAACATATAGTTCTGCTGGGGGCTCAGCACAACACACCCCTCAAATTAAATTAAGCACACTTGAAATTAAACTTTGCAACTATTCCGGTAGACACTGCGTTAGAACCACCATGAGCAACGACACTGCCACCTTACTCGGAGTCCTCGTCCACGTCCTCGACTTTGTCCTTGTCCCTCTTCCTCTTGGCTGATACTTCTTTGCTTGAACTGCACACTTGGCTGTTGCTCTTCATCCAACGCTTGTAGTGGATGTGGTCTATATCTAGTACATTCCGCTACCATGCATGACGATGAAACATGTATGGAGGTTTCTCCATTTTACCGTACGAAGGATGAACCATGGCTCCTGCCAGGGTCAGCATTGAAGGCTGACGAGAGGACACCAGCCGATTCTTCTGGAGGTCGAAGGTGTTGCCTAAAACGAGGCCTATCCGACGTAGGACTTCTTTATCGTTACCAAAGTCTACAGTAATGAATTTGACTAGGTTGCTCTCGAGGAAGTCCTTAAAATCCTGGCACTCAATGTCGGCATGGCATATGTGGTAGAACATGCATAAGTCATGCACGCAAACCTCGATCACGGCGGGCTTCTTCCTCTCTTCGTCCTTTAGATCCTTCTCTCGTCCCAGGACTGTGGTAAACTCAACATCTAGCCCAGCGACCCACTCATCATCTGAGTCTTGGAACATGCGTCTGAAGCGAGAAAGGCATCCTTTCACCGTTGCGGAAGAACGGGTGTAGATGACGTCAAACTCATCGCCGGTGATGGTTCTAACCTTGTACTCACCGCCGGTCGTGGAGATTTGGGACGCCATGGATTTGGGAGGAGGGTTAGGATTAGTGGAACTGCCGTAATGTGAATGGACGGGACGACTAGGAGCGAACCGCCGTAATATTAAAGGACGTGCGGGGACAAGTAGGAGCGAACTGCCAGCATGCGAATGGCAGGGTAGTGGCTTTCCATTCTCCCATGATACAGGCTTCCGAGAGCCCTTGGATCTGAGATCGAACGGTTGCATGGCGTGATTCTAGACCGATGGGTGAATATCCTATCCTGGAGGGTTATTCTGCAAATTTTCAGCAACTTAGCATGCGACCGTTTGATCTCAGATCCAAGGGCTGCCAGCAGCCCGTATCATGGTCGCGCCTACCATGACCGTCACGTCACTCGCGCGGTCGCGCCCTTGGAGATTTAACACGGTGTGTTAGGTTATCTGATGTTGGCATGTCATACATAGTCATCACTTAGTCACTCATACTACAACAAGGTTAGCTATAAGGTTGGCTATAAGTGTATTTATTTTTTTACTCCTATCTATCTCTTTCTTCGTACTCCCTCCGTCCCATAATATAAGAACGTTTTTGACACTAGTGTAGTGCCAAAAACGTTCTTATATTATGGGACACAGGGAGTACTAGTATTTATTGCATTTTCCAAGGAGTGACCTCTTCCAATGAAATGGTGTTGCTAAGTTTTCTTCATTTAATTAGCTATAGAGTCAACATTGTCTTTTCATCTAGGTACACGCGCTTAGCACCATTTCTTCCTTGGATCACCAAACTAGTTCTCTCTTCTTGATTAACTTGCTACATCAGACTTTATGCCTATGTGGCAAGCTTAGCACTTGTAGGAGCAAGTAAAAGTAAGTACAACAGTGCGCTTTAGATGGCATTTTTGCATATGTGGAGGAAAGAGAGGCAAGGAAAAAGTGGAGAAGTGGGCTCTCATGCAAGAGCCAGCCTCTACTACATGGTTGAGCATTGGGAGAGGCACCTGTATGGAGGTGGTCAGGAATCAGGAGACTCACACCGGTCGTAGCGCCGCAGTTAAAATGATAATGGCAAGTCAAATCACGGGGCTCCACCTGTCCAGTAGTAACTCGCTGTCAAATCACACAGCCCTACATTTGCAGCAGCCTACTCCCTCGTCTTCTCGCGTCTCTGTTGAACCGACTAGGCGGAACTGCCCCGCCCCCTACCGCGCATGAAAAGCCCCGCCCTCGAGTTTTAAATAGTATACAATATACTAATTTTTTATCCATGGATTGCGCCCGCGCCATGGAGCAAAGCGTCTAGAAAACGGCGGTACACATGTACGGAGTATACAACACGCATGTCGGGTTCGCATCGCACCCCATACGATCGGTCGGTCTGGCACACTGCTCTCCGAATGGAACGCGTGTCATATTGCATTTGCAGACACATGTGGGACGGCAATTGAGAACCGACCATAGGCACACTCCCTGGCCCCGCAAGTCGGGTGACTTAATAGAAGAGGGAGATGAGCGATAGTACTAGAGAAGTGTTGTACTACGTTGGTGCCTGGACGATCCCTGCAAGACATGGAAGATCAGTTCGTCCATGCATGTGACCAAACTCTAGCAGACACACCTGGATTGGGTATCGTCTACATATCATGCTGGTTGTGTTGTACATGGCAGTAGTTGTGGTGAGAAATATAAAAAAATGTTTCTTGTCATCTCGCAAAATTAGGTGTCATGTGCTTCGGATCACTGCGAGGGTTAAACAGCGACAACTGAGTTGGGCTAGTCATTGGGGGCACATGCACGAACGGTGACTACTCGGCTGCCATCTAGGTCAAGCCGGCTATGTTAATTAGGACATCTATTGATGGACCCCTTTTCTATGAGTTTATCTTTAATTTGAGCTTTGTTCCTCGTCTAGTTTGTCCGTCGGGATTCATGTTGTCTCCTTTGGGCACTGAGGTTATGATTTCTTGTCATGTGGCATTTTTTCGTGTTATATGTTATAATCCGGCGCTTCAGATCAAAGTGATGACAATTGCGCCTCCGGGCCACGAGCATGAAGATTTCTCGATGGTCATTGACGAGGTCAAGCCGGCTCCGGTAGACAAAAGAAAACTAGTACTACTCCACTATATAGGCAGGAGCCTCCGCGCTTGCTTGGTAGTGTTGCTCTCTTCACACTATCTCAGCCTCTACATATCTAAACACGACAGCGGTGGCCACACACTCTCTCTCTCTCTCTCTCTGCTCACTGCTGGTCATAGATCCAGCCGGATCCTCTCCGCCAGGGAAGGTGAGAAGGTGCAACGTTCACGCGGTCATACTCGGCGATGGTTCTTACCCACTGCTGGGCGCGTCCCGATCAGCCTGCCTTGCCATTCTCTCCCAAGCACCACTTGCGAGGGAGGGCCTCCGACCCCTTCTTCCTCGCTGCCGTAGTGTGGGTAGATCCGGCCTCCCGCCGCTCACCTAGCGACATCCCGACGACCATCAGGTATAACTTCCTTCGAAACCAGCCTTGCTCTACTTTCCGAGCTCCTGACGTTGCTGCATTTGTATCTTTTACTATTTCTTAGGCCCCCTCGTAGATAGGATCGATCAGCTGTTCGAAAACCACCTAAATTTTTTTACGTTCAAGAGGTAAAACTAGTTCATGCACTCAAATCTAGTACTACTTGGTTCAAACAAGGAAGAAAGGGGAGGGGGTGGGGGAGGATTTGTTACCTGAATCTAGGACTTGGTCGAAAAAGGAAATAATGGGGGCGAAAAGTAGCAGAGACTGGCTATCCAACTAGTCTCTAGGTCTAATAGGGAAACGCATTACAAACTCAATATAAACCTGATCTATTGATTGAAAAAGGAAAGAAAGTGGGGACTGGGGGACAAGTCAACAGAGTAAGTCCAGCACTAGATTTGTTAGCCTCACACAGTATAAGGTGGCTATACCGAACAAAAATGGGACCAACCCAGATATCCTATTCTGATGTTTGTTGCCCCGAGCCACTCTTATGTAATGCCACTGGTAAAATGTAGCAGTCGCACTGTTAAAAGTAAGGACACGTTAAACCAATGTTGTTTTCAATGTAATGCCTCCAGTAATATGAATCAATGGCACTACTTTACATGTCCTGCTAAAATTTCCCATTAAGATAAGTTGGTTCTTTTCGTTAGAAATGCAACTGTCCTGGTCCGCCTACTCTCCTGTGCCCAAAGTAATGTCCTATTTAACGGTTGTCATAGTTAATCCTAATGCCCACACTAATATCTAGCAATGCCACTGCTTTAGAAATTGCTACTGTCCTTGCACGATTGCCATTCAGATAAGGAACATGCTTCTTTTCATTTGATGCATGTTTCATCACTTGTTAGTCACCCTCCTTTCCACATTTTTGTGCAAACAGAGATATACATTTCACGCTCGATCTTAGTTGAACTTCACAAGTGATATCCAAATTGTAGTTGAGCATTCCAGGAGCTTCACAACCAACCTTGATGTTGCTCAATTTTATTGTAACTAATGAAGAAGAAGCTCTGTGGGTTTCGTTTTCTGATGGAAATGGAACCGGGGCTGGAGCCCTTTTCTTAAAAAAAATTGAAGAAGAAGCTGCTAGCTCACGGGACATTGCTTCATTTTAGGTGAACTGCACCAAAAGGTCCCATGAATTGAATCATCCATGTTGGTGACTGAAAGAGCCAGCTTCAGCATCCCAGTCTAAGCACCCTCGTCCTCCATCCTTGCGACGCACGGTACACCTCGTTTGCCACCTGCTCGACCCTAGTGTCACTGATAAAATGAAGTAATAATACAGTTAAAATAGAGCGAGTGTCATATCTATGTAACACCCACGATGCGGCTATATCTCCCACGTGTCGAAGCATGACTTAGAGGCATAACCGCATGGTGGTTTTGTCGCAAGAAGGGTCATCTTCACACAATCCCATGTAATGAACAAGAATGGGATAAGAGAGTTGGCTTACAATCGCCACTTCACACAATACATAATTAAGATCATACATCATTCAAAATACACTCATAGACCGACTACGGTCAAATCCAAATGAAAAGAAGACAACCCCAAATGCTAGATCCCTGATCATCCCGACTGGGCTCCGCTACTAATCATCTGGAAACGAAACATTGATGTGGACATAGCCTCCACCGATGAGACCAAAAATATTATCCTCATATACAATAATCAGGTGATTTCTATTAATAATTATATAAATTATAATTTTGTTACTCGGAGTAGAAATACAACACGTTCTTTTATTGTATGTAGAATACCAGGATATTTTTGCAAGAGCCGTGTGAAAATGAGGAGCAGTTCATATGCATGGAACACATACACATGCATGTACATGCCATGCATGCACCATCGAACCATCCATGATCCATCACAACTATCATTTGATGTTACGTGCACAAGAACAGAGGGCACCAGGACCGAAGCACTTGGATTAGGAATCAGAACGTGGACTCGCTGTCTGGCCCTGGAACGCTGCGGCCTCTATACGTCGGCCCGTGCACGTACGCCCGAAGCAAAGTCCGGATGGGACACGACGAACCGACTCGACCACACGTCTGCCTCTAATAAATAGCTACCCTAGATTATGTTTTAGACTTGGGTTTTGTTTAGAGAAGTTTAGCTATTGCTACTTTTATTTGTCTTCGCTCGTAGCGGCTAGTGCGACCGTCAAGACATCTATCGGAACCCCAATTTGTGAGATTTATTCATCTAGCATATCCGCAATTTCAGATTGCTTGGCTATTATTTTTGCATGTTCTTCGATTTGCTTGCAGGAAAACTCCTTCGTGGATAGGTCGATCCCGCCGTTGGCTCGGTCGATAACATCGTGCAGTTGGTTCAGCAATTGCCGTGGATATCAGTCGTGTACGGTTCTCCCTGTATGGTTGGTAGCCAGATCATGAGGGTCAAGTCCCACCCAGAATCTTAGGTATCCTCTCTCATCGAAAGATCGGGTCCCCAGTTCACATCAAGTGGTATCAGTTTTCAGGTTCTTTGGTGAGAGATTTACAGTTTTATTAGATTAGATTGTTTTCAGTCCTACAACCACAAAAAAAAGCCAAAAAAAATTAGGTTAGTTCATCCGCTGCACCTATCTTTTTAGCCTTTAGCAATTTTTGCATCTATTATTTGCTTTGTTGAATCTTTGGTTGCATTCATCCTAGAATTAGTGCTGGTTTAGATTAGTGTGGGAGAAAAGTATCTACGAGATCACACTTGTTTTTTTATACCCAAAGTTCTTGCCGCACGTTGTCTTTCCTCTGGAAAAAAAAGAAATAAAATGTGCCTCGATTAAGTTTCCATCCTTGCATCCCGCTTTCTCGCATGTTTGACTTTCCATGCACGCATATATACACACGCGTTTGTTTTAGGCAGCATCCAACCAGCCGCATCCACCGCTTTGCCCGGTTACAAGCCAACCTCTGTTCGTTGTTTCCTCTGAAACTCTGCGCCGTTGTTCACATAGTTTTCTTGCACGGTCTTGCATGCATACACGTGACACATCCCATCAAGAGAGTTGTGTTTTGTTTTTCTTTGGACTGGTTTGCTTTGCCAGCTCTAACAACACACGGTCCGGTGGCTTGTTTACTGCTTGCTAGCCTAGACTCTATAGGCATCGGTCGCTAGTAACCGGCTTGATAAAAAGGAAAAAAAGAAAAAGAAAGAAGAAAAAAAAGAAAAGAAAGAAAACAGAAAGAAAACAGAAAGAAAGAAAGAAAAAAGTAAAAAAAAAGTCAGGCCGGCTAGCATCTAATTTGTTCTATTTGTTACTCAGACAGTAGTTTTACTGCTGCTTGGTCGCCACTGCATCTATCATATATTTTCGAGCTTTGTCATACATTGCGGATATACCTCACTTATATCTAGCTACTTGGAGCTATCATATTTTCGTCGGCTTTCCACTCTTTTGATTTAGTATCTGGGCTTAGATTGTTTTCTCTCTTGCTAGTCGACTGTCAGCACTAGTTCGGAGTTTGAGCAATTATTCAACTTGCATTGCTTTTTTGCTAAATTGTGCCACTGATATTGTGAGTTGAGAAACCTTTGCCAAGCTACACTTTTTCCTACCAATAAGTATAGTCCCGACCCTACTGATTCCTGGTTATCGTTCCATCCAATCTTCATCAGTCGTTTGAAGCCAACACCAATGCGCCAATCACCACCTGTTGCATTGGTAAGAACAAGTATGAATTTGATACTAAGCTTGAGTGTGAGCGATTTTTCTTCACCACGTCCTACTAGTTGATAGGGATTATACACTGTGTTTTTTTCTCTTTCGCTAACAATGCCACAGGATCAACCCACACTTGAGGGCCTCACCGCGGATGTGAAAGTCACCAGCGAGCGGCTCGCCCAACTTGAGGTTGCTCAGATTGTGGCAGAAGAGAGGCTCAAGGCCATTGAGGATGCACAAGGTGTTGCCAACACACAACTACAGGACATCTTGTTACGTTTGGACGAGCTGCGGACTACACCCCCCGTCAACAATAACGATGTTCCTCACAATTCCACGAGTGTTGCCGCTACTTCGCGAGCTCAGCGTGTCCCCATGGGTCATCCACAGCACCCCGCTACTGCCACCGATGCTGCCACCATAAACCAGCACCCACAAATTCCTCCTCGTGTCCACGAGCGACATGGGGACAACTACGAGGATTATTCTGGTGACACCGAAGACGACCAAATGGTCAACAACCACAATGACCGTGCTCATCGACAACTGCGTTTCAACCGTCAAGGTATGGCACGAGGTCCACACAGGTATGATGTTCGAGATTACGACCACTCTAGTGCTAAAATTAAATTTACTATGCTTGCTTTCAATGGTAAATATAATCCAGACGTTTATCTTGATTGGGAACTTTTAGTTGAACAAAAATTTGCATGTCATGATATTCCTGAGAACCAAAGAGTTAGGGCAGCCACTAGTGAATCTACAAACTTTGCTTCTATGTGGTGGAGTGAATATTTTCGTATTATTGCGAACTATATACCTGCTACTTGGGATGCTTTAAAATGAGCCATGCGACAACGTTATGTTCCTTCATATTATGCCCGTGATAAGCTAAATGAATTGCAACGTTTAAAACAAGGTAGTAGTTCTGTAGAGGATTATTATCAAGAATTGCAAATTGGCTTAGTGCGATGTGGATTAGTTGAAACCGAAGATGCTATGATGGCTATATTTTTAGGTGGTTTGAATCGTGATATTCAAGATATATTGGACTATAAGGAGTACAATTCTATTACTCGTTTGTTTCATTTCGCTTGTAAAGCTGAAAGGGAAGTACAGTGACGACACAACAAGGGACGAAGTAACTTTTCTACAGGTCGCCGCTCATCATGGACACCCTCTCCTACTGTTTCATCCACTACTGAGTCTACACCACCTATCTTGAACAATGGTGCACACCCATCAAGTTCAAAATCAGCTCCACAATCATCCGAGGCTTCGAAAGCAATGTTTATAGCACCCACCACTTCATCTGGATGCACAAGAGACATGAAGTGTCATATATGCAAAGGTGGCAGGCACTTGATGAAGGACTGCCCAAATAAATGTGCATTCATTATGCGGGAAGATGGTGAGTACTCCTCTTCTGGTGATTTGGATGAAGATACGTGTGCTATGCTTGCCACTAATAATGCAGGTGACACCAAGGAGAATGACACGGAGGAGATACACATTAATGCTGACTTGGCCGATCAATACCCAAGCCTTGTAACCATGCGGGTACTTAGTGCCCAGGTGGGGCATGCTGAGATGCCTCAATGCCATAATCTTTTTCAAACTAAGTTTGTTGTTAAAGGACATTCCATTCGTGTGATCATTGATGGTGGAAGCTGCAATAATTTGGCAAGTATAGAGATGGTCGAGAAACTTTGCCTCACCACTACGAGACACCCCCATCCATATTACATCCAATGGTTCAACGACTGTGGTAAGTTGAAGGTAACACGTCATGTGCGAGTACAATTTACACTTGGGTCATATCATGATTACGTTGACTGTGATGTTGTACCTATGCAAGCTTGTTCTTTATTGTTAGGTCGACCTTGGCAATATGATAATAGTGTTACTCATCATGGTAGAACAAATTCGTATACTCTTGTGGTTGAAGTAAAAACCATCAACTTGCTTCCAATGACCCCTGATGAAATAGTAAATGATGGGAAATCTAAATCAACGGATCGTGCTATGCACACCATGCTTGCTATCAATTCTGAAATGTTTCCGTTGAGTGTCCCAACTTGTGATCCAGATATACAGTGTACCCATATAGTTAGTTTGCATCCCCATAATTCATACATAGACTTTGTGTGGGATCAAACTTTTCATGATATTCCGAATGATGCTATAACAAATTTATTTCATCCTCATGAGTTAATGCCTTCGGAACGGCCTATATATTTTGCATCTATTTTTGGGTTGCTCTATGATGTGTTTCAGATAAATGAAAGCCGAGGACGGCTTTGTTTTCAAGAAACGGATGATGATGTGGACATAGCCTCCACCGATGAGACCAAAAATATTATCCTCATATACAATAATCAGGTGATTTCTATTAATAATTATATAAATTATAATTTTGTTACTCGGAGTAGAAATACAACATGTTCTTTTATTGTATGTAGAATACCAGAATATTTTTGCTAGAGCCGTGTGAAAATGAGGAGCAGTTCATATGCATGGAACACATACACATGCATGTACATGCCATGCATGCACCATCAAACCATCCATGATCCATCACAACTATCATTTGATGTTACGTGCACAAGAACAGGGGGCACCAGGACCGAAGCACTTGGATTAGGAATCAGAACATGGACTCGCTATCTGGCCCTGGAGCGTTGCGGCCTCTACACGTCGGCCCATGCACGTACGCCCGAAGCAAAGTCCGGATGGGACACGACGAACCGACTCGACCGCATGTCTGCCTCTAATAAATAGCTACCCTAGATTATGTTTTAGACTTGGGTTTTGTTTAGAGAAGTTTAGCTATTGCTACTTTTATTTGTCTTCGCTCGTAGCGGCTAGTGTGACCGTCAAGACATCTATCGGAACCCCAATTTGTGATATTTATTCATCTAGCATATCCGCAATTTCAGATTGCTTGGCTATTATTTTTGCATGTTCTTCGATTTGCTTGCAGGAAAAATCCTTCGTGGATAGGTCGATCGTGCCGTTGGCTCGGTCGATAACGTCATGGAGTTGGTTCAGCGATTGCCATGGATATCAGTCGTGTACGGTTCTCCCTGTACGGTTGGTAGCCGGATCATGAGGGTCAAGTCCCACCCAAAATCGTAGTTATCCTCTCTCATCGAAAGATCGGGTCCCCAGTTCACATCAAACATAGTAACAACCAAGGTCCTCGTCAAACTCCCACTTGAGCTCGGTTGCGCCACTAGCGCTAGTATCCTCGATACCTGCATCTGTTTTGGTAGAATCTGTGAGCCATGGGGACTCAACAATCTCACACCCACGAGATCAAGACTATTTAACCTCATAGGTAGGAAAAGGGGTAATATGGTGGAGCTGCAGCAAGCACTAAGCATATATGGTGGCTAACATGTGCAAATGACAGCGAGAAGAGAAGCAACGCATCGGTCGAGAAGCTAGAAGCGATCAAGAAGTGATCCTGAAACTACTTACGTCAAACATAACCGAAACCATGTTCACTTCCCGGACTCCGCCGAGAAGAGACCATCACGGCTACAAACACGGTTGATGCATTTTAATGAAGTCAAGTGTCAAGTTATCTACATCCGGACATTAACAAAATCCCATCTGCCTCATAACCACGGGCACGGCTTTCGAAATATAATATACCCTGTAGGGGTGTCCCAACATAGCCCATCACAAGCTCTCACGGTCAACAAAGGATATACCTTCTCCCGGGAAGACCCGATCAGTCTCGGAATCCCGGTTCGCAAGACATTTCGACAATGGTTAAACAAGAGCAGCAAAGCCGCCCAATGTGCCGACAAATCCCGATAGGAGTCGCACATATCTCGTTCTCAGGGCACACGAGATAGGTCAGCCTATGAGTAAAACCAGCCCTCGAGTTGCCCCGTGGTGGCCCTGCAGTCTGCCCGTTTCGGACCAACACTCGAAGGAGCACTGGCCCGGGGGGGTTAAAATAAAGATGACCCTCGGGCTCATGAAAACCCAAGGGAAAAAGGCTTAGGTTGCAAATGGTAGAACCAAGGTTGGGCCTTGCTGGAGGAGTTTTATTCAAAGCGAACTGTCAAGGGGGTCCCATAAATCACCCAACCGCGTAAGGAACGCAAAATCAAGGAACATATCACCAGTATGACGGAAACTAGGGCGGCAAGAGTGGAACAAGACACCAGGCATAAGGCCGAGCCTTCCACCCTTTACCAAGTATATAAGTTGCATTAATTAAACAGGAGATATTGTGATATCCCAACATATCCATGTTCCAACAAGGAACGAACTTCATCTTCACCTGCAACTAGCAATGCTATAAGAGGGGCTGAGCAAAAGCGGTGACATAGCCAAACAACGGTTTGCTAGGGAAAGGATGGTTAGAGGCTTGACATGGCAATATGGGAGGCATGATAAACAGTGGCAGGTAGAGCTAACATAGCGATAGAGCGAGTACTAGCAAAGCAAAGATAGAAGTGATATCGAAGGTATGGTCATCTTGCCTGCAAAGTTCTCAGAGTTGTCGAAGGCTTGATCCTCGTTAGCGTACTCAACAGGTTCCTTGTGCACGTACTTGTCTCCCGGCTCTACCCAAAGCAAGAACACAAGCAAATGGACCACAATAAATCACGGTGCAATGCACAAGCAACATGATGCAATACATGTCATGATATGCGAGATGTCATATGCAATGCGTATACGTGCTCCAGGAGGAAAAAGGATGAACAAGGCATCAACTTGGCAAACCAAGCATGCCGCTGGAAAGATGAGGTGATTTCGATTGAAATCGATATGAAGATCACCGGAAACGGATGCATGGTTTGCAAATGGCAAGCAAAACAAGAATGACACAAATCTGCGATTAACAGCACGATGCTACTTAGCATGCAACAAGAAACTATGCTACATCACCCCAACATACAAACAAAGCATATGGAAGTGATCTACAGGAGATTCTTAACAAAAGAGGAACACTGAGCTATGGCTAAATCACACCACAACAGGTTCAAACAAGCATGGCGAAAGTGCAAAAGTTATCAGCTAGGACATGGCATAAACAGCATCAGGTAGCAATGTTCAGAGCAAGAAATCAACATGCTACATGAACTTATAATAGCAAAACAAGACATAGAATGATTCTACTCAAAGCATATAACAAAAGTCCCTTAGTTACCATGAGCCAAAAAGGACCAGAAGATATGATGGCACCCATGTAAACATAGCAAGTTCCGTTAACTGATTCCGCAAACAGAGCATGGCATTGACAGAATTACGAAGGCATCTTCGCGAGCTCGATTCACTCACCACAAGCCATTGTATGACAATATAAGCATAGCATTAGCAATAAGACATGTTTATGAAGCTAACCATGGCAAGAACAAGTTCATAGCATGCACGGATCAACTACAACAACCTTGGCAAAATTGAATAACATGTAAACAATCAGCCAGGAAACAATTTATAGCAAAAGTAGAGCACGAAAATGACATGCTAGACTTCTCCATAATTTCAACCAGGGGCATGCATGGATAGAGCATAACCATATGTTCAAATCATCCTTACTGAAGTATCTCATAATAATCATGGATCTCTCTGTAGCATCATGTTTACATGGCATCAAAATAACAGCAGAACAGAGACTAAAATTAGCAACACCACGAAGTCTAGTTTGCATGCTTGTGCTAGTCATCACATTGATCACGAAAATACATGGCAAGTACCTCTGTAAAGAAGACATGGCATAGGTCAAATCACATGTAGAGCTCATGCCCAAAAGATGCACACATCAATCATGGCAAAAATGACAAAAGTGCATGTTCTGATAAGCAATCTGAAACTAACATCACATAGTCCTCTTCCAACAGCATTTCTGGCATCAAGATGAGCTCAAATGAAAATGACGCAATGAGATAAAATGATGTACTCATCGACGCGAACAATTCTGTATGCTACACGCCCAAAACGAAGCCATGGGTGCAAAGTTATGACACGATGAATATGGCATGATAATCTGTAGACTTAGTGGAAATTCGAAGTCAACCTAATAATTCAGATCTGAATCTGGCGCGGACGTCGAGGCACGCCGGAGTTGAAGCCGGAGGTGAGGTCGGGGAGGCTGCTGGGGGCGAGGCCGGCCGGATCTGTCAGCGGTCGGCGGCGGCAGACGCGACAGGGCCAGCGGCGGCGGGTGGCGGCGGCCAGGGGCACGGGCGGCGCGGCCGGGTGGTGCGACGGGCGGCGGCCAGAGCGGGAAGGCGGCGGCGAGGCGGAGGAGCGCGGCGGCGGGCGGAGGAGTGCGGCGCGGACGGAGCGCTCGGGCGCGGGGCGGATGGGCTGCGGGGGCCGGCGACGGGCCAGGCGGGCCGGCGGCACGGGGGCGGCAGAGCAGCCACGTGGCAGCTCGCGGTTGGCCGGGTGGCGGAGGGCGGACATGTCCGGCGCGGTCCGGACGTGTCCGGCGGCGCGAGGGGAGCGGGAGCTAGGGTTTGCCCGAAAATTTCGGGGATGGTCACATATTTATTGGTAGAGGGAGCTAGGAGACTCCAAATGGAGTTTAGTTTTCGCCCACACGATCGTGGTCCGACGATGGAGAGCATGGAAGTGACTTAGATGGGTTATTGGGCTGTTTTGAAGGGGTGTTGGGCTGCAACTCAAAAGAGGCCTTTGCGGTTATGCGGTTAACCGTTCGAGTATCAAACGGCCTCCAAATGGCACGAAACTTGACATGCGGTCTACCGGTGCTATACCAGGGCCACTTGGCAAGGCTCGGTCCATTCCGAGAACATTTAACACCCTCACACAAAAAGAGACAAGAGGGGTGCGCCGGTGCATGTAGGAGTGCCGGATTGCAAAACGGACAACGGGGAAAAAGCTCAGATGCATGAGATGAACACGTATGCAAATGAGATGCACATGATGACATGATATGATATGCATGACATGAATAAAATGTAAAAAAAAGGACAAAACCCAACCACGAAGGGACTATCATAACACATGGCCGTAAATGGCAAGAGTTGGAGTTACAAAGATGGAAAGTTACATCCGGGGTGTTACAATCTATCATTTCATTTCCAATGTAGATAAAGAAAGTGCTTCTCTTTGTTAATGTATGTTTCATCACTAGCCCCATTGTTAATGTTTAAGCGTTTCTGCCAACTGGGGTGCTTAATTTTAGTTGATATGTACAAAAATAGAGATTTGAATGTCTCAAGGCGCCCCCTTGTACTACCACTGTACACTGATGTTCATCACTGGCAGAAGGTGTATTCGGGAGACTTGGGACGATGTCCAGTATGAGGCGTACCGTATGAGGCGTCGCAGGGCCCATCTCGCCCTCGCAGCATGGCATACTATGATACTATCGCAATATTTTCTTCTATTTATTTTGTGTGTTTGATCAACTAGTGCCACTATAATGTAATCACGCTTTTTCATTATCTGTGCAAACAGGGTTATTCAACTGCATTTTGTTGGAACTGCACAAATGTACGTATGGAACCGGCATATATGCAGAGTGCGAGGTGTGCAAAGTAAAAATTACTGACACCAACCATGCTGCATGCATGCATTGGCATCCACCACCACCAGTGGGATGTGTGGCGCTCTCTGTGGACGGATCTTTCTCGGCAGCAAATCCTATAACCAAATACTAGTAGCTTATATTGGCAGTTTTCTAGGGAGTACTCTTTTCTGAAAGAAGCACCAATCTAATTTTCTTTATTTGTACACTGTGTCACAACTTTGACCCAAAGGTCCAGAGAAATTTTAGGGTGATTGGCGTAGTACTCGGAGACTGATTGTAAGCATGATTTTCATTAGTTGTCACACTGATTGTAAGCATGAGCAGGTGGAAGATTAGGTTAGTGCGAAGCTTACCTTAAACTTTACCACCGCCGTTGAAACGAGACGAGCGTCGAGGGAACCGTGAAGAACGGCGGGGAAGCGACGTCGCGCCATCCGGCCTCCTCTTGCGGTGGGAGAACGAATACTCCTATGGCTCTGGCTGGCTCTACACCCTCACGAACAGCACACCATACTCGATCGATTCATCATCCTTTGGGTGCTTGACCTTTGACCTGTATGCCCACCACCTACGCCTGACTGTCGCCTCGGGCGAATCTGTCTGCTCCATCACCCAGAGGAGATACTCAATGAACTCGGAGGACTACGGCGTGACTGCCGCCAAGGAGTACGTGTACAACGTCGCCCTCATCGCCGCCATCTCGCTCTTTCGCGTACATTGCCACATGGCCCGAACCGTCCTCAAAATCTCCCACTCATTGTCAAACCAACTAAGGATCTCCTTCAACCTGGCTAACTTTGCCTGGTCGCTGCCGGTGATCTGCCTGATTCGCTGTTGCATCCTCTCCATAGGTGTCCTTCTGAGTGGTCCGATGCTAGCTTTGGAAGATGGGACGACAGACGGTGGTCTTGCAATAGAGAAGAGGGAGAGGCGAGACGGTGGTTTTGGAATGGAGATGATGGAGAGGAGAGGAGGTGGTTTTGCAATGGAGAAGATCAGAAGAGGGAGAGGCGAGAGGGTGGTTTTGGAATGGAGATGATGGAGAGGAGAGGAGGTGGTTTTGCACTGGAGAAGATCAGAAGAGGGAGAGGCAAGACGGTTGTTTTGGAATGGAGATGATGGAGAGGAGAGGAGGTGGTTTTGGAATGGAGATGATGGAGAGGAAAGGAGGTGGTTTTGCAATGGAGAAGATCAGAGGAGGGAGAGGCAAGATGGTGGTTTTGGAATGGAGATGATGGAGAGGAGAAGAGGTGGTTTTGCAATGGAGAAGAGGATGAGGAGTGTGCGGCAGCAATTTAGGATTGGACGAGAGGGCCGGCACGCTGTGACTGGATCAAAATCAAAATCAATTTACTCTTCAATTAAGAAAGCGACCCCACATTAACTAGTCTCCCTTTTATTCTGGGTCATAATTGTGACGCCCCCGATTCAATCATACACTAATCATGCACGCAAACGTGTACGATCAAGATCAGGGACTCACGGGAAGATATCACAACACAACTCTAAAACATAAATACGTCATACAAGCATCATATTACAAGCCAGGGGCCACGAGGGCTCGAATACAAGTGCTCGATCATAGACGAGTCAGCGGAAGCAACAATATCAGAGTACAGACATAAGTTAAATAAGTTGCCATAAGATGGCTAGCACAAACTGGGATACAGATCGAAAGAGGCGCAGGCCTCCTGCCTGGGATCCTCCTAAACTACTCCTGGTTGTCGTCAGTGGCCTGCACTTAGTAGTAGGCACCTCCAGTGTAGTAAGAGTCGTCGTCGACAGTGGCGTCTGGCTTCTGGGCTCCAGCATCTGGTTACGATAACCAGGTAGAAGGGAAAGGGGGAAAAGAGGGAGAAAAGCAACCATGAGTACTCATCCAAAGTACTCGCAAGCAAGGAGCTACACTATATATGCACGGGTATATGTGTAAGGAGGCAATATGAGTGGACTGAACTGCAGAATGCTAGAATAAGAGGGGATAGCTAGTCCTATGAAGACTACGCTTCTGGCAGCCTCCGTCTTGCAGCATATAGAAGAGAATAGATTGAAGTCCTCCAAGTAGCATCGCATAGCATAATCCTACCCGACGATCCTCCCATTGTCACCCTGTGGGAAAGCGATCACCGGATTGTCTCTGGAACTTGTCTAGGTGTGTTTTATTAAGTATCCGGTTCTAGTTGTCATAAGGTCAAGGTACAACTCCGGGTCATCCTTTTACCGAGGGACACGGCTATTCGCATAGATAAACTTCCCTGCAGGGGTGCACCACATAACCCAACACGCTCGATCCCATTTGGCCGGACACACTTTCCTGGGTCATGCCCGGCCTCGGAAGATCAACACGTCGCAGCCCCACCTAGGCACAACAGAGAGGTCAGCACGCCGGTCTAAATCCTATGCGCGTAGGGGTCTGGGCCCATCGCCCATTGCACACCTGCACGTTGCGTACGCGGCCGGTGAGCAGACCTAGCAACCTCCATTACAAAGGAAGTTGCGTTAACGCAGTCCAACCCAGCACGCGCCGCTCAGTCACTGACGTCACGAAGGCTTCGGCTGATACCACGACCTCGAGTGCCCATATCTTTCCCGCGTAGTTGGTTAGTGCGTATAGGCCAGTGGCCAGACTCAAATCAAATACCAAGATCTCGTTAAGCGTGTTATTATGAAGTAACCACGGATGCCGACCAGGGCCAGGCCCACCTCTCGCCTAGGTCGTCTCAACCTGCCCTGTCGCTCTGCCACAAAGTAATAGTCGGGGGCCGTCGGGAACCCAGGCCCACCTCTACCGGGATGGATCCACCTCTCCTTCCAGCCCCCACATCGGAATCACTTAAGGGTACTCAACGAGCTGACCCGACTTTAGTCACCATCCGTATAGAATGTATATATGTATAGTATATACCCGTGATCACCTCCCAAGTGATCACGGCCCGATAGTATAGCAAGATAGACTGACAAGAATGTAGGGCCAATGATGATAAACTAGCATCCTATACTAAGCATTTAGGATTGCGTGTAAGGTATCAACGACTGTAGCAACAATGACAGGCTATGCAACAGAATAGGAGTAACCGAACAGTAACATGCTACACTACTCTAATGCAAGCAGTATAGAGAAGAATAGGTGATATCTGGTGATCAAGGGGGGGCTTGCCTGGTTGCTCTAGCAAGAGAGAGGGGTCGTCAACACCGTAGTCGTACTGGGTAGCGGCGGCGTCGATCTCGGTGTCTAGCGAGAGAAGAGGGGGAAAGAAACAATAAATATTAAGCAAACAGATGCATAGCGATGCATGATAAGACAAGTATCGGTGCCAGGTGTGCCCTAATGTAGTAGGAGGTGATACCGGTGAAGGGGGGGGAAACATCCGGGAAAGTTCCCCGGTGTTTCGCGTTTTCGGATAGATGAACCGGGGGTGAAATGTTGCAGGTTCACTATGCTAGGGACGCGTGGCGGACGAACGGGTTGCGTATCTGGTTTTGTCTCGTCGTTCTGAGCAACTTTCATGTACAAAGTTTTTCGATCGGAGCTATGGTTTATTTTATATTAATTTTAAAAGATTTAGATCATTTTAGAATTTATTTAATTAATTTAATTCAACATTATCCAGAATAGTGCATGCTGACATCAGCATGACGTCAGCAGTAAACAGGGGTGTTGACT
Organism: Triticum aestivum; assembly: GCF_018294505.1. Taxonomy (NCBI): domain Eukaryota; kingdom Viridiplantae; phylum Streptophyta; class Magnoliopsida; order Poales; family Poaceae; genus Triticum; species Triticum aestivum. The sequence goes on from NC_057810.1 coordinate 121,204,889, forward strand.
GGTCAAACTGACGGTGGGTCCCACATGTCATAGGCTGAAGACTAACAATTTGTTAACATCTAATTAGCAGGTTAATTAGAGTTAATTAGTTAACTAAACAGGATTAATTAATTTAATTAATTAATTATTAAATAATTTTATTATTATTAGTATTTTTGATCCTTTTTTTTGTTCTAGGCATGGGGCCCCAACATCATAGGCAGAGGGCCTAGCGGGCGCATGGTTACGGGCACTAGCGGGCGCCCGGGCGCTAACGGGCACCGGAGGCGGGCGCAGCCCGGCTGGCCCCAGGCGCTGGCCGGGGCGGAGGAGAGCGCCGGCCAGGGCGGAGGGTGCGCTGATGAGGCTGTGGCGGAGGCGATGTGCGCGGGAGGGGAAGCGGTAGCCGGCGGAGGCAGTGGCGGTGCGGTCAAGGGAGTAGTGACACGATGGAGGTGGAGACGGCCGCGAGCGGGCACCAGAGTGCTTGCGGCGAGGGGCACAGGTCGCAACCACGGCGACACGGTTCGCAGGTGCGAGACGGCGTGGTTGGCGCATGCAACGGCAAGCCGACATGCAAGCTGGCGCGGTGGTGCTCACGCGGGGACAAAGGGGAGAGGGAACCGGCACGGGACGAGGAGATGCAGCGCGACGGGCATGCAACGCATGAAGTGAGCATGTTGAGAGCGAGGCTCGGACGGGCACAGCGGCGGATCTGCCAAAGAGGAACAGAGAAAGGGAAGGGGGGCTCACAGGGCCCTGTAGTTGAGCGACTCGTGCTCGGGGAGGAGGACGAGGAGGCGACGGCGACGGTGGGCGACTCCGGCGAAGCAGTGGCGGGACGAGGCGACGGCGGTGTGCGGCTGCAACGTGCGTGGACGGCGTCCGGTGAGGAGAGGGGTGAGGAGGTAGGCCGGTGGGGTAGACGACGAGGTGGAGGTGGCAGCGTCGCGGTGAGGCGGCACCGAGTGGCGGGGTCGGGGCATTGCGGCGACCTCCTCCTCTCAATCCCGATCCAATCTGGGGAGAGAGAGGGGGGAGGAGATATTTTGCAGGGGGGAGTGGGGGTGTGTCGGTGGTGTACTTGGGGGAGTGGGGGAGGTTATGGCGGCGGGGTTGGCCGGATGGGCCAATTGGGCTGCAGTTGGGTCGGTTGGCCCAGGGGATTAGAGGGTTTTCCTCTCTATCTTTTTGTTAGTTGTGTTTTCTGCTTTTTGTATTTTCTTTTCTTATTTTATTTAATCTTTCAAATTGTTTTTGTTTTGTAAATCATATAGTTAGCACCAAAATTAGTAATAGTAGTTATACCACTGCCACAATTATTTTTGTAGTTATAAAAATAGGTTTTCAATAATTTAATCATTTAAGAGATGTTTAAATAATTGTTTCAGCTACTGTTTTACTTATCTTAGAACATTTAGTTACTTTATAAAAATGTGGTTTCTTCACCAAAATAATGTATGGATTATTTGTCGCAAATCAGACATTTTAGTTTTAATGTTTTGAAACTTTTGTTGTTTAACTTGATTTCGAATTGAATTTGAATCGTTTTTGAACCAACACGAGAGTAACAACAGTAAACGAAGTGACGTGGCATCATTAGCATGGAATTGGTGTAGCTTAATTATCCAGGCGTCACAATTCTCCTCCACTATAAGAAATCTCGTCCCGAGATTTAAGCAGTGGAGTAAGGTGGGGGGGAGGTGCTGGTAGCGAAAAACCTAACGAGCCTTCTCGGTCTTGGCTGCCCTTTCGAAGAGGTTGATCCCTTTCGTTGATTTCTTCATTTCTCTACTTCAAGTCACCATGATCAAGTCGTCATCCTTTCTTCGGGAACTCCATCGTACTTACGAATAGGTAAGGGGCAGCTCGGCTAAAACAGAATGCTTATGAGGGAAACAATCTGGGCTTAACCCATGAATGAGCATAAGATTATCTATCGAGTTGAACAAATAAAATACATCGAGAGTAAGGTACGAAGGTACAATGAGAGGGTCCAAGAGGATAGATAGCTGCTTAAAGTCCGAACCAGAGCGAGAAAGGGATTCAGAGCAGCGAGAGTAAGTATTGCGTCTTATACGAGAATAGAGCACTAGGAAGGTGGCTCATGAATTACCTACGTAACCAAGAGCAAGGGATAACTTTGTCAACAGGGTGTATAGGAGAGTCAAGTTTCAAACCTGTGCAACTGTGGGTTATGGGCCCACCATGTGGTTAAATGTAGGAAGGTCGGTGACATCTTGCACAATCATGTAAGCAAGGCATGTCAGAGGATAGTCTATCGGTCATGTTGGCAACAACATAGGTACCCAGGGCGAGGGACAAAGAGAACCATTTTCCTGCTCGTTGAACGAGGCGGACCAGTAGGCAAAGTTCTCGTCCATCGGTGGTTACCGAAATGTCATCAACAAAAGTAATAGGTTCTTACTGATAGAGTTGTACACCGAGGTGCTTACAAAATCAGTGACTTATTACTGCATAGATCATATAAACCTCAAGAAGGTTAAACAAAACAATGGAAAGGAAAATGTGATATCAGATTAAACAGAACAATGGAAATGAAAAATGTGTTTAAACACATAATTCAGGGGTATATCCTTCCCAAGGACAAGCAGAGCATGATATGCATGAAAGGATACAATGTAGAAAACCCTTTAGGTAAGGGAGAGAATTTTCATGACATTACCCATACAACGGTGTTTGGATAATTGAGCAAGAAACATTTAGCATTGGGCTTCAAATGTTCTTGTTGAAATTCGGAGTACCACAAACATGCTTAGAGATAGCATTGGCATGGTCTTCAAGCAAAGTTCAGACTTTGGATACACAAAGGATCCATCTGGAACAACTTATAGAATAAGTCTTACAATTTCCTCATGGAAGAATGGTTAACCTTGCTAGAAAGGGAACTATAACAATAGTTCGTCCAGGCAGGTGTGCTAGGCATGACATCACCTTGTTATAACTCTTGGGAATATGTTCCAACCATCATATCTGGCTGAGATTCAGATCTGATTATTGTCAGGATACCTCAGACTCAGGATGCCCAAGAAGAAGGTGCAACACAAATTGTCGAGATGACATTGTAAGATTCTCAGGGAAATGAAGTATGGAAGCGAGTTCTGAAACAAGAGTTCATTAGTAAACCAACGAGAGGATGAGGAGGTGGCTGATGGAATCAGCGACAATTCATCGAGGTTTCCAAAAACATGGATTTCCACAACCATGTGAACAAGGAGATAACATTAGTCAGATCAAATGATATAAGTAGGTAGGCTCGAGGGAAACATACACAATTGAACAATGATAGAATGGTGCACCCAGAAATCTGGACTAGGTAGCACGATCAATTTTCGAAAGAGGGTTCAATAAGCAATAGACTTAGAATGAAACTATCAACCAATAACTTCATAGCAATAGGGTTGCTAGAAGTTTAGGATTTACACATCTCAGACCATTTGTCGGTATTCCTGTTAGGAACAACATGGGTACCAAGAGATGAATGTAGATGGCGAGAAGTATCACTCTACCAAGAATTCTAAAGAGGTGGAGCCATCCTCACAACATTCTTGATACAGAAGACAATAATACTACAAGGTAGAACATAACCTAAGCCAGATAGCAAGGAAATCAAGGTACAACACAAAACATGAACAAGTTTGCGTTGGGGAAGGCAAGAATGTTGTCGATGATAACACAATTCATCGAGGGGCAAGCAGGGTATTTCTCAATAAGAATTCAATAGATATCTTGGAAGAGCTCAGAATGCTGATGATGAGCACGACACATTTGTCGAGAGAATTCATGAAGATGTAATCAATTGGCGATGACATCAAGTCAAAGGAATGATGAAGCAAAAGGTTATTGAAACCATGGGTATGACACAAACTCCAAAGCAAGCTTGCTGTCCAAAGTGAAATGATATGAGGAAGATCGACGTAAGCTTAGCCCATCGTCAAAACTTGTGCTCTGGGAAGAAGGACCAGGTAGCACAGTTAAAATCGGCACGGCAATGATATAGCCAAACAGGCTATGAGTGTCGTGATCGGGTACAAACTCGTACGCAAGGAAGAGTACTAAGAGTTGTTGAACCGCAGTGCGGACTCGACTCAGTTATCGTTGTCTTTGAGTGTTTAATAACTCGAAGCCCATGCAAAATTGGAATCCGTGCAAATGTAGTACTTGATGAAGAACTCGTAAGAAGTTATGCAGTTCCATGATAATCTCGAGATACCAGGGGGTGATAATCGACGACAGATCAAAGTAGAGGTTGGACTGGGGTATTGCTCTGCAGAAGACAACTGCTTAAACTTGCACGAGAATGGTAAGTAAAGGAGAACTTGGTCAGGACCACGATTGCAAAAAGGCATGATCCCAGATATAAGATGAACTAATACCAAGGGAATAATTAATGCAAGAGAAGCTTTAATGATAAGATCTACATCGTGTCCATGGGCATGAACACAGAGTTCAAGGTCGACTCCCACTTCTTCAATGCATAACCTTTCATTCACTGCTCTATTAAAGTGATTTGAGTGCGAAGACCTACTTGGTGAATTACCAGAGGAGAATGAACCTTGAAAAACTTTCGGGTTCACACAGATTAAGAAAGGCATATGTTCAACCCATTGGGGCATCTTAGAAACATATACCACAGGCTTCGAGAGTAATTATCACCAGCTCGAAAGCAGAGCATGGTTGGCCAATTCAGAGTATAGGATTTACCAATGGTATTATGTATTAGGGAAATAACTGACAAGGTGATTAAATATGAAGGACACTGTCAGATAACAATCCAACAAAGGACTTGATGGTCCACAAAGAATCTGATGTTAGTATCGGTACTCAACCAGAAGAGGAAAGAATGCAAATGCAACGGTTATGGAATCAACTGAATAATTCGAAGCTCAAATGCAAAGGAATTATGATTCCAAATCGAAGGAATGGAAGCAAACGCTCTGATTAAGATGGATAAGCTGAATAGACTTAGGGGTACAACCGACGGCAATTGATTGGTCGAGAACCAGCTCATGTTTAAAAATGACGTTTGACCCGGAAGGATGAATTCTAATTGCGACTAACGATTGCGAACATCCGCATCATATTGAATCAACGGTCTCAAAATGATAGTGCAAAGGATGTCAATGAATAATGCTAGGCATTTGGATTTAACCATAATGAAGGCAGACAAGAATTCCTAGAGCCATAGGCTGCAGAGGATTCTCGAAAAATCGGATAATATTTCGAAGAATTTTGTGAAACACTTGAACAACTAGGGAGAAACAAATCCTCGGTAAGTGTGAGGATTAATTTGTAGGTGTATTCAGGCGACAAGGAACTGCAAGGCAGTAGGCACAAAGTATTCTCGGAACAATAGAGAAAACTTCGGGGTATCTTGTAATAACAAGATCAATGGGGGATGATAATAATAATGGCAAGTGTAAGTAGTTATCCATAAGGATTTATCGGTGGTCGGGAATAGCAAAAGTGGTGGGCACAAAGTCTCGAGAGAATATCGAAGAGTATCTTTGGAATATTCTGGTGAAGCAGGACATCATCTGGAATGAAGGGGCTTTCCGGGATAAAGTATTTACGAGAACCTAGAGTTAGAGTTAGCAAAACCATTTAACACGAATAGAAGAGAGATTAGAGTCCCAGAGTATAGACGAGGAGTAAAAGATCCTAATACCACCCAATGGCGACGTGGGCCCATGAGCCATGCAGCCATGTTAGTAAAAGTTTTGCAATGACTAGACTCAACTTCGGCCAAAGAGTTGGGAAGGGGGATTCCTACAGGCAGTAAGCTCTGATACCAACTTGTGACTCCCCCAATTCAATTGTACACTAATCATGCACGCAAACGTGTACAATCAAGATTAGGGACTCACGGGAAGATATCACAACACAACCCTAAAACATAAATACGCCATACAAGCATCATATTACAAGCCAGGGGCCTCGAGGGCTCGAATACAAGTGCTCGATCATAGACGAGTCAGCGGAAGCAACAATATCTGAGTAAAGACATAAGTTAAACAAGTTTCCATAAGATGGCTAGCACAAACTGGGATACAGATCGAAAGAGGCGTAGGCCTCCTGCCTGGGATCCTCCTAAACTACTCCTGGTCGTTGTCAGCGGCCTGCACGTAGTAGTAGGCACCTCCAGTGTAGTAAGAGTCGTTGTCGATGGTGGCGTCTGGCTTCTGGGCTCCAACATCTGGTTGGAAGAACCAGGTAGAAGGGAAAGGGGGAAAAGAGGGAGAAAAGCAACCGTGAGTACTCATCCAAAGTACTCGCAAGCAAGGAGCTACACTACATATGCACGGGTATATGTGTAAGGAGGCAATATGAGTGGACTGAACTGCAGAATGCCAGAATAGAGGGGGATAGCTAGTCCTATCGAAGACTACGCTTCTGGCAGCCTCCATTTTGCAGCATATAGAAGAGAATAGATTGAAGTCCTCCAAGTAGCATCTCATAGCATAATCTTACCCGACGATCCTCCCCTCGTCGCCCCGTGGGAAAGCAATCACCGGATTGTCTCTGGAACTTGTCTGGGTGTGTTTTATTAAGTATCCGGTTCTAGTTGTCATAAGGTCAAGGTACAACTCCGGGTCGTCCTTTTACCGAGGGACACGGCTATTCGAATAGATAAACTTCCCTGCAGGGGTGCACCACATAACCCAACACGCTCAATCCCATTTGGCCGGACACACTTTCCTGGGTCATGCCCGGCCTCGGAAGATCAACACGTCGCAGCCCCACCTAGGCACAACAGAGAGGTCAGCACGCTGGTCTAAATCCTATGCACACAGGGGTCTGGGCCCATCGCCCATTGCACAGCTGCACGTTGCGTACGCGGCCTGTGAGCAGATCTAGCAACCTCCATTACAAAGGAAGTTGCGTTAACGCAATCCAACCCGGCGTGCACCGCTCAGTCGCTGACGTCATGAAGGCTTCGGCTGATACCACGAGGTCGAGTGCCTATATCTTTCCCGCGTAGTTGGTTAGTGCATATAGGCCAATGGCCAGACTCAGATCAAATACCAAGATCTCGTTAAGCATGTTATTATGAAGTAACCGCGGACGCCGACCAGGGCCAGGCCCACCTCTCGCCTAGCTGGTCTCAACCTGCCCTGTCGCTCCGCCACAAAGTAACAGTCGGGGGCCATGGGGAACCCAGGCCCACCTCTACCGGGATGGAGCCACCTGTCCTTCCAGCCCCCACATCGGAATCACTTGCGGGTACTCAACAAGCTGACCCGACTTTAGTCACCATCTATATAGAATGTATATATGTATAGTATATACCCGTGATCACCTCCCAAGTGATCATGGCCCAATAGTATAGCAAGGTAGACTGACAAGAATGTAGGGCCAATGATGATAAACTAGCATCCTATACTAAGCATTTAGGATTGCGGGTAAGGTATCAACGACTGTAGCAACAATGACAGGCTATGCAACAGAATAGGAGTAACTGAACAGTAACATGCTACACTACTCTAATGCAAGCAGTATAGAGAAGAATAGGCGATATTTGGTGATCAAGGGGGGGCTTGCCTGGTTGCTCTGGCAAGAGAGAGAGGTCGTCAACACCGTAGTCGTACTGGGTAGAGGCGGCGTCGGTCTCAGTGTCTAGCGAGAGAAGAGGGGGAAAGAAACAATAAATATTAAGCAAACAGATGCATAGGGATGCATGATAATACAAGTATCGGTGCCAGGTGTGCCCTAACGCAGTAGGAGGTGATACCGGTGAAGGGGGGAAACATCTGGGAAAGTATCCCCGGTGTTTCCGTTTTTCAGACAGATGAACCGGAGGTGAAATGTTGCAGGTTCACTATGCTAGGGATGCGTGGCGGACGAACGGGCTGCGTATCCGGTTTCGTCTCGTCGTTCTGAGCAACTTTCATGTACAAAGTTTTTCGATCCGAGCTATGGTTTATTTTATATTTATTTTAAAAGATTTAGATCATTTTAGAATTTATTTAATTAATTTAATTCAAAATTATCCAGAATAGTGCATGCTGACATCAGCATGACGTCAGCAGTCAACAGGGGTGTTGACTGGTCAAACTGACGGTGGGTCCCACATGTCATAGGCTGAAGACTAACAATTTGTTAACATCTAATTAGCAGGTTAATTAGACTTAATTAGTTAACTAAACAGGATTAATTAATTTAGTTAATTAATTAATTAATTAATTATTATTTTTATTATTATTTTATCCTTTTTTTTTGTTCTGGGCATGGGGCCCCAACGTCATAGGCAGAGGGCCTAACGGGCGCACGGTTACGGGCACTAGCGGGCGCCCGGGCGCTAACGGGCACTGGAGGCTGGCGCAGCCCGGCTAGCCTCAGGCGCTGGCCAGGGCGGAGGAGAGCGCCGGCCAGGGCAGAGGGAGCGCCGATGAGGCTGTGGCGGAGGCAATGTGCGCGGGAGGGGAAGCGGTAGCCGGCGGAGGCAGTGGCGGTGCGGTCAAGGGAGTAGCGACACGATGGAGGTGGTGACGGCCTTGAGCGGGCGCCGGAGCGCTTGCGGCGAGGGGCACAGGTCGCAACCACAGAGTTGGCGCATGCAGCGGCAAGCCGACAGGCAAGCCGGCGCGGTGGTGCTCACGCGGGGACAGAGGGGAGAGGGAACCGGCGCGGGACGAGGAGACGTAGCGCGACGGGCGTGTAGCGCGTGAAGTGAGCACGTTGAGAGCGAGGCTCGGACGGGCACGGCAGTGGATCTGCCAAAGAGGAACAGAGAAAGGGAAAGGGGGCTCACAGGGCCCTGTAGTTGAGCGACGCGTGCTCGGGGAGGAGGACGAGGAGGCGACGGCGACCGTGGGCGACTGCGGCGAAGCAGTGGCGGGACGAGGCGGCGACGGTGTGCGGCTGCAACGTGCATGGACGGCGTCCGGCGAGGAGAGGGGCGAGGTGGTAGGCCGGCGGGGTAGACGACGAGGTGGAGGTGGCGGCGTCGCGGCGAGGCAGCACCGAGCGGCGGGGTCGGGGCGTTGCGGCGACCTCCTCCTCTCGATCCCGATCCAACCGGGGGAGAGAGAGGGGGTGAGGAGATATTTTGCGGGGGGGTGGGGGTGTGTCGGTGGTGTACTGGGGGAGTGGGGGAGGTTATGGCGGCGGGGTGGGCCGGATGGGCCAATTGGGCTGCAGTTGGGTCGGTTGGCCCAGGGGATTAGAGGGTTTTCCTCTCTATCTTTTTCTTAGTTGTGTTTTCTGCTTTTTGTATTTTCTTTTCTTTTTTTAGTTAATCTTTCAAATTGTTTTTGTTTTGTAAATCATATAGTTAGCACCAAAATTAGTAATAGTAGTTATACCACTGCCCCTATTATTTTTGTAGTTACAAAAATAGGTTTTCAATAATTTAATCATTTAAGAAATGTTTAAATAATTGTTTCAGCTACTGTTTTACTTATCTTAGAACATTTAGTTACTTTATAAAAATGTGGTTTCTTCACCAAAATAATGTATGGATTATTTGTCGCTAACCGGACATTTTAGTTTTAATGTTTTGAAACTTTTGTTGTTTAACTTGATTTCGAATTGAATTTGAATCGTTTTTGAACCAACGCGAGAGTAACAACAGTAAACGAAGTGACGTGGCATCATTAGTATGGAATTACTGTAGCTTAATTATCCGGGCGTCACAATAATTGACTATGATTTTCGCACATAAAATATATTATACATTGCAAAAATAATATAATTTGAAAGTACATTCAGATACGAACCAAATGATACAATTTTTGGTGACATGCATTCACATTTTGCTTGTCAAATACAGTACGTGGTCAAACTTTGACCCAAAATACGCAAAACAACAAAAAATACTTCCAAGACCAACGCCGCTCTTTCGCTCTTCTCTCCTTAAACCACCGCCGCTCCTCTCCTGTTCCAATCTAAATCGAGTGTCGCTCCTCTCCTCTTCCATTTCAAAACCACCGCCCCTCCTCTCCTGTTCTAGTCCAAAACCAGCGTCGCTCCTCTCCTGTTCTAATCCAAAACCAGCGCTGCTCCTCTCCTCTTCCATTCAAAAACCACCACCGGCGAGTGAAGGTGCTGTGGAGAAGTTGATCGATGTAGGAGTACAACCGATACGTGAGGATCGTAGATGGCGACCCTGTGAAGCTAGCTCGGATGTTGGAGATACAGTCTTGGTTTGACAACAAGGACCAACTAGAGGCAACGGCGACATCCATGGCCAAATATCTGCAACAGAGCAAAAAGGCAGCAAAACTCCTAGAGGGAGTCGCGCCGGAGTACATAGAGCTGCTCCTCTGGGCCATGGAGCAAACAGATTCACCGAATCCGATCGTGAGGGAGCGGTGGTGGGAGTATTGATCCCAAATGGAGCATCCACCAGAGATTGAAGGATCGATCATCTACAGGGTGCCGTTTGTGAGGGTGTCCTGCCAGAGCGAGCCGGTGGAGTCTTCGTCGACTGAACCCAACTGCAAGAGGAGAAAAGCAGTTGGCCCGATGACGCTTCCCCGCCATCATCTCCCTCGCCGTTCACATCGTCTCACGGGGTGGCTGTCTGCCGTCGAGGAATAGGAGGGGGCTGCCCCCCCCCCCAGCCCAATAGTCGGGTAGGTTGTGAATTGTCAGGAGGAGCTTAGGGTTGTCCGTATTTGCAGGTTGTGAATTGTGTTTTGTGTTGTGTATTTTGAGAGTACTTTCATATATGAATGTCTTTTGAATTTCAGATTTGCAGTATTGAGCATATGAAGTATTTTATAAATTCTAGAGATTTATTTTTAGCACTTAAAAAATGTAGTTTCATAGGAGTATAAAAGTGTAGACAATGTGATTCTCGGAGAAGAAACTGCAAGTTTCAGTTTCAGATAAGAAACTGCAAGTTCAGTTTCAGATAAGAAATTGCAACTTTTAGAGGCAGAGCATTTATATTAAAACACACTTTTCAAACAGGGTTAACATCATGTTGGAAGTTTTATTCATGGTCAAAAATGGAACTACCAGCCAGTTAACATCATGCTGATCAACATTCATGCATATCACATCTTCATATGATGCACAGTCAAAATGCCCACACAATGTCGAGTGTGCGAAACATAGAGAAAACGAGGGACGAAGTTTTGGCAAGTGTTGGACATGGTTTTGGGTTGCCCCGTCTAGGCTTTCATTTTTAACATGTGCAGCCCACGACCTCGGATGGGAGGTCCATAGGCTTGCGGCCTATGGACCTCCCATCCGAGGTTTTATTTTTGGCAGCCCAGTTTATGTATTTTTTTGAAGAAAACGCAGAGGTCTGTTCTATTTTTCTATATAAGAATAGGAACGCCAGGTCCAACTTATGTTTCCCTTCTAACTATATTATATATATTTAAATTATTTTATATGTTATTATATATTATTTTTATTGTCATCATATAATTAACAGATACTTACATATGTAAGAAAACAATATCCCACATCTTATTGACTTATAAAAATAATTTTTTAACAAATAAAATCCTGGATTGTTTTGGCACGAAAATCCTAGTGATTGTGTACAAAAGCTTGGTAAGATTTAAGGACGAATGTAATAATATCACTTATTATTTAAATATATTTATAACAAAATGCTCAGCCCCTTTTTATTTTTTGATAACATTGCTGGCCCAACCCAACATTATAATTAGAATCAGCCCAGGAAAATCATGTATTTCGAGAAAGTGCAAATGGCCCGTAATTTTTCAAGAAATAAAATAAATGGGCCGCATGGACGCTACATTATTTGTTCACCCAGCCTAGCTAATGGCTGTAATTCAAAAAAGAGAGATCAAATTGACTGTAAATTCTACCCTGCAAAAAAAGAATGTAAATTCTGAAAAAATGGGTTGAATACGTGCCACATTTTTGGAGGCTGAAATGTGGGCCAATAGGTCGAAGCCAACGCAAGTCGTTGTCAATTTAGTCAACAAATGATTCTGACATATTAGCCGTTGGATTTACATCCAACGACCGATATCCATCTTCAATCTCTCGTCTTCTTCCTCCAGCGCCGCCGGGACCACCTCTCGCCTCCTGCTGCTAGCTGCTCTGCTTAGCATGCTTCGCTATGAAGCGCTACTCCACCGTTGGCCAGGCCATCCCTCCACCCCTCCACACCTCCTGTTCTTCTCCACCGACTACCGAACCACACTGCACTAGAACCAGTTAACCCTCGTACACCTCTCCGTCTGTGACTCTACTCCCGCGTCTTCCCATCTCTGGCTCGTTGCTGTCCGGGGCCTCGCCGTCGTCCACCACCTTGGATGCGCTCGGTGTGGCATGGTCAACGTGGTCAACGAACGACACCATCAGAAGTAGACTGTGCGTGGAGAGGCTGACAGCTGGGTCCACGGCCGGACACAAGGAAATGCCTCCTTATTACGCACAAAATAATGATTCCTCCACCTGACATCTGGGACCCACCGGAAGGGCCTCTGTATTTCGTGAAAAAAACGTGCCCCCCGCTGACATGTCAGACCCACCGGCTATCTTCGCACGCAAGGAAGTGCCTCCTTATTACGCACAAAAAAATGAATACTCCCCCTGCCAGCTGGAACCCAGCATAGTGGGAGGTTGACTTGTGGGCCTACCAAGTTGACGGGGACGGAGGGCTTTGTCAACTTAGTCAATATGAACGATTCTAGCTCCTGTTACCGTATGATGTTCATCCAACGACCGCAGTGCTTCTTCAACCTCTAGTCTTCTTGCTCCACCCACCCAAACCAGCGCCGGTCGTGCCACGTGCTCCTGCCTCCCGTGGCCGGCTGTGATGCCGCAGAGGCCTCACCGACCCCTACTACTCCCACCGCTGGCCAGGCCATCCCTCTACTCACCCACACCCCTTGTTATTATGCGGCGACAGCAGCCTGACACCGCAGCCGAACCAGTGAACCCTCGTACTCCTCTTCGCGTGGGCATCCACTGCTGCGTCTTCCCCGGCTCCGAGTCATCCCCTTCCTAGGCCTCGCCGTCGTCCACCGCTGTGGTGCGCTCGGCGCGGAGTGGTCAACATGGTCAAGGAACGACTTCCATCGGACGTGGACTATACGTGGAGAGGCTAACAGCTGGGTCCACAGCCGCAGCAAGGAAGTACCTCCTTATTAAGCGCAAAATAATGATTCCTCCACCTGACAGCGGGGACCCACCGGACGGATTACCGTATTTCATGAAAAAAACCTTTCCCCCTGACTGCTGGGACCCACCAGCTACATCTTCGCACGCAAGGAAGTGCATCCGGTCAAAAAAACGACTCGCCCCCCTGACTGCTGGGACCCACCAGCTACATCTTCGCACGCAAGGAAGTACGTCCGGGCAAAAAAAACGATTCGCCCCCCTGACTGTTGGGACCCACCAGCTACATCTTCGCATGCAAGGAAGTGCGTCCGGGCAAAAAAAAAACGATTCGCCCCCCTGGCTACTGGGACCCACCATCTACATCTTCGCAGGCAAGGATGTGCCTAACAGTCGGGACCCACCTGGTCGAAGCGTACATAGCGTTGTCATTCTGGTCGCGAACGTGTACGTACATATTGGTCGATGTAGAGGCACGCACGTGTCATAGTAGAGGCGCACATGTGTCGTAGTAGAGGCGCACATGTAGCATGTACTCGTACGTACAACGGCAAGGGTGCAAGAAAGAAAATACGGCCATGTACGTACATACGGGCGGGGTCTCCAAACGCCTACTCGCGCATACATATGGCCAGGGCTCGTGTACATGGCTGGGTCGGAACGGAGAAACAGCGTCGTCGTCCTGTTCATGGGGAGTTAATAGAATGCGTTGTGTTCATCAGGAGGCAACGGAATGCGTCGTGTTCATGGGGAGGCAACGGAATGCGTCGTGTTCATGGGGAGGCAACGGAATGCGTCGTGTTCATCGGGAGGCCACGGAACGCATGGGAGCCAACCGGCTGGGTCGGAACAGAATGTGTGGTCGTGTTCATCGGGAGGGCTTGGACGGAACAAGCGATGGAAACGAGGCCTGGCGTACCGCACAACGGAGAAAACGAACCTCCTACGTTCGGAATGGGGTCCTATTGATCGCGAGGGGTGTGGCGTACCGCAAAATGGAGGAAACAGACCTCCTAAGGTCGAAACGGGGTCCTGTTGATCAGGAGGGGTGTGGCGTACCACAAAACGGAGGAAATTGACCTCCTACGGTCGAAACAGGGGTCCTGTTGATCGGGAGCGGTGTGGCGTACCGCAAAACGGACGAAACGGACCTCCTACGGTCGAAACGGGGGTCCTATTGATCGGGAGGGGTGTGGCGTACCGCAAAACGGACGAAACGGACTTGTGTTGGAGCTTTACGGTCGAAACGGGGGTCCTGTTCATCGGGAGGGGTGTGGCGTACCACAAAACGGGACTCCACAGGATACTGTTCATCTCCACCGTCGACCTCCTCCAGCCTCCACGGGCTACCGTCAACCTCCTCCAGCCTCCACATGCTCCTGTTCATCCAGCCTCCACCGCGCGCTACTCCAGAGGCTACTGTTCAACCACCCCTCCACGGGCACCCCTCCACCGTCTACTATTCATCCAGCCCTCCACACCACGGGGTCCTGTTCTACCACCCCTCCACGGGCACCCCTCCACCGTCTATTGTTCATCCAGCCCTCCACACCACGGGGTCCTGTTCATCCAGAGGCAACGCCACCGCTCACTGTTCATCCACCCCCCTCCCCCGCCACACTCACTGTTCATCCAATCGATCGGCTTCAGTTAGCAGTAGTAGCGAAGGAATCGCTCGATCTGGTTCAGTTAACAGCCATCGATCGATCACTCGGGTTCAGTAACGCGTAGCCTGCAGTGCAATAGCTCGGGTTCAGTTAGAGCCCAACGCCTCGCTCGGGTTCAGTTAGAGCCAACGCCTCACACACACGCGCGTACGTGTACGAGAGAAATGCGCATCGCTCAGCCCCCGACCTCCCACCGTAACCGGGAACTCCCCGAAATTTTCCTCGCCCTTGCTTCTACCATGGTTTTTTCCGTCATGGACGGCCCAAAGAATGTCATGCAGCTGTGTCTCCGGCCCGCCCAGGACGAAAACCCCATTTTCTGTCATGATTTTTTGTCATAGAAGTAGGAGCCCAGCACATCTATGATGATACTGCATTTTGTCACAATTATCATCATAGAAGTGTCATATGTATGACAAAAAAATTTTGTTCGGCCCAAAATGTCACGGATGTGTCTTTTTTTGTAGTGTTGGTATTGGAAAAATCACACAATTTGGTATTATCTTGCGCCATCACGACAAGTAATGCAACACACAAGCAAACAAAAAGGCAAGCAAAAGAGAGGAGATTGGGAAAGAGAAGGCAAATAAAAATGGCAAGGGTGAAGTGGGGGAGAGGGAAAATGAGAGGCAATGGCAAATAATGTAAATGGGAGGGAGATGAGTTTGTGATGGGTACTTGGTATGTCTTGACTTGAGTGAAGACCTCCCGGCAACAGGGTGAGAAATCCTTCTTACTACATCTTGAGCTTGCGTTGGTTTTCCTTGAAGAGGAAAGGGTGATGCAGCAATAGTAGCGTAAGTATTTCCCTCAGTTTTTTAGAACCAAGGTATCAATCCAGTAGGAGGCTCCTCAAAAGACCCACGCACCTCCACAAACAAACAAGAGCTCGCAACCAACGCAATAAAGGGGTTGTCAATCCCTTCACGGCCACTTGCGAAAGTGAGATCTGGTAGAGATAATATGATAAGATAAATATATTTTTGGTATTTTATAATATAGATTGGAAAAGTAAAGATGCAAATAAAAGTAGATTGAAAGCTTATATGATTAAAGATAGACCCGGGGGCCATAGGTTCACTAGTGGCTTCTCTCAAGATAGCATAAGTATTATGGCGGGTGAACAAATTACTGTCGAGCAATTGATTGAAAAGCAAATAATTATGAGATTATCTAGGCATGATCATGTATATAGGCATCACGTCCGTGACAAGTAGACCGACTCCTGCCTACATCTACTACTATTACTCCACACATCGACCGCTATCCAGCATGCATCTAGAGTATTAAGTTCATAAAGAACAAAGTAACACATTAAGAAAGATGACATGATGTAGAGGGATAAACTCATGCAATATGATATAAACCCCATATTTTTATCCTCGATGGCAACAATACAATACGTGCCTTGCTACCCCTGCGGTCACTGGGAAAGGACACCGCAAGATTGAACCCAAAGCTAAGCACTTCTCCCATTGCAAGAAAGATCAATCTAGTAGGCCAAACCAAACTGATAATTCTAAGAGACTTGCAAAGATATCTTAATCACACATAAAAGAATTCAGAGGAGATTCAACTATTTCTCATAGATAAACTTGATTATAAACCCACAATTCATCGGATCTCGACAAACACACTGCAAAAAGAGTTACATCGAATAGATCTCCAAGAAGATCGAGGAGAACATGGTATTGAGATTCAAAGAGAGAGAAGAAGCCATCTAGCTAATAACTATGGACCCGAATGTCTGTGGTAAACTACTCACAACTCATTGGAGAGGCTATCGTGTTGATTTAGAAGCCCTCCGTGGTCGATTCCCCCTCCGGCGGAGCGCCGGCGAAGGCTCCAACTTGGGATCTCGCGGATACAGAAGGTTACGGCAGTGGAAATAGTTTTTCGTGGTCGCTTCTGATGTTTTCGGGGTACATGGGTATATATAGGAGGAAGAAGTAGGTCGGTGGACGCCCGAGAGACCCACGAGACAGGGGGCGTGCCTAGTAGGGGGGCGCCCTCCACCCTCGTGGCCGCCTCGTTTATTTCTTGACTTCCACTCCAAGTTCTCTGGATCAGGTTCGTTCCAAAAATCACGCTCCCGAAGGTTTCATTCCATTTGGACTCCGTTTGATATTCCTTTTCTTCGAAACACTGAAATAGGCCAAAAAAATAGCAATACGGGCTGGGCCTCCGGTTAGTAGGTTAGTCCCAAAAATGATATAAAAGGGTAAAGTAAAGCCCATAAACATCCAAAACAGGTAATATAATAGCATGGAACAATCAAAAATTATAGATACGTTGGAGACGTATCACGTGTGCTGCTCCTGCCTTTCCTTCACAAATTCTAGTGAATTGTGCTATCTAATTTTACCATGCAATCTGTTGCTCTAGTGTATATGTTCTATATGTCGTGCAGTGTGGTGCTCACTTATTAACTATTTTGTTAATTAGTTGTCATTTTCAGTTAACTGTTTGGTTCAATTCTACAAATGTGATGTTCAATTCTTCAGGCTACAATTTTGTATTGTCTTCCATGTGAGAAATAAATCGAATTTATCTTTACAAAATTGTGGGTGCATTTTTTTTAATGTATACCATGTGAGGAATAAATTGAATTTGGCTGTAGTAAATACATGAGAAACAAATACAATTGCTACAATTGGTTGTAGTTAATTGTTTGGTTAACTGTCTGATCTTCTATTAGGAGTATGTTATATTGTGCAACTCAGTTAACGTTTGGTTCATTTGTTGTGGTGTTTAGTTAACTACTTGGTTCAATTCTGCAATGCGATATCCAATTGTCATGTGTAGAATTTTGTATTGTTGTGCATGTGAGGAATAAATTGAATTTGGCTGCACTTAATACATAAGAAACATATAGAAGTGATATATTTCCTAGTTCTTAATCATGCTTGGTTTGGATAAATGGGTTTTCCATGTGGCTTCAATTAATCTGATGAATCTGCAATGTAATTATTTTTCATCAACATATTATATTGATAGCATGCGAACCCTTACTTAACCTGATGACTAACTACCTTATATGTGTTGCAGGGAAACAATGGGAAGCACTGAGGTTTACAATCGAGGTTAGCACGTGCATGGCCCGTTGTCTAATAGCACATTATTGTGCAATTGCAGGAACCATTCTAATATTTAGGTTTTTAACAATTTGGTCTTGCACATGTAGGTCCTATTGTCAGAGGTTTTGACCCACTGTTCGACCCTTTTTCCATATGGGGAAATGAGTTGTCCATGAATATCGGTCAAGTCAAGAAACTCAAAAAGATTGTTAGGATAAAGAAATTAGTGACAAAAAACAACAAGATCTTTGTCTACACAATGAAGAAGACATCAGTTCACTACAGGATGTTACAAACTATTATACCTTGCCTTTTTTATTCCTTTGCCCCATTTCCTATATAGAGAAGATATTTATGCACATCCTTGTTTTCAGGCCTTTCCAAAGCAGTTCACTGATGATTACCTCTCAAACCACCTGTATGGTCAGGAGGCGAGGAACGTATTCATACAACACCCACGGTTCAATATTGAAGTGTTCCTGAAGAGGACGAAGGATGGACGGTCAATCATCCACTGGCACTAGCCTAAAGTTACAAAGACCTTCAACATAAATGAAGGCTCAATATTCTTCTTCTGCTTCAGCAGTTTTCCAGATGAGATACATCTGTCTACGTACCGTCTATGATGCTAATTTCGAAAGGTTATAGATGTTACATGTGAAACTTGGTCCTGGTGTAGTTGTGTAATGGGGTAGCTGAGTGCTGAAGCTATATGATGTTCTACTCTGATGTATTTCAATTATGAAAATGAAATATATTGTGTGCTTAATATGAACTGTTAGTTAGATTAATAACTGGATTATGAATAATGGGATAATTAGCCTGCTAATTGGGTTTTTCTATTGCAAACGGTTGTTGAAAAAATACCGTGGGAGATGACCTCAGGCAAAGCACACAGTTTCTAGGAATAAACTGTGTTGGATCAATGAACAATCACACACGACTTTCTCTTGAAAACTGTTTGCGTTAGGCCACCTTGCGCAAACGTTTACCACATGAAAACTATGTGTGATGGACTGCCTTTGCCACACAGTTTCTTCCATGGACTGTGTGTGATATATTCAATAACGCAAGCGATTTAACGGGAATAATTGTGTGTGATGTACCTGTGAACGAAAACATTAAATCCTTGGAGCGGCTATGTCGGATGTACATACGAACTGAAACATTTAGTGGGAACTAACTGTGTGGGATGTACTTGCGACCGGAAACAAATTTGCCGTATAATTGTATTTTTTAGCTCTATTGTACGTATTTTCATATTTGAGCGCTCGCTGGTTGCACACGAGCTCATTTTGCCGAACGTGTGTGCCAGGAGGGCATATCCCCAAAGGTTTTTGGTTCATGTGGGAAGGACCCCCCTATCGCCCACACTCACTTGGCGACAGTTCCAAATGCCATCGCGGAAAGGGGTTAAAAACCGTTTGTTTAGGACCGACGCGCACCAGTGAAAGTAGCGTAAGTATTTCCCTTAGTTTTGAGAACCAAGGTATCAACCCAGTAGGAGATAACGCACAAGTCACCTAGTACTTGCACAAACAATCAAGAACCTTGCAACCAACGTGATAAAGGTGTTGTCAATCCCTTCAAAGTCACTCGCAAAAGTGAGATCTAATAGAGATAGTAAATTAAATATTTTTGGTATTTCTATTGTATAGATTGGAAAGTAAAGATTGCAAAATAGTAAACGAGATGCAATGTAAATAAAAGGTATGCAATATAATAGGTAAGAGACACGGGGGCCATAGGTTTCACTAGTGGCTTCTCTCAAGATAGCATGTATTACGGTGGGTGAACAAATTACTACCGAGCAATTGATAGAAAAATGCATAGTTATGAAGATATCTAAGGCAATGATCATGAATATTAAGTTCATAAGAACGCATAGTTATGCCGAAACGATTCTGCATCTACTACTATTACTCCACACATCGACCGCTATCTAGCATGCATCTAGAGTATTAAGTTCATAAGAACGGAGTAACGCATTAAGAAAAATGACATGATGTAGAGGGATAAACTCAAGCAATATGATATATACCCCATCTTTTTATCCTCGATGGCAACAATACAATACGTGCCTTGCTGCTACTATCACTGGGAAAGGACACCACGAGATTGAACCCAAAGCTAAGCACTTCTCCCATTGCAAGAAAGATCAATCTAGTAGGCCAAACTAAACCGATAATTAGAAGAGAGTTGCAAAGATATCAAACCATGCATATAAGAATTCAGAGAAGAACCAAATAATATTCATAGATAATCTCATACGTAAATCCAAAATTCATCAGATCTCGGCAAACACACCGCAAAAGAGTATTACATCGAATAGATCTCCAAGAACATCGAGAAGAATTTTGTATTGAGAATCAAAGAGAGAGAAGAAGCCATCTAGCTAATAACTATGGACCCGAAGGTCTGTGGTAAACTACTCACGCTTCATCAGAGAGGCAATGGTGTTGATGTAGAAGCCCTCTATGATCGATTCCCCCTCCGGGAGATCACCGGAAAAGGCCCCAAGATGGGATCTCATGGGTACTGAAGGTTGCGGCGGTGGACAAGTGGTTGCTGGCTCCCCCTGATGTTTTTAGGGTATAAGAGTATATATAGGCGAAAGAAGTATGTTGGTGGAGCTACAAGGGGCCCACGATGGCGGGGGCATGCCTACCCCTGGGCGTGCCCTCCTGCCTCGTGGCTTCCTCGTGGAGTTCCAGACTTCGACTCCAAGTCTTCTGGATTGCTTTCGGTCCAAGAAATATCATCGTGATGGTTTCATTCCATTTGGACAGTGTTTGGTATTCCTTTACTGTAAAACTCTAAAATAGGCAAAAAAAATAGAAACTGGCACTGGGCCTCCGGTTAGTAGGTTAGCCCCAAAAATAATATAAAAGGGAATACTAAAGCCCATTAAACATCCAAAACAGATAATATAATAGGATGGAACAATCAAAAATTATACATACGTTGGAGACGTATCAAGCAATCCCAAGCTCAATTCCTGCTCGTCCTCGAGTAGGTAAATGATAAAAATAGAATTTTTGATGTGGAATGCTACCTAAAATAATTATCAAATGTAATTTTCTTTATTGTGGCATGAATGTTCAGATCTGAAAGATTCAAGACAAAAGTTAAATATTGACATAAAAATAATAATACTTCAAGCATACATACAAAGTAATCAAGTCTTCTCAAAATAACATGGTCAAACAAAGTTCATCCCTACAAAATCATATAGTTTGACTATGCTCCATCTTCGTCACGCAAAATATTCAAATCATGCACAACCCCGGTTTCAGCTAAGCAATTGTTTCATACTTTAGTATTATCAAACTTTTTCAACTTTCACGCAAAACATGAGCATGAGCCATGGACATAGCACTATAAATGGAATAGAGTGGTGGTTGTGGAGAAGACAAAAAGGAGGAAGATGGTCTCACATAAACTAGGCGTATTAATGGGATATGGAGATGCCCATCAATAGATATCAATGTGAGTCAGTAGGGATTGCCATGCAACGGATGCACTAGAGCTATAAATGTATGAAAGCTCAACAAAATAAACTAAGTGGGTGTGCATCCATCTTGCTTGCTCACGAAGACCTAGGGCATTTTGAGGAAGCCCATCATTGGAATATACAAGCCAAGTTCTATAACAAAAATCCCCACTAGTATATGGAACTGCCAAAATAAGAGACTCTCTATCATGAAGATCATGGTGCTACTTCGAAGCAAAAGTGTGGAAAAAGGATAGTAGCATTGTCCCTTCTCTCTTTTTGTTTGGCTTCTTTGGCCTCTTTTTGTATTGGCTTCTTTGGCCTCTTTTTTTTATTTCCTCACACAGGACATTGCTCTAATAATGATGATCATCACACTTCTATTTATTTACAACTCAAGGATTACAACTCGATACTTAGAACAAAATATGATACTATATGAATGCCTCCGGCGGTGTATCGGGATGTGCAATGAATCAAGATTGACATGTATGAAAAAATTATGAATGATGGCTTTGCCACAAATACGATGTCAACTACATGATCATGCAAGGGAATATGATAATGATGGAGCGTGTCATAATAAGCGGAACGGTGGAAAGTTGCATGGAAATATATCTCGGAATGGCAATGGAAATGCCATAATAGGTAGGTCTGGTGGCTGTTTTGAGGAAGGTAAATGGTGGGATTATGGTACCGGCGAAATTGCGCGGTACTAGAGAGGCTAGCAACGGTGGAAGGGTAAGAGTGCGTATAATCCATGGACTCAACATTAGTCATAAAGAACTCACATACTTGTTGCAAAAATCTAAAAGTCATCAAAACCAAGCACTACGCGCTGATACGTCTCCAACGTATCCATAATTTTTTATTGTTCCATGCTATTATATTATCTGTTTTGGATGTTTAATGGGCTTTAATATACCTTTTTATACTATTTTTGGGACTAACCTATTAACCAAAGGCCTAGTGCAAATTGCTGTTTTTTTTGCCTATTTCAGTGTTTCGCAGAAAAGGAATATCAAACGGAACGAAACCTTCATGAGGATCTTTTTTGGAATAGATGCAATCCAGGAGACTTGGAGTGGATGGCAAGGAAGCAACGAGGCGGCCACAATGCAGGAGGGCGCACCCCCCTCCCACGTGGGCCCCTTGTAGCTCCACCGACCTACTTCTTTCGCCTATATATACTCTTATACCCTGAAAACATCCAGGGGAGGCACGAAACCACTTTTCCACCGCCGCAACCTTCTCTAACCGTGAGATCCAATCTTGGGGCCTTTTCCAGCACTTCGCCGAAGGGGGACTCGATCACAGAGGGCTTCTACATCAACACCATAGCCTCTCCGATGATGTGTGAGTAGTTTACCACAGACCTTCGGGTCCATAGTTATTAGCTAGATGGCTTCTTCTCTCTCTTTGGATCTCAATACAAAGTTCTCCTGGATCTTCTTGGAGATCTATTCGATGTAATTCTTTTTGCAGTGTGTTTGTCGAGATCCGATGAATTGTGGGTTTATGATTAAGATTATGTATGAAAAATATTCTTCTCTGTTCTTATATGCATGATTTAATATCTTTGCAAGTCTCTTCGAATTATCGGTTTAGTTTGCCCTACTAGATTGATCTTTCTTCCAATGCGCGAAGTGCTTAGCTTTGGGTTCAATCTCAGTGACAGAAAGGGAACTGACACGTATTGTATTGTTGCCATCGAGGATAAAAAGATGGGGCTTATATCATATTGCTTGAGTTTATCTCTCTACATCATGTCATCTTGCCAAATGCGTTACTCTGTTCTAATGAACTTAATACTCTAGATGCATGTTGGAAAGCGGTCGATGTGTGGAGTAATAGTAGTAGATGCAGAATCGTTTTGGTCTACTTGTCACGGACGTGATGCCTATGGTCATGATCATGCCTAGATATTCTCATAAGTATGCACTTTTCTATCAATTGCTCGACAGTAATTTGTTCACCCACCATAAGATATGCTATCTTGAGAGAAGCCACTAGTGAAACCTATGGCCCCCGGGTCTACTTTACATCATATAAGTTTCCAATCTACAATTCCAGTTTATTATTTATTTTGCAATCTTTACTTTTCAATCTATACAAACAAAAATACCAAAAATATTTATCTTATTATCTTTATCAGATCTCACTTTTGCAAGTGGTCGTGAAGGGATTGACAACCCCTTTATCGCGTTGGTTGCAAGGTTCTTGATTGTTTGTGTAGGTACTAGGTGATTTGCGTGTAGTCTCCTACTGGATTGATACCTTGTTTCTCAAAAACTGAGGTAAATACTTATGCTACTTTGCTGCATCACCCTTTCCTCTTCAAGGGAAAACCAAGGCATGCTCAAGAGGTAGCAAGAAGGATTTCTAGCGCCGTTGCCTGGGAGATCTACGCTCAAGTCAAGACATACCAAGTACCCATCACAAAATCTTCTCCCTCGCATTATATTATTTCCCATTTGCCTCTTGTTTTCCTCTTCCCCACTGGAAACCTTTGCCTTTTCTTCACTCTCCTTCCGTTCGATCTTGTGTTACCATGTGCCTTCTCTTTGCTTGCATCTTCGCTTGCTAAAAGTTTATGGATCCTCATCCCCTTGCTAATATTTTTAAGAGATCCAATTATGATGAACCAATTTCTAGTGATTTGAGTGCACTAGATTATCTTTATAAGGTTTTGCTTGAAATTCGTGAATCTGAAAATTGTGATGAAGAAATTTATGAAGAGATTCACGATAGCTCCTTGAATAAAAAGCATGATTGCAATGATTTTACTATAAATTCTCTTGATGTCAATGGTGCTAATAATATGCAAAACCCTAAGCTTGGGGATGCTAGTTTGCTATGTCTACTACTTGTTGCAATGATCATGATTGGGGTAATTCTTCTTATGATCTTGAAAATTTATTTAAGCCCCATGATGAATATGATATTGATAATAGTGTTTCTAATAATATTGAAAGTGGGTTTGGAATAGTGTCAACTTTATATCCCACATATTTGGAGAATTTTCAATCTTATGATATTTTTGATAAAAGTGGGTTTGGAGAGGTCATGACTTTAGTTAATGATAATCCCACTATTTTGGAAGAGTGTCAACTTTGCATGCATGTGGATCGTGTTGAGAATATGTTATGTGAGAGATATTTTGTTGAATTTGCCTATGATCCTACATGTAATTATTATGAGAGAGGAAAATATGATTGTAGATACTAAATTACCTCTCGTCATGTTGAGATTGCTATCGTCTCTTTCTTCTTCCTTGCATATGCTAATTTTTGCTTGCTATGATAATTTGCTTGCTTATAAAATGCCCATGTATAGGAAGTATGTTAGACTTAGATGTGTTTATCATGTGTTATATGATGCTCTCTTTGTGCTTTAGTTCTTGTCTTTCATATGAGCATCATTGAAATCTATTTGCCTAGCTAGGGCATTGAACAATATCGCTTGTTTGGAGGCAACCCAATTTTATTTTTGTCCTTTGATCTTTGTTCCTGTTTAGTAATAAATAATCCATCTAGTTTCTGTTTAGATGTGGTTTTATGTTTTAAATTAGTGTTTGTGCCAAGTAGAACCTTTGGGAAGACTTGGGTGAAGTCTTTTTGATCTTGCTGTAAAAAACAGAAACTTTAGCGCTCACGAGATTAGCTGCCATTTTTTACTGGAGAGTGCTTTTAGGTTTATTATTTCTTTAGATGATTAATAGAAAAATTCCTCATGTCCACCAATTTATGTCAAAATTTTTGGAGTTATAGAAGTATATGTTTGATACAGCTTACTACAGACTATTTAGTTTTTGACAGATTCTATTTTTCGTGTGATGCTTATTTTGATGAATCTATGGCTAGTATCGGGGGTATGAACCATAGAGAAGTTGGAATACAGTAGTTTTAACACCAATAAAAATAAAGAATGAGTTCATTACAGTACCTTAAAGTGGTGATTTGTATTCTTACACTAACAGAGCTCATGAGATTTTCTGTTGAGTTTTGTGTTGTGAAGTTTTCAAGTTTTTGGGTAAAGATTTGATGGATTTTGGAATAAGGAGTGGCAAGAGCCTAAGCTTGGGGAGTCCCAAGGCACCCCAAGGTAAAATTCAAGGACAACCAAAATCCTAAGCTTGGGGATGCCCTGGAAGGCATCCCCTCTTTCGTCTTCGTCTATCGGTAACTTTACTTGAGGCTATATTTTTATTCACCACATGATATGTGTTTTGCTTGGAGCGTCTTGTATGATTTGAGTCTTTGATTTTTAGTTTACCACAATCATCCTTGCTGTACACACATTTTGTGGAGACACACATGTATTGGAATTTATTAGAATACTCTATGTGCTTCACTTATATATTTTGAGCTAGATAATTTTGCTCTAGTACTTCACTTATATCTTTTGAGAGCACGGTGGTGGTTTTATTTTATAGAAAATAATTGATCTCTCATGCTTCAATTATATTATTTTGAGAGTCTTTTAGAACAGCATGATAATTTGCTTTGGTTATAAAATTAGTCCTAATATGATAGGCATCCAAGATGGGTATAATAAAAACTTCCATATAGAGTGCATTGAATACTATGAGAAGTTTGATACTTCATGATTGTTTTGAGATAAGAAGATGGTAATATTAGAGTCATGCTAGTTTAGTAATTCTGTAATTGAGAAATACTTATGTTGAGGTTTGCAAGTCCCGTAGCATGCACGTATGGTAAATGTTGTGTGACAAATTTGAAGGATGAGGTGTTATTTGATTGCTTTCCTTATGAGTAGCGGTCAGGGACGAGTGATGGTCCTTTCCTACCAATCTATCCCCCTAGGAGCATGCGTGTAGTGCTTGGTTTCGATGACTTGTAGATTTTTGTAATAAGTATGTGAGTTCATTATGACTAATGTTGAGTCCATGGATTATACGCACTCTCACCCTTCCATCATTGCTAGCCTCTTCGATACCGTGCATTGCCCTTTCTCACCTTGAGAGTTGGTGCAAACTTCGTCGGTACATCCAAACCCCGTGATACGGTACGCTCTATCACACATAAGCCTCCTTATATCTTCCTCAAAACAGCCACCATACCTACCTATTATGGCATTTCCATAGCCATTCCAAGATATATTGCCATGCAACTTTCCACAGTTCCGTTCATTATGACACACTTCATCATTGTCATATTGCCTTGCATGATCTTGTAGTTGACATCGTATTTGTGGCAAGGCAACCATGCATATATTTTTTCATATATGTCACTCTTGATTCATTGCACCATCCCGGTACACCGTCGGAGGCATTCTTATAAAGTCATATTTTGTTCTAGTATCGAGTTGTAATCCTTGAGTTGTAAATAAGTAGAAGTGTGATGATCATCATTGTTAGAGCATTGTCCCGAACAAAAAAAGCCAAATATAAAAAAGGGAAAGTCCAAATAAAAAATATATAAGAAGGGACAATGCTACTATCCTTTTTCCACACTTGTGCTTCAAAGTAGCACCATGATCTTCATGATAGATAGTCTCTCATTTTGTCACTTTCATATACTAGTGGGAATTTTTTCATTATAGAACTTGGCTTGTATATTCCAACGATGGGCTTCCTCAAATGCCCTAGGTCTTCGTGAGCAAGCAAGTTGGATGCACACCTACTTAGTTTCTTTTGTTGAGATTTCATACATTTATAGCTCTAGTGCATCTGTTGCATGGCAATCCCTACTCCTTGCATTGACATCAATTGATGGGCATCTCCATAGCCCATTGATTAGCCGCGTCAATGTGAGACTTGCTCTTCTTTGTCTTCTCCACACAGCCCACATCATTATATTCTATTCCACCCATAGTGACATGTCCATGGATCATGCTCATGTATTGCGTGAAAGTTGAAAAGGTTTGAGAATACTAAAGTATGAAACAATTGCTTGGCTTTTCATCGGGGTTGTGAATGATCAGAACATTTTTATGTGACAAAAATGAAGCATGGCCAAACTATATGATTTTGTCGGGATGAGCTTTCTTTGGCTATGTTATTTTGATAAGACATAATTGCTTAGTTAGTATGCTTGAAGTATTATTATTTTTATGTCAATATTAAACTTTTGTCTTGAATCTTTCGGATCTGAACATTCATGCCACAATAAAGAGAATTACATTAAAATTATGCTAGGTAGCATTCCATATCAAAAATTCTGTTTTTATCATTTACCTACTCAAGGACAAGCAGGAATTAAGCTTGGGGATGCTTGATACGTCTCCAACGTATCTATAATTTTTTATTGTTCCATGCTATGATATTATCTATTTTTTATGTTTAATGGGCTTTAATATAACTTTTTATATTATTTTTGTGACTAACCTATTATCCGAAGGCCTAGTGCAAATTGCTGTTTTTTGCCTATTTTAGTGTTTCACAGAAAAGGAATATCAAACGGAATCCAAATGGAACAAAACCTTCGCGAGGATGTTTTTTGGAATAGATGCAATCCAGGAGACTTGGAGTGGAAGTCAAGGAAGCAACAAGGCGGCCACAAGGCAGGAGGGCGCGCATAGGGGGGTAGTGCGCCCCCACCCTCGTGGGGCCCTCGTAGCTCCACCGATCTACTTCTTTCGCCTATATATACTCTTATACCCTGAAAACATCCAGGGGAGCCACGAAACCACTTTTCCACCGCCGCAACATTTTGTACCCGTGAGATCCCATCTTGGGGCCTATTCCGGCACTCCGCCAGAGGGGGATTCGATCATGGAGGGCTCTACATCAACACCATAGCCTCTCTGATGATGTGTGAGTACTTTACCACAGACCTTCGGGTCCATAGTTATTAGCTAGATGGCTTCTTCTCTCTCATTGGATCTCAATACAAAGTTCTCCTCGATCTTCTTGGAGATCTATTCGATGTAATTCTTTTTGCGGTGTGTTTGTCGAGATCTGATGAATTGTGGTTTTATGATCAAGATTATCTATGAACAATATTTGATTCCTCTCTGAATTCTTATATGCATGATTTAATATCTATGCAAGTATCTTTGAATTATAGGTTTAGTTTGGCCTACTTGATTGATCTTTCTTGCAATGGGAGAAGTGCCTAGCTGTGGGTTCAATCATGCGGTGCTCAATCCCAGTGACACAAAGGGAACCGACACGTATTGTATTGTTGCCATCGAGGATAAAAAGATGGGTTTTATATCATATTGCTTGAGTTTATCCCACTACATCATGTCATCTTGCCTAATGTGTTACTCTGTTCTTATGAACTTAATACTCTAGATGCATGCTGGATAGCGGTCTATGTGTGGAGTAATATTAGTAGATGCAGAATCATTTCAGTCTACTTGTCACAGATGTGATGCCTATGTTCATGATCATGCCTAGATATTCTCATAAGTATGCACTTTTCTATCAATTGCTCGACAATGGTTTGTTCACCCACCGTAAGATATGCTATCTTGACAGAAGCCACTAGTGAAACCTATGGCCCCCGGGTCTACTTTACATCATATAAGTTTCCAATCTACAATTCCAGTTTACTATTTATTTTGCAATCTTTACTTTCCAATATATACAAACAAAAATACCAAAAATATTCATCTTATTATCTTTATCAGATCTCACTTTTGCAAGTGGACGTGAAGGGATTGACAACCCCTTTATTGTGTTGGTTGCAATGTTCTTGATTGTTTGTGTAGGTACTAGGTGATTTGCGTGTAGTCTCCTACTAGATTGATACCTTGGTTCTCAAAAACTGAGGGAAATACTTACGCTACTTTGCTGCATCACCATTTCCTCTTCAAGGGAAAACCAACGCATGCTCAAGAGGTAGCACATGCATATGCTCCTAGGCGAAGGGTTGGTAGGAGTTAACCATCGCGCGATCGCGACCTCCACACATAAGGAAGACAATCAAAGAAACACCTCATGTTTCAAATTTGTTACACAACGGTTACCATACGTGCATGCTACGGTACTTGCAAACCTCGACACAAGTACTTCTCAAATTCACAATTACTCTACTAGCATGACTCTAATATCACCATCCTCATATCTCAAAACAATCATCAAGCATCAAACTCTAATAGTATTCAACACACTTTATATGAAAGTTTTTATTATACCCATCTTGGATGCCCATCATATTAGGACTAGTTTTATAGCCAAAGCAAATTACCATGCTGTTATAAAAGACTCTCAAACTAATATAAGTGAAGCATGAGAGATCAATAATTTCTATAAAATAAAACCACCACCGTGCTCTAAAAGGATATAAGTGAAGCACTAGAGAAAACTTATCTAGCTCAAAAGATATAAGTTAAGCACATAGAGTATTCTAATAAATTCCAATACATGTGTGTCTCTCACAAAAGGTGCATACAGCAAGGATGACTGTGGTAAAATAAAAAGAAAATACTCAAATCATACAATATGTAACAAGCAAAACACATATCATGTGGTGAATAAAAATATAGCCTCAAGTAAAGTTACCAACAGACGAAGACGAAAGAGAGGATGCCTTCCGGGGCATCCCCAGGCTTAGGCTTTTGGTTGTCCTAGAATTTTACCTTGGGGTACCTTGGGCATCCCCAAGCTTAGGCTCTTGCCACTCCTTATTCCAACATCCATCAAATCTTTACCCAAAAAATTGAAAACTTCACAACACAAAACTTCAACAGAAAATCTCATGAGCTCCGTTAGTATAAGAAAATATACAACCACTTTAAGGTACTGTAATGAACTCATTATTTATTTATATTTGTGTTAAACATACTGTATTCCAACTTCTCTGTGGTTCATACCCCCTGATACTACTCATAGATTCATCAAAATAGGCAAACAACACACGAAAAACAGAATCTGTCAAAAATAGAACAATATGTAGCAATCTATAACTTTCAAATACTTATGTAACTCCAAAAATTCTGAAATAAGTTGGTGGATGTGAGTAATTTATCTATTAATCATCTTCAAAAAGAATCAACCTAAAAGCACTCTCCAGTCAAAAAATGACAGATAATCTCGTGAGTGCAAAAGTTTTTGTTTTTTACAGCAAGATCGCGAAGACTTCACCCAAGTCTTCCCAAAGGTTCTACTTGGCACAAAAACTAACTAAAACATAAACCCACATCTAAACATAAGATAGATGAATTATTTATTACTAAACAGGAGCAAAAATCAAAGAACAAAAATAAAATTGGGTTGCCTCCCAACAAGCGCTATCGTTTAACGCCCCTAGCTAGGCATAAAAACAAGAATAGATCTAGATATTGCCATCTTTGGTATGAATCCATAAGTGGCTCTCATAATAGATTCATAAGCCAATTTAATATTCTTCCTAGAAAAGTGTTCCCTGCCTTTCGTTAACGGAAATTGGAATCTAATATTTCCTTCTTTCATGTCAATAATTGCACCAATCGTTCTAAGGAAAGGTCTACCAAGAATAATAGGACATGTAGGATTGCAATCTACATCAAGAACAATGAAATCTACGGGCACATAATTCCAATTTGAAACAATAAGAACATCATAGATCCTTCCCATAGGTTTCTTAATGGTGGAATCCGCAAGATGCAAATTTAAAGAACAATCATCAAATTCACGGAAACCTAGCACATCACACAAGGTTTTTGGAATCGTGGAAACACTAGCACCCAAATCACACAAAGCATAGCATCCATAATCTTTAATCTTAATTTTAATAGTAGGTTCCCACTCATCATAAAGTTTTCTAGTGATAGAAACTTCTAGTTCAAGCTTTTTTTCATAGGATTGCATTACAGCATCAACAATATGAGCAGTCTTTCTGCTTTCAACCAGCAACATATAGACTTGCAAAATAAGCATGGTAAAGGCTATACTTGACATTTTTTGAACTAAAAGATAGAAAACATGTCTCTGAATAAAAGCAAGCAAATATAAACAATAGAAAATGACGCTCCAAGCAAAACACATATCATGTGGTGAATAAAAAAATAGCCTCAGGTAAACTAAATGATGAATGAAGACGAAAGAGGGGATGCTATCCGGGGCATCCCCAAGCTTAGGCTCTTGGTTGTCCTTGAATATTACCTTGGGGTACCTTGGCCATCCCCAAGCTTAGGCTCTTACCACACCTTATTCCGTAGTCCATCAAAACTTTACCCAAAACTTCAAAACTTCACAACACAAAAGTTAACGGAACTTCGTGAGATGGGGTAGTATGATAAGGACAAATCATTCACTTTGGTACTGTCAAGATAAGATTGAAAACTGTTCTCACACAATGCCTACTGTACCATATCATTTCAACAATTTATATTGACCAATATAAGCCATAGAAACTTGAAAACAAGCAAACTATGCATTGAAAACAGAATCTGCCAAAAATAGAACAGTGCGTAATGATCTGAATAACAACCATACTTCTGTTACTCCAAAAATTCTGAGAAATTAGGACAACCTGGGTGATACGTCTCTAGTGTATCTATAAGTTTTTATTGTACCATGCTATTATATTATCTGTTTTGGATGTTTAATGGGCTTTAATATGCTCTTTTATATTATTTTTGGGACTAACGTATTAACCGGAGGCCTAGTCCCAGTTTTTTTGCCTATTTTAGAGTTTTGTAGAAAAGGAATACCAAACGGAGTCTAAACGGAATGAAACCTTCGCGATGATCTTTCTTGGACCGCAAGCAATCCAAAAGACTTGGAGTCGAAGTGTGGAACTCCACGAGGAAGCCACGAGGCAGGAGGGCGCGCCCCCACCCTCTTGGGCCCCTCGTAGCTCCACCGACATACATCCTTCGCCTATATATACTCTTATACCCTAGAAATATCAGGGGGAGCCACGAAACCACTTTTCCACCGCCACAACCTTCTGTACCCTTGAGATCCCACCTTGATGCCTTTTCCAGCGATCTGCCGGAGGGGGGATCGATCACGGAGGGCTTCTACATCAACACCATTGCCTCTCCGATGAAGCGTGAGTAGTTTACCACAAACCTTCGGATCCATAATTATTAGCAAGATGACTTCTTCTCTCTCTTTGATTCTCAATACAAAGTTCTCCTCGATGTTCTTGGAGATCTATTCGATGTAATACTCTTTTGCGGTGTGTTTGCCGAGATTCGATGAATTGTGGATTTATGAATGAGATTATCTATGAATATTATTTGGTTCTTCTCTGAAATGTTATATGAATGATTTGATATCTTTGCAAGTCTCTTCAAAATAACAGTTTAGTTTGGCCTACTAGATTGATCTTTCTTGCAATGGGAGAAGTGCTTAGCTTTGGGTTCAATCTTGCGGTGTCCTTTCCCAGTGACAGTAGGGGCAACAAGGCACGTACTGTATTGTTTCCATCGAGGATAAAAATATGGGGTTTATATCATATTGCTTGAGTTTATCCCTCTACATCATGTCATCTTGCTTAATGCGTTACTCCGTTCTTATGAATTTAATACTCTAGATGCATGTTGGATAGCGGTCGATGTGTGGAGTAATAGCAGTAGATGCATGATGTCGACTACACAACCTTCTTCTTGTAGACGTTGTTGGGCCTGCAAGTGCACAGGTTTGTAAGACAGTAGCAAATTTCCCTCAAGTGGATGACCTAAGGTTTATCAATCCGTAGGAGGCGTAGGATGAAGATGGTCTCTCTCAAACAACCCTGCAACCAAATAACAAAGAGTCTCTTGTGTCCCCAACACACCCAATACAATGTTAAATTCTATAGGTGCACTAGTTCGGCGAAGAGATGGCGATACAAGTGCAAAATAGATAGTAGATATAGGTTTTTCTAATCTGAAATAATAAAAACAGCAAGGTAACGACTGGTAAAAGTGAGCGCATTGATTTATGCTAACCTATCTCACGAGTTTTTGTTGAGTTTTGTATGGATGAAGTTTTTAAGAATTGGGGAAACCGTGATATGAGAGGAATTAAGGAGACACAAAAGCTCAAGATTGGGGATGCCCAAGGCATCCCAAGTTAATATTTCAAGAAGTCTAAAGCATCTAAGCTTGGGGATGCCCCGGTAGGCATCCCACCTTTCTTCTTTAACAACTATCGGTCAGTTTTGGTTGAGCCTAAGTTTTTGCTTCTTCACATGATATGTGATATCCTTGCAATGTCATTTTTTTTGTTTTGCTTGTTGTTTGAATAAAATATTAAGATCTGAAATACTTAAATGAGAGAGAGTCCCCACATAGCCAAATAATTATTCGACTACTCATTGATCTTCACTTATATCTTTTGGAGTAGTTTATCATTTGCTCTAGTGCTTCACTTATATCTTTTTAGAGCACGACGGTAGTTTTATTTTGAATAAATTGTTGAAGTCTCATGCCTCAATTATACCATTTTGAGAGTCTCTATGCAGTATTGTAATTTGCTTTGGTTATGAATTTAGTCCTAATACGATGGGCATCCAAGAGGGATATAATAAAACTTTCATATAAAGTGCATTGAATACTATGAAGTTTGATTCCTTATGATTGTTTTGAGATATAGAGATGGTCATACTAGAGTCAAGCTAGTGAGTAGTTGTGAATTTGAGAAATACATGTGTTAAAGTTTGTGATTCCCATATCATGCACGTATGGTGAACCTTACACAAATTGGAATTTGCTAGAATACTCTATGTGCTTCACTTATATCTTTTGAGCTTCATAGTTTTGCTCATAGTGCTTCACTTATATCTTTTGAGCGTGATAATTTTTGCTCTAGTGCTTCACTTAGATATTTTAGAGCACGGTGGTGGATTTCTTTTAAAGAAACTTGATCTCTCATGCTTCACTTAGATTATTTTGAGAGTTGTTAATAGCATGGTAATTTGCTTAATGTTAATATACTTGGTGTTCAAGATATGTGAAACTTTCTTATGAGTGTGTTGAATACTAAGAAAAGTTTGATGCTTGATAATTGTTTTGAGATATGGAGATGGTAATATTAGAGTCATGCTAGTTGAGTAGTTGTGAATTTAAAGAATACTTGTGTTGAAGTTTGTGATTCCCGTAGCATGCACGTATAGTGAACCGTTATGTGATGAACTCGGAGCATGATTTATTTATTGATTGTCTTCCTTATGAGTGGCAGTCGGGGACGAGCGATGGTCTTTTCCTACCAATCTACCACCCTAGGATCATGCGCGTAGTATTTTTTTTAGATGACTAATAGATTTTTGCAATAGTATGTGACTTCTTTATGACTAATGTTGAGTCCATGGATTATACACACTCTCACCCTTCCACCATTGCTAGCCTCTCTAGTACCGTGCAACTTTTGTCGGTACCATACACCCACCATATACCTTCCTCAAAACAGCCACCATACCTACCTATTATGGCATTTCCATAGCCATTCCGAGATATATTGCCATGCAACTTTCCACCGTTCCGTTTATTATGATATGCTTCATCATTGTCATATTGCTTTGCATGATCATGTAGTTGACATCGTATTTGTGGCAAAGCCACCATTCATAATTCTTTCATGCATGTCACTCTTGAGTCATTGCACATCCCGATACACCATCGGAGGCATTCATATAGAGTCATTTATTTGTTCAAGTATCGAGTTGTAGAGTTGTAAGTAAATAAAAGTGTGATGATCATCATTATTAGAGCATTGTCCCAGTGAGGAAAGGATGGTGGAGACTATGATTCCCCCAGAAGTCGGGATGTGACTCTAGACGAAAAATAAAAATAAAATAAAATAAGAGGCCAAAAAAGAGAGAGAGGGCCAGTAAAACAAAAAGCAAATAATAATAATAAATGAGATAAAAGAGAGAAGGGGCAATTCTACTATCCTTTTACCACACTTGTGCTTCAAAGTAGCACCATGATCTTCATGATAGAGAGTCTCCTATATTGTAACTTTCATATACTGTTGAGAATTTTTCATTATAGAACTTGGCTTGTATATTCCAATGATGGGCTTCCTCAAATTTCCCTAGTTCTTCGTGAGCAAGCGAGTTGGATGCACACCCACTTAGTTTCTTTTTGAGCTTTCATAAACTTATAGCTCTAGTGCATCCATTGCATGGCAATCCCTACTCACTCACAATGATATCTATTGATGGGCATCTCCATAGCCCATTGATACGCCTAATTGATGTGAGACTATCTCCTTCTTTTTATCTACTCCACAACCATCATATTCTATTTCACCTATAGTGCTATATCCATGGCTCACGCTCATGTATTGCATGAAACTTGAAAAGGTTTGGGAACATCAAAAGTATGAAACAATTGCTTGGCTTGTAATTGTGATTGTGCATGATTTAATACTTTGTGTGATGAAGATGGAGCATAGCCAGACTATATGATTTTGTAGGGATAACTTTCTTTGGCCATGTTATTTTGAGAAGACATTACTGCTTTATTAGTATGCTTGAAGTATTATTGTTTTTATGTCAATATTAAATTTTTGTTTTGAATCTTATGGATCTGAACATTGATAACCCACAAGTATAGGGGATCGTTTGTAGAATTTTTCGATAAATAAGAGTGTCGAACCCAATGAGGAGCTAAAGGTAGAACAAATATTCCCTCAATTTCTATCGACCACCGATACAACTCTACGCACACTTGACGTCTGCTTTACCGAAAACAAGTATGAAACTAGTTTGTAGGAGTGATGCTAGAACTACTTTGCAAGAATTAAACTAGAAGTACTTTGCAAGATAATGAAAGTTAGGTGTTTAGTAAAAGGGTTTGTGTCAACAAGAAAGTTATTTGTCCCTAGGCAATCGATAACAAGTACCATTAATCATTCTTGTAATTTTATATGAGCGAGAGGCATGGGCTAACATACTTTCTCTACTTGGATCATATGAACTTATGATTGGAACTCTAGGAAGCATCCGCAACTACTAAATATCATTAAGGTCGTGAAACCCAACCATAGCATTAAGTATCAAGTCCTTTTTACTCCCATATGCAAAAACACACCTACTCGGGTTTAAGCTTTTGTCACTCTCGCAGCCCACCATAAGAAAATTATGAACGTATTACAACACCCTACAGCAAGGACCCCCCACATTTGCGCGAGACGGAGGGCACCATAGGGCAGCACCATAAATAAACTATACAATCATACCAACCAAGATTAAGATTAACCCACAGGACAAAACAGATCTACTCAAACATCATAGGATAACCAAATATCATTGGGAAATAATATATGGAGTTGAGCACCATGTTTAAGTAGAGATTACGGCGGGGAGAAGGGTTGTTACACCGCTGCATAGAGGGGGGGGAGAGAGTTGGTGTTGACGGTAGCAAGATTATTGATGTAGATCGTCGTCCCGATCGTTGCCCCGACGGCACTCCGGCCCACCGGAAGCAAGGGGGAGAGAGCCCCCCTCCTTCTTCTTCTTCCTTGCCCCCCCCCCCCCCCCTAGATGGGAGGAGAGTTCCTTGTCTGGTCCTTGGTCTCCATGTCACCGAAGGGGCGGGAGCCCCTCCGAGATTGGATCTCCCTCTCTGTTCTCTTCTGTTTTGCGTCCCCCAGATTTGGCAGAAACCATTTCTTATATTCCTAGAGATCTATAACTCCGATTGCGCTGAGATCTTAACACGATTTTTTCCGGATATAAGCTTCCTTGCGCCCGAAGTAGATCTCCAACCGATGTACGAGGTGAGCACGACCCACCACCACGTGCCTAGCTCAGGGGTGGTGCGCTGGTGTCTTGTGGTGCATGTGGGCCTCTGTTTGCGGTGATTCCAACTCCAAAAAATCACATATATTCCAAAATAATTCTCCATAAAATTTTATTGCATTTGGGCTTCATTTGATATGGATTTTGTGCAATACAAAAAACATGCAAAAATGGGAACTGGCACTGGGCACTGGATCAATAGGTTAGTCCAATAAATTATATAAAAAGTTGCCAAAAATATGTCAAAGTTGTATAATATTGGCATGAAACAATCAAAAATTATAGATACGACGGAGACGTATCAACATCCCCAAGCTTAATTCCTGCTCGTCCTCGAGTAGGTAAATGATAAAAAAGATAATTTTTGATGTGGAATGCTACCTAGCATAAACTTGATCATATTTCTAATCATGGCATGAATATTAAGACATAAGTGATTCAAAGCAATAGTCTATAATTTGACATAAAGACAGCAATACTCAGGCATCCCAACAAACAATCATGTCTTTCAAAATATCAACGCTAAAGAAAGCTATCCCTACAAAATCATATAGTCTTGTCATGCTTTGTCTTCTTAACACAAAGTATTTATCATGCACAATCCCGATGGCAGGCCGAGCAATTGGTTCATACTTTTTAACGCGCTTCATCTTTTTCAACCCTCACACAATACATCAGCGCAAGCCATGGATTTAGCACTACGGGTGGAATAGAGTATGATGATAGGGGTAAATATAAAGAAGACAAAAAAGTAAGAAAGTCTCACACCTACGCGGCTAACCAACGGGCTATGGAGATGCCCATCAATTGATATTAACGTGAGGAGTAGGGATTGCCATGCAACGGATGCTGTCGGTGTCAAAACCGGCGGATCTCGGGTAGGGGGTCCCGAACTATGCGTCTAGGCGGATGGTAACAGGTGACGAGGGACACGATGTTTTTACCCAGGTTCGGGCCCTCTTGATGGAGGTAAAACCCTACGTCCTGCTTGATTAATATTGATGATGTGGGTTACAAGAGTAGATCTACCACGAGATCAAGGAGGCTAAACCCTAGAAGCTAGCCTATGGTATGATTGTTGTTCGTCCTATGGACTAAAGCCATCCGGTTTATATAGACAACGGAGAGGGCTAGGGTTACACAGAGTCAGTTACAATGGTAGGAGATCTACATATCCGTATCGCCAAGCTTGCCTTCCATGCCAAGGAAAGTCCCATCCGGACACGGGACGAAGTCTTCAATCTTGTATCTTCATAGTCTTGGAGTCCGGCCGATGATGGTAGTTCGGCTATTCGAACACCACCTAGTCCGGGACTCCCTTAGTAGCCCCCGAACCAGGCTTCAATAACGACGAATCCGGCGCATATGTTGTCTTTGGCGTTTGCAAGGCGGGTTCTTCTTCATGCTCCATGTGTTTGCCGGATAGTGTCCGGTTGCTTCATAAATGCTGCGCTCCTTGGCTTCCGCATCCAATAATGGTCTTCTTCCACACGTCGCACGAATGCGAAAAGCCAGGGTATTTTTATGTTTTATCCCCTAGCTGCGCAAATAAGCTGCCTATAAGAGAGGCAAGGATCCAGATCCAAATCACATCATCCTCCTTCCGCAAGCACTCATCGAGGCGCACCTGACACCGAACCCATTCCAACATGGACAGTCGACGCGGATCCTCTTCTCACGCTCCCAGCCCTAATCCAGGAGATTGGAGGAGATGTTCAGTCCCGCACAGCGAGTTAGTGACGCTCCAAGCAGAGGGATATCTTCCACCGACTTTCATGGTTCTAGTTCGAGCCGGACTGGCCACCTACAAAAGTGGGAAGCAGGCGGAGAGCGCCCCCAACCCCTCCAAAGGAGAGTGGGTGTGCTTCGTCCCCTACTTAATAAGGGGACTCGGATTTCCTATACATCCGTTTCTCCGGGGGCTCCTGGAGTTCTATGGACTCTAGCTTCATCACCTTACACCTGCCTCCATTTTGCACATCGCGGGCTTCGTAGCTCTATGTGAGCTGTTCTTGGGCATTGAGCCCCATTTTGCGTTGTGGAAGAGGTTGTTTTGCCTCGTACCCCACTCTCACGAGGGGTCAATATATCAAGTGGGCGGAGCCGAAATATGGCGCATCGCCGGGACCGGATACCTGTCCGGGACCCCGAAGAAGACGTCCGAAGATTGGCCTTTGGAGTGCTTTTATACGGAGGACGCTCCGCTGCCGGATCCAGTCCAGATCGGCCTTCCGGAGTTCAGCAACGCTCCCCTGAAGAAACGCCTAAGTTGGCGCCCACGGAGCCCTCGACGAGAAGATGATAGTAGTGTCCATTACTTGATGGGACGGATACGGCTGCTAGCCCATTCTGGATTAACCATGACCGGAGTCATGGCCACATGCATTATGCGTGGGGTGCAACCGCTCCAATATAGGGGCCACCCCATGTGGGACTTCAACGGAGATGACGACGCCACCCGTCATGGCCGCAAGGGACCTGGCTCAGCCGATGATTTGGTGAAGATCCTGTCCGGCTTGTACAAGGGGGAGAAGGAGGAGTTCCTCCGCATGAATCCTCTGAACGGATTTTCCATGAACAACCCTCGGAGCTGGGTAAGCGGTCGCATGCATATTTGAACCGTGCCTTTAAAGGCAATTGTCTTATTGTATGATTTTGACACAGGAACTGCGTCGGGATGTGGAGGGCATAAAAAGCCCAGCCCCACAACCCGAAGACCCAGAAAGGTCCCTTGATCCGGCCTCCGAAGAGGATCCAGACTTAGCGGTGGAACTGATCAACGGGGTGTACCACCAGCTCAGCATAGATAATGCTTTAGTCGCCATTATGGCTGACTACCCCGGTTTGTGTCCGGCTTCCCCGGTGAGTATGACCGAAGTCCTGGCGCCGTTACTTTTTTAATGCTTAGTTCTGACCACCATGCACTAATGGTGTTCGACAGGAAGCGCCTTTACGGCAGGAAGTCGAGCCCGCGGCGACCGGCCAACAAGGGTTAGTCCGGCCCAGCAGGCGGAAGAGGAGTGCGACGCGAACTAAAACGTCGCCGCAATGGTACGGAGCACCGCTATTTTTTAAGGGAAGGATTCCCAGGAGGTATATTGATGCCCATAACTTTTCCAGAAAGAGCGCTCGCCGGACAGTGTCCGGAGAGGTTGCCAATCAAGCCTCCGCCAGCCATGCTCCAATGCATGGCCCGGAAGGGGAGGCGAATACAAGGCATGAGTCGGACGCTCCTCCGACGGAGGATGCCGACAGGCTGTCCGCCACCCAGTCTGAGGTGGAGAGCACCATGAATCACAGGCGTCGCTGGACAGTTCTTCGTGACGCGTGTTTCTCCCCGGAGGCGTTAAATGCCTTTGATGCGGGAAACGCGCACCTCCGTGCCGCTCAAGATGGGTTAACCAGAGCCACGGAGCAGTATGTGAAAGACATACGTGTAAGTAGTTTTAATAGTTATATATGCCAGTAGCCCCCGAGACTTAAAATGGTTAAAATAACTGATTTAAGGATCAATTTTTTTGCAGGATCTTACAGAGAAGAATACCCATCTGTCCCAGGAGCTCCAAGAGTGCAAGGCCCAACTTGAGGCCGCACTGACCGCCACAGGGGGAGCCACAGAGACCCCCGCTGGTAAGACGTACTTTGAAAATATAATTAATTAACAAAGTGCGGCGTGAATCTGACAATAATATCGCAGAGGGCGCCGGACTAGATCCGGACAAGCAACAGCTACTGTGTCAGCTAAAGGCTGGCGAGAGGGTGCTTATGAAGGTGCAGCAGGAGAGAAACAAGCTCCAAGATGCCCACACCCAGCTAGGAGAAGAGCTGAAAGGTGTTCGGGCCAAGCTGTCTGACTCCTTGAAGGAGAATCAGCGACTTCGTCGCGGCATTTATAGTAAGTGCTTGAGCAAATCCTTTGAAAAGAAGAATTTGGCGAGGAAGTCGTTTGACAGAAATATGTCTTTAGATGTGCTCACAGGTCGCCCTGCGGAGGAAATGCCTGGTTCAACAGGTGACCAACTTCCCGAGCTGGCACAATTGTTCGAACGTGTTCGGCAGGCGATGAGTGGCGTCGTTCAGGCTTTATGGCCATCCGTCTCCCTACCCGAGGGCCTTGGTGAGCTTGCTGAGAAGCTCCAGGGAGCACGGCGACGCCTCCGTTTGTGGAAGAT
This sequence comes from Triticum aestivum, assembly GCF_018294505.1. Classification (NCBI taxonomy): domain Eukaryota; kingdom Viridiplantae; phylum Streptophyta; class Magnoliopsida; order Poales; family Poaceae; genus Triticum; species Triticum aestivum. The sequence goes on from NC_057810.1 coordinate 121,245,980, forward strand.
ATCGGCCTGCCGTCAGGGCGCCAGGGAGGCCTGGGCCATGGTGAAGACGCGCTACCCGAAGGCTGACCCAAACCACATGGCCGAGGTCGGACCTGCGGGGCCTGATGGGAAGGAGATCCCTGTGAGCTTGATGCATGGCCAAGTAGAACTGGCCACGAAATATTCCCAACAGGACTGTAAATTAGACAGCCTGTTAGATGGGATTGAGGAGGAGTACAATCAGTCGGTTTGACGATGTAATTTGAAATGACATGTAAGATGCCTTCTAGCCGGATTGTAGATCGTTTGTCTTTGCGGACCGTTTCACTTCAACCTCGGGACCCAACAGTCCAGAGTGTGCCCGAATACCCCTACGGTTATAAAAGAATCGGGGCATGCATGGAGACAAGGCTTCGGGGTCATAATTGCTTTATCAGACAAGTGCCCAACTAGTTACGTTATATTACATGGTTAGTAAGAAACATCTTCCAGGGAGAATAGTTTCGTTAAGGGTTCCTTTCCCTGGGAGGCATGCCCTAAGGTGCAATGCCGGACTGCGAAAATAGCAGAAAAAGCATTTGGGGGCTTATAAATAAGTAAGTAATAAATCATCTTTCAAGTCACCGACCGAATATTCTCTTAAGAATGCTAGCTTTCGGCTTCACCCAGTCTGAGGTACACATCCGGCTGACCCGGCAGTAACAATCGCAGAGGTGCTCCATTTACCTCCTAGCCGAACAATCGGGAACGTAGGGGTAAGCATAGGAGCCAGGCAACCCAGCTTGGCCAAAACTTAAGTCATATCGATGCATATAATGGTGAATAAAAGGTACATGCGGAAGTATGACACATGTATTGGACGTGAAGCCCATATTAATAAGCTTCTGGTAAAGAAGCCCCCAGGTATAATGAGTGCTAGGAGCACATCAAGTGTGTGCGAACAAAGCGCAAATCAGCCTATGAAACGTATTGAAAAAAAGGTGGGAAGAAGGAGGGGGACAAGAGATAGTAAAAAATATAAAAAGGTGGACGGGGGAGTGAGACAAACTCTGAGTCCGGTGTTTAGGCGTAGAATCTTCGGAGACGGGCTGCGTTCCATGGGTTCGGCTCGAGTCGGTTGTCAGATGCTTTACGTAGACGGTATGCTCCGCCGGTCAGGACTTGGTCAATGATGAAGGGACCTTCCCACTTGGTCTTAAGTTTGTCCTTCTTCTTGTCCAGCAGGCGTAGAACGAGTTCGCCGACATTGTAAGTTTTGGCCCGTACTTCTCTGGTTTGATATCTTCGAGCCTGCTGCTGATAGAATGCGGAACGAGCCTTTGCCACGTCCCGCTCCTCCTCTAAGGCGTCCAAACTGTCCTGCCGATCCAACTCGGCTTCTCTTTCTTCGTACATGCGCACACGAGGCGAGTCATGAATTATATCGCAAGGCAGAACTGCCTCTGCGCCATACACCATGAAAAATGGTGTGAATCCAGTAGTTCGGTTTGGCGTGGTCCGCAGCCCCCAGAGTACGGAGTCAAGCTCCTCTACCCAGTGCGTGTTAGATTCCTTGAGGGACCGCACTAGTCTGGGTTTGATGCCGCTCATGATTAGACCATTTGCTCGCTCGACTTGACCGTTAGTTTGGGGGTGATAGACTGAAGCGTAATCGAGCTTGATGCCCATGTTTTTGCACCAGAGTTTAACCTCGTCGGCAGTGAAGTTCGTGCCATTATCAGTGATGATGCTGTGGGGGACGCCAAAATGGTGTACTACCCCGGATAGGAAGTCTATCACCAGTCCGGATTCTGCCGTTTTAACCGGCTTGGCCTCAATCCATTTGGTGAATTTGTCCACCATGACCAATTAGTATTTGTGCTTGTGGGTTCCCCCTTTAAGGGGTCCAACCATGTTAAGCCCCCAGACCGCGAACGGCCAGGTAATGGGTAGAGTTTTGAGGGTGGTGGGTGGCATGTGGCTCTGATTAGCAAAGAGCTGGCAACCAACGCATCGTTGGACTAAGTCCTGAGCATCTGCCCGGGCTGTCGGCCAATAAAATCCTCTACGAAAGGCCTTGCCTACGAGTGCCCGGGCTGTAGCGTGGTGCCCGCCGAGTCGGGCGTGAATTTCAGCCAAGAGATTCCGCCCCTCCTCTTCGGAGATACACCTTTGAAGGACTCCAGTTGTGCTTTTCTTATAAAGTTCTCCCTCATGGACCTTGTAGGCTTTAGATCGCCGAACTATGCAGCGGGCCTCATTTTGGTCTTCGGGAAGTTCCTGCCGAATTAAGTAGGCTAGGAATGGTTCTGTCCACGGGGCAATTACTGCCATTATTTCGTGAGCTAGGTGTTATTTCGTTGGCTGAGCCACCGATTGTGTCAGAATGGTCTGAGTTAGGTGATGCAGCTGGCTCCGGATTGTTATTTCCGGACTCCTCTTCCCATAACACGGATGGCTTGAAGAGCCATTCCAGGAAGATGTTTGGAGGGAATGCGTCTCGTTTCGCGCCGATGCGTGCTAACACGTCTGCTGCCTGGTTATTATCCCAGGCTACATGGTGGAATTCGAGTCCTTCGAACCGAGCAGACATGTTTAGGAAGGCGTTGTGGTAAGCTGCCATTTTTGGATCTTTGGCATCAAAGTCTCCATTTACTTGGGATATTGCGAGGTTTGAAGCCCCGCGCACCTCTAGGCGTTGAATGCCCATGGAGATTGCCATCCGGAGGCCATGTAGAAGGGCCTTGTATTCGGCTGCGTTATTGGAGTCCATGTACATTATTTGAAGTACGTATTGGATTGTGTCTCCAGTTGGGGACGTCAGGACGACGCCAGCCCCCAAGCCAGCCAACATTTTGGATCCGTCAAAATGCATGATCCAATTGGAGTATGCGTTGTACTCTTTAGGGAGTTCGGCTTCGGTCCATTCGGTGACGAAGTCGGCCAGAACCTGCGACTTTATAGCTCACTGTGGTTTATAGGTTATGTCAAATGGTAAGAGCTCAATAGCCCATTTTGCAATCCTGCCCATTGCATCGCGATTGTTTATAATATCGTTGAGAGGTACTTCGGAGGCCACCGTTATGGAACACTCTTGAAAGTAGTGTCGCAGCTTCCGGGATGCCATGAACACCGCATATGCTATCTTTTGATAATGTGGGTACCGAGACTTGCATGGAGTTAGAAAAGTGGATACGTAGTACACTGGTTTTTGAAGACGGAATCTGTGCCCTTCTGTCTCTCGCTCGACGACGAGTACCGCGCTGACAACTTGATGTGTTGCTGCGATATATAATAACATAGGTTCGCCTAGGTTGGGCGTGGCCAGGACCGGATTTGTTGCCAGTATGGCCTTTATTTCTTCGAGTCTGGCTGTGGCAGCCTCCGCCCATTCGAAATGTTCGGTGCGCCGGAGGAGGCGGTAGAGGGGCAGAGCCTTTTCTCCCAAATGGGAGATGAAGCGACTTAAGGCCGCTACGCATCCGGTTAGTTTTTGTATTTGCTTGAGGTCTTTTGGAATATCCAATTGTGACAAAGCTCGGATTTTGGCCGGGTTTGCTTCAATTCCTCTATCGGATACGATGAAGCCCAAGAGTTTTTCCAGCTGGTACGCCGAAGACGCATTTTTCCGGATTGAGCTTAATGTCATATGCTCGGAGGTTGTCGAATGTCACCCTCAAGTCTTCTACTAGAGTTTCGACGTGTTTGGTCTTGACGACCACATCGTCTATGTATGCCTCTACTGTTTTGCCTATCTGGGTAGCCAGACATGTTTGAATCAAGCGCTGATATGTTGCGCCGGCGTTTTTGAGTCCGAAGGGCATTGTGTTGAAGCAGAATGGCCCATATGGAGTAATGAATGTCGTTGCGGCTTGGTCTTTCTCCGCCATCTTGACTTGATGGTATCCGGAGTATGCGTTGAGGAAGCACAATGAATCATGCCCTGCGGTAGCATCGATGATTTGGTCGATGCGAGGAAGGGGGAAAGGGTCCTTTGGACAGGCCTTGTTAAGGTCTTTAAAATCGATGCAGAGGTGCCAGGATTTGTCCTTTTTTGGTACCATTACTAGATTGGCTAGCCAGTCCGGATGTTTTATATCTCTGATGAATCCGGCTTCTAAGAGTTTGGCTAGCTTTTCTCCCATTGCCTATCTTTTGGGTTCGGAAAATCGCCGAAGAGCTTGTTTGACCGGCTTGAATCCTTTTAGGATGTTTAGGCTGTGCTCTGCCAGCCTGCGTGGGATTCCTGGCATGTCTGAAGGGTGCCAGGCAAAAATGTCCCAATTTTCCCGAAGGAATTCTCGTAGTGCGGCTTCGACATCAGGACTTAATTGTGCCCCAATGGAGGCCGTCTTTGTGGGGTCTGTTGGATGGACCTGAAATTGACTATTTCGTCTGCTGGTTTAAAAGAGGTGGACTTGGACCTCTTATCGAGTATCACATCGTCCCTATCCACCATGGAGCGTAGCGTAGTTAGTTCCTCTGCCGCTAGGGCTTTGGACAATGCCTCTAGGGCCAGTGCGGCTGTCTTATTTTCAGCGCGGAGTGCTGTATCTGGATCACTGGCAAGAGTGATTATCCCATTGGGTCCGGGCATTTTGAGCTTCATGTACCCGTAGTGGGGTATAGCTTGGAAGATTGTGAATGCCTCTCGCCCTAACAAAACGTGATATCCGCTGCTGAATGGGGCCACTTGGAACGTGACCTCCTCGGACCTGTAATTATTTGGTGAGCCGAACACTACATCTAGTGTGATTTTTCATGTGCAGCGTACTTCTCGACTAGGGATTATCCCTCTGAAGGTTGTGCTGCTTCGCTCGATGCGGCTCCAGCCAATATCCATTTTTTGAAGGGTTTCCTCGTAGATGAGGTTTAATCCGCTGCCGCCATCCATGAGTACCTTGGTAAGGCGAAAGTATGAACCCTAAGCCTTGTTTCCTAGCATTGCAATACCGTTTACGCTCACTTTTACTACTTGTTACCTTGCTGTTTTTATATTTTCATATTACAAAAACCTATATCTACCATCCATATTGCACTTGTATCACCATCTCTTCGCCGAACTAGTGCACCTATACAATTTACCATTGTATTGGGTAGGTGTGTTGGGGCACAAGAGACTCTTTGTTATTTGGTTGCAGGGTTGCTTGAGAGAGACCATCTTCATCCTACGCGTCCCACGGATTGATAAACCTTAGGTCATCCACTTGAGGGAAATTTGCTACTGTCCTACAAACCTCTGCACTTGGAGGCCCAACAACGTCTACAAGAAGGTTGCGGAGTAGACATCAAGCTCTTTTCTGGTGCCGTTGTCGGGGAGGCGAGGAAAGCGGCACTAACACCCCGTCAACGAAGCTCTTTTCTGGCGCCATTGCCGGGGAGGTGAGTGCTTGAAGGTATATCTTTAGATCTTGCAATCGAATCTTTTAGTTTCTTGTTTTATCACTAGTTTAGTCTACAAAAGAAAACTACAAAAAAATGGAATTGAGTTTGCCTCATACGCTTCATCTTTTTAATATCTTTCGTGAGAATGATGGAAAGGAAAATTGTGCTCAAGTGCTAGAAGAAGAAGTCTATAAAATGTTTGGCATTAAATCTTTGAATGAGGAGCATGATTGAAATGTTGTTAGTATGAACTCTTTGAATATCCATAGTACTAATGATGATTGCACTAGTCATAATGAAAATGTCTCTTATAAGCATGTCAATTTTTGTGGAATACATAGAGCTTGCAAGTACACACAAAATAGGGAATATAGATTTTGCAAGAGGCATAAGTATTTGGAAACTAAATGGTTGCAAGAAAGGCTAGATGATTGTGCTTAAAGATTCAATATTTATCGACATCCTTGTGAACTTTGCAATGAACATGGTCATTTAAGGCTCGAATGCTATTTGTTTCATGATCAAATAATGTTCAAAAATTGTGATAACTTGATTACCCTTGAGCATCATAAAGAGCTTAGTCTTCTTTTGGTGTATGAATAAATGAAACATATAACTCAGGGTATTCCAAAACTTAATCTTGGTAGATTTCTTGATTTTGATCTAGAAGAAATTTTAATGTATTGCGCGGTAAATTGCATTGAAAATCCTTATATTGCCAATTACATAAAGACAATGAAACAAATAGAAGATGAAGAGAATACTAATGAAAGGGAAGATATTTCTCAATATCCTCCTATTCTTTCTTATGATGAATTAGGTAACGGGGAGGAGCCTTCTATTCAACCAATCTCATTAATAAGGAGCTGCAAAAGGAGGATTAAACCCACACATGATGTGAAGAAGAAAAAGAAAAGATGGAGAAGCAAAGGTAAAAAGGTATCCCTCCCAAATGATGTTGCTCCTACTACTCATTGTGATGATGATAATTGCTATACTATTGGTGCTATCCATACTATTAATGGTGAGAGTGATTATGCTTATGGTATGAAAAGGCCCAAGCTTGGGGACGCTATGTTTGATGAGAATGACGTGTTTGAGAATATGTTTGCTGCAATTAATGTTTGTCCCAAGCTTGGGTGTCGGTGTCAAAACCGGCGGATCTCGGGTAGGGGGTCCCGAACTGTGCGTCTAGGCGGATGGTAACATGAGACAAGGGACACGATGTTTTTACCCAGGTTCGGGCCCTCTCGATGGAGGTAAAACCCTACTCCTACTTGATTAATATTAATGATATGGGTAGTACAAGAGTAGATCTACCACTAGATCAGAGAGGCTAAACCCTAGAAGCTAGCCTATGGTATGATTGTAGTTCATCCTAGGGACTAAAACCCTCCGGTTTATATAGGCACCAAAGAGGGTTAGGGTTACAGAGAGTCGGTTACAATGGTAGGAGATCTACATATCCGTATCGCCAAGCTTGCCTTCCACGCCAAGGAAAGTCCCATCCGGACACAGGACGAAGTCTTCAATCTTGTATCTTCATAGTCCAGGAGTCCGGCCAAAGGCTATAGTCTGGCCATCTGGACACCCCCTAATCCGGGACTCCCTCAGTAGCCCCTGAACCAGGCTTCAATGACGACGAGTCCGGCGTGCATATTGTCTTCGGCATTGCAAGGCGGGTTCCTCCTCCAAATACTTCATAGAAGATTTTGAACACAAGGATAGTGTCCGGCTCTGCAAAATAAGTTCCACATACCACCGTAGAGAGAATAATATTTACACAAATTCAATCTGCTGACGTATTCCGTGGTGTGACATCACACCGCGGCCAAGCCTTTATCCTAATCGTTTTTACTGTCCCACCTCAGCGCGTTTAGCGAGGCGGTTCCTTGGCATGTCTTATCAAAGCAGAGATTGTGTCCCCTTATTCCGGGATTCTCATCAATACGGGCGTGGGTAACCCAACCGTGCCATTGATTATGGCGCTTGGGACATAAGCGAGTTTTACCAGGCTGGTGAGGACGCATAGTTTCGTCCGTCCATATAAGGGGATAAGGATCCACTTTTTCACACACGCCTTCTTCCTCCTTTTCTCATCCATTTCCGCGCACTTGAGCTCCAGCGCCCAAGTCCGCACATCTCGCCTCAACCTTCCCCAGCCATGTCAGGAGCGGGAGGCAAGTGGATGGCCTCCTCCATCACGGAGGGTCACATCAAAAAGTTGAGGAAAGCCGGATACCTGCACAACGACATTGCGCACCGGCTTCCAGACGAGGGGCAGCTCGTCCCCACCCCCAGGCCCCATGAGAGGGTGGTGTTCCTCCCCCATTTCCTCCGCGGACTGGGCTTCCCACTCCACCCATTTGTCTGGGGGCTCATGTTCTACTACGGCCTGGATTTCCAGGATCTGGCCCCGAACTTCATCCTCAACATCTCGGCGTTTATCGTCGTGTGCGAGGCCTTCCTCCGCATCAAGCCCCACTCCGGCTTATGGCTAAAGAACTTCAATGTCAAGCCGAAGGTGGTGGGCGGCCAGCAGGCGGAGTGCGGAGGCGCCATGGTGGGCAAGATGCCCAACGTTATATGGCTCGAGGGCTGCTTTGTGGAAACCATCAAAGGTTGGCAATCGGGGTGGTTCTACATCACCGAGCCGCGTGACCCTGAATGGGCAGCGGACCCCGAATTCCGATCTGGCATCCCCACACGGCTCACCTCCTAGAAAGAGAAGGGCCTGACATGGGGTAATTCGGAAGAGCTGACCGGACTCCAAACCTGCGTCCAAAACCTTGTGAACAAGAAGCTCAAGCTCGTCAACGTAGTCCAGGTCATGCTCATCCGTCGGATCCTCCCGTGCGAACAACGGGCCTTCAATTTGTGGGAGTTTGATCCGGCACAGCACCAAACCCTGAGAGGGCTCTTCGACACTACATACGAAGATGCCTGGAAGGTGTTGTTCAAGGGCGCCGAGGCTCCCGCATACGCTACCAAAGATCGCGGATTCAGCTCGCAGCGTCAAGCCGGCGAGGTAAGCTATTTTACCCTTTACAGGACACTTATTTTTCATAGTTTGACTCTATGCGGGACCTAAACTCCCTTACCTTTGACAGGCCTGGCAGAAGAAGTCCGGGCAGGTTAACTGTCCAGCTCCCCTGCCAGAAGACCCAGCGGACGCCCGATTGACGGGGCTGCTGGTTCCAGCACCTCACGTGGTGCCAGAGAAGAAGGCCAAGAAGAAGGCCACGGGAACTCGAAAGAGTTCCAGGCGCCAGGTGTTATCGTACTCATCGTCCGATGACTCCGACGCGGACTCCTCCCGCGAAGATGAGGAGGAGGAAAAAGAGGCCTCTCCCCCAGCGGGGGGAGAGAAGAAAAGGAAGGCCGCCCCAACTGGGGAGGCCGGAGGGTCCAAGAAGGGAAGGACCCTTCTCCCGGACTACTCCACCAACGCCGATGACGGCGAAGAGGAATGGCCGCCGAGGCCTAAGCCCCTGGCGACATCGTAAGTGTCCGGATAGCAGAATAACTCATGGCGTTTTGTTTGTCGTATAGAATCTCCTAACACCGAATATAACCCTGCAGCCCGCCCAAGGACGGGCTCGACACTTCAACGAGTGGCTCCCTGGCTCCGTCGGACGTGAATAGCACTTCACTTCCGGCCGCCTCCTCTCCTCGCGCTGCGGATGACGCCGAGGTGGGGTCCCAAAAGGGCCCCATCCAGGAGGAGGAGGTCCCGGAGGCGCCGCAAGGCAACCTCCCGGACTCCGGGCATAAGGGGGATCAAACCCCAAAGTGCTCTAAGTCCGGCCCTGGGCCGGACTCCGCACCGGAACCTTCAGTGGTTCCGAAGTCCGGCATGCGGCCCCTTCGTAAGAAGGGCGAGATTGCGACACCGGTGACCTCCATCCAACCGGAGGCACCGGATAATTTGCTGGAGGCGCTTAACGGCGCCTCCATTAACGAGGAGCACCGCACTATTATGAGTGTGGTGATCCAGAAAGTTCAGTCCACCAAGAGCGGACTGACTGAAGCCTATGCCAGCCTTCTAACAGGCTTTGAGGTATGTATTTAAGATATGTAAAAATATTACCGCATAGACAGTAGCCCCTGATGCTCAGTTTGGTGTTCGGAAAGAAAAGCCGAACTGAGGATCTAAAAAGATGTACACAGAAGTCTAACATAAGTATGTCAATATGGGGAATGCAGGCTGTGCTGCTGACCTCTGCCACACTGACTGCGGAGGTCGATGCATTGAAGCAGAGCCTCGAGCGGTCCCAGAACGAGCTCGGCCTTGCCAAAAAGCAGATGGAGGACAAGGAAGGTAAGTAATACCTTATGGAAGTATATAAAAGATGTGGTTGCGAAAAATAGCAGGAATAACGTGAGAATTGCAGGGGCCACGAACGAGGTGGCGACCCTGAAGGAAGCGGTGTCCAAGGCTGAAAGCAATGCGGCCGCGGAGCGCACCGAGCGAGAGAAGCAGGAGGCGGGGGTGGCGGAGGTGCGGCAAGAGCTCCAGGCTCTCGTGGAGAAACACGAGAGTTTGGAGCGTGACTCAAAGACTCGAGAGTCCGAGCTCGCCTCGGCTCTTGAGAGCGCCAAAGCCGCTAAGGACGAAGCCCAAAAAGCCCTCCAGGAAATTGAGGCAATGAAGAAGATAGCGGCGGGTAAGGCATTCTTCATGCAAAGCAAGCACGTGAAACTGAATTACGTATTACTTACCCGAATCCAGAGCTCTCCAGGAGCATTCGCAGATCTGCCCCCCCCCCCCAGTGTGTCTGATGCTGCCGCGTTCTACTGGGCCGAGGAGGGGAGATCGACAGAGAAGGTGTTCTGGTCTCAGTATGCTGAGGCCGGACACCCGGTGCCCTTGAGCGACCAGCTGAAGCAGCTGGTCGAGCTCCATAAGGTGGCCAAACAGGCCATGAAGGGCCTCATAGTTTGGTTGTGGCCTAAGGAAGCCATGCCTGGGAGCTACTTCAGGCTGGTGAGGCGGCTGGTGGACGCCTGTCCATGGATTGAAGTTGTCAAGCACTCCGTCTGTATCGAAGGTGCCCGTAGGGCCCTTGCCCGTGCTAAAGTGCACTCAGGCAAGATGGACGCTGAGAAGCTTGTGACGGACGCTCCACCACCGGGCAGGGAGTATCGCACACCCGAGATGTATTATGCGGGCGTCCTGAAGGGTGCCCGCCTTATAGCGGGTGAATGCTCCAAAGATGTAATTTTTGAGTAAACTCGCATTTGTTATCTTGTACGCTTGAAAACTTGTTCATATGCTCTAAGCAATGCTTGGGTATTTAAAATATTACCTTCTATGCAGCCGTTTATTAAATTTGAGAGATGGCAAGTCGTCGGCTTCTGCCCCCATGCCACGAGTGCTGGGGTGTTCGGGATAAACTTGAGCACTCTTTTTTCCATTCTTGGGTCCTTCAAGGGAGGAGCTCAACGCAACGAACAAGGCAACCGGACTATAATGCTTGAACACTCTCACTTAGCCATAGAATTCTATAATTTTAAATTTCGGCGAAGCCCCTAGTATTCGGAAGACCGAATTCGGGGCGCTATCCATGCCTGGGCCGGACAAAGCCGGCTCCTTGCTCTAAGCGGCATAAGTCTTTAGGGACTCGAAAACCTCTCGAACAGCGACCGACTCTCGCCCTATCATGATGGTCAGTTTTAGCTTTCTCCACTGAGGTGCTCAACCTAGCTCAACTGGGGCACAATCGCAGTGGTTCTCCCAGTGCTACCTTAGCCGATATAACGGAACGTAAGGTACCAAAACATGGGAGCCGGGCAAACCCAACTATTGACCCAAGACATGATTCGGAGCCGATGCATATAATGCTATAAGTTCAGGGTGCTGCACTTGTGAAAGTGTTCGGACTTATCACACCATATTTTGGGGTACTTAAGCCCCTGGTGTATTTGTCCATACCAAAGTGTACGGATGCAACATGTCATAAGTGAACATATATAGATAAAAAAAGGAGTGCAATAATAGGCAAAAGGTATGCATTGTTTATTCAAAAAAGCTGCAGTAAAAGCAAAACGATACAAATAGTGCGATAAGCAAGGGACGGGACTATTTGACATGTCCCCCTCTAGAAGCGAGCTGCGGGATGATATGTAAAACAGGTATACTGCTCGTTATAGAGACCACCTGGACACTCGATGTAGCTTTCTACTTCCCTGGCTGTTGCATCGTGTATTCAGCGATTCTATTGCCGGACAGGGCTTCTTGATAAAGGAGTCCTGAAAGTAAGAAAAAAGAATTACACAATCGGGATCCCCTGGTGCAGTTGAGCCGCATTCTGGGCCTACCGTGGTCGTGCCCCTCCCCCTATGCCCATGGTATTTCCAGGGCGTAATTATGTACGCATAGTACTGGTTTTGCAATTTCGCAAGGGCTAGGGTTGGGGCCGCATTGCTACGCGTGCTCGGGACATGCCGGGCGGTCTTGTTGTAGGTTGCTCCGGGCGCGCTTGACGGTGTCCGGACAATTAATAGCCGGACTCGAGAATTGTCTTGAGAGGCTGCTTTGTATTTCCGCCGTGAGATCCGCCGTATGCTCCTCCATTCAGAGAGAGTGTTCGGTGTTTTCGTTGACCGTAATGACTCCTCGAGGGCCTGGCATCCTGAGCTTGAGGTATGCATAGTGCGGCACCGCATTGAACTTTGCAAATGCGGTTCGTCCGAGCAGTACGTGATAGCCGCTGCGGAACGAGACTATGTCGAAGATTAACTCCTCGCTTCGGAAGTTATCCGAAGATCCGAAGACCACTTCAAGTGTAACTGAGCCTGCACAGTTGGCCTCTACACCTGGTATGACGCCTTTAAAGGCCGTCTTTGTGGGTTTAATCCTTGAGGGGTCTATGCCCATTTTGTGCATTGTATCCTGATAAAGCAGGTTCAGGCTGCTGTCGCCGTCCATCAGGACTCTAGTGAGGTGAAATCCGTCAACGATTGGGTCTAGAACCAATGCGGCGAATCCGCCATGACGGATGCTAGTGGGGTGGTCCCTTCGATCAAAAGTGATCGGGCAAGAGGACCATGGGTTGAACTTTGGGGCGACTGGCTCCATCGCATATACGTCCCTTAGTGCACACTTCCGCTCCCTTTTGGGTATGTGGGTTGTGTATATCATGTTCACTGTCCACACTTGTAGGGGGGAGCCCTTATGTCCTCTATTGTTTGGTGGCCGGGGCTCCTCCTCGTCATCGCTATGCAGCCCCTTGTCATTGTTTTCGACATGTAACTTGCCTGCCTACTTGAACACCCAACAATCCCTGTTGGTGTCGTTGGCTGGTTTTTCGGGGGTGCCGTGTATCTGGCACGAGCGATCGACTATTCGGTCCAAATTGGACGGGCCCGGAGTATTTCTTTTGAATGGCTTTTTCCGCTGACCGGGTTTAGAGCCTCTGAATCCGGCATTGACTGCCGTATCCTCAGCATTATCGCCATTAATGCGGCGCTTGTGCTTGTTGCGACGCGACCTGCCATTGTTGTCCTTGGTATCCGAATTACCAGGGCTCTTGGTCATGTTGTTACTACGAGCTAGCCAGCTGTCTTCTCCCGCGCAAAAGCGGGTCATGAGTGTTGTGAGGGCTGCCATGGATTTCGGCTTTTCCTGTCCTAGGTGTCGGGCAAGCCACTCGTCGCGGATGTTATGTTTGAAGGATGCAAGGGCCTCTACATCCGGACAGTCGACGATTTGATTTTTCTTGGTTAGGAACCGAGTCCAGAATTGTCTGGCTGATTACTCTGGCTACTGAATTATGTGGCTTAGCTCATCGGCGTCTGGTGGCACATAGGTGCCCTGGAAATTATCGAGGAATGCAGCTTCCAGGTCTTCCCAACAACCAATTGACTCTGTTGGCAAGCTGTTAAGCCAATGCCGAGCTGGTCCTTTAAGCTTGAGTGGGAGGTATTTGATGGCGTGTAGATCATCACCGCGGGCCATGTGGATATGAAGGAGATAGTCCTTGATCCAGACCGCAGGATCTGTTGTGCCATCGTATGATTCAATGTTTACGGGTTTGAAACCCTCAGGGATTTGATGATCCATCACTTCGTCTGTGAAGCATAGTGGGTGTGCGGCACCTCTGTATTGGGCTATATCACAGCGTAGCTCAAATGGGCTTTGTTTGTTGTGTTCGGCCCGGGCGGATTTGCTGTATCCAGCATGATGGTTGTCGTCATATGTAGTGAGGCGCCCACGCGATCCATAGATAGATCTTGTTTGCCTTGCCTTGTCCTCCAATATGTCTCGCAGGTCTAGCGCACTTCCCTGTGCCTTGGTATTTTTTGAGCGGCGCCGGGGTGCGGCTTGAGCGGAGGGCCGAGAGGCCTCTCTGTCGCGGCCACGAGGTGGCCGGTTGGCCGCATCCTGCGCTGGTAATGTAGGTTTGAGTGCTTCCTCCTCTAATCGGGGTAGCAGCCTGCGTTTTGGGTAGCTCTTGGAGGGGCGTTCGCGTTCGTACTCTTCAGCCGCAAGGACTTCAGTCCATCTGTCAGCTAGCAAATCTTGATCAGCTCTAAGTTGTTGCTGCTTTTTCTTGAGGCTGCCTGCCGTGGCCATAAGCCTGCGTTTGAAACGCTCCTGTTCGACGGGATCCTCAGGTACGACAAATTCATCGTCGTCGAGGCTTGCCTCATCTTCGGAGGGAGGCACGTAATTATCGTCCTCTACCTCTCTGTCTGCCGCTCTCTCATGAGGGCTGGCTTCTCCATCCTCCTGTGCTGAATCCTGCTGGAGGGGGTTGTCTTCGGCACTTTTCGGGGTGTTATTGTCTCCCGTGCCAGAATCACCATTTTTGCTGTGGCGGGATTTAGAGCGACGCCGCTGACGCCGGCGCTTAGGATGTTTCTTGGAGGGGTCATCCTCCGTTGTTCCATCGCCGTTCCCATCTTTTGGGCTGTCCACCATGTAAATGTCATATGATGAGGTGGCCTTCCAGTGCCCTATAGGCGCTAGTTCTTGGTCGTCTCCTGCATCGTCGTCCATACCGTCGATGTCTTCGGAGTCGAAGTCGAGCATGTCGGTTAAATCATCGACAATGGCTACAAAGTGGGTGGTGGGTGGGCTTTGAATTTCTTCCTCGTCCGCATCCCAACCTTCCTGACTATAGTCCGACCCGGGCTCTCCGGATAAAGAGAGATACTTTAGTGAATTCATGATGTCGCCAAAGGGCGAGTGCTGAAAGATGTCCGTGGCGGTGAACTCCATGACCGGCACCCAATCGGATTTGATTGGCAGGGGCGCGGAAGGTTCGGAGTCCAGAGAGGAGTCCGGCACCTTGGAGTCACGAGCCTTGCAAAGGACAGGGATGGTGTTTGGCTCAATCATCATAGAGATTGCAGCCCCCGAGGCGGTGTCCGGCCACCCATCCTCGATCGGCATAGTCGGCTCCGAGCTAAGGGTCGGAGCGGACACTTGTGCGGCCTCTAGGGCACTGTCCGGCGGCAGAGCTAGATCATGCCCATCGTGGCAGTGCGGCGCGCTCGGCTATGGCTCGAACCCGTCGAAGATCAAGTCTCCGCGGACGTCAGCCGTGTAGTTCAAACTTCCAAATCTGACCTGATGGCCAGGGGCGTAGCTTTCAATCTGCTCCAGATGGCCAAGCGAATTGGCCCGCAGTGCAAAGCCACCGAATACGAAGATCTGTTCGGGGATAAAAGTCTCACCCTGGACCGCATTGTTGTTGATGATCGGAGGAGCCATCGGGCCTAAAGATGACGACATAGAGGAACTCTCAATGAAAGCACCAATGTCGGTGTCAAAACCGGCGGATCTCGGGTACGGGGTCCCGAACTGTGCGTCTAGGCGGATGGTAACAGGAGACAAGGGACACAATGTTTTTACCCAGGTTTGGGCCCTCTCGATGGAGGTAAAACCCTACTCCTGCTTGATTAATATTGATGATATGGGTAGTACAAGAGTAGATCTACCACGAGATCAGAGAGGCTAAACCGTAGAAGCTAGCCTATGGTATGATTGTTGTTCGTCCTAGGGACTAAAACCCTCCAGTTTATATAGGCACCGAAGAGGGTTAGGGTTACACAGAGTCGGTTACAATGGTAGGAGATCTACATATCCGTATCGCCAAGCTTTCCTTCCACGCCAAGGAAAGTCCCATCCGGACACGGGACGAAGTCTTCAATCTTGTATCTTCATAGTCCAGGAGTCCGGCCAAAGGCTATAGTCCGGCCATCCGGACAACCCCTAATCCAGGACTCCCTCATTGGGGATGCGACGTTTAATGAAGATGGTATTTTTAGCCTCCCAAGTTTCGATGAGAAAATTTATTATGATGATAGCATGCCTCCTATTTATGATGGTTATATTGATGAAAGTGGGTTTGTAAGAGTGTAAACTTTAGGAAGTAATGATCCCACTATTTTGGAGAGTGTTGAATCTTATAATGAAAGTGGATTTGGAGAGTTCATGACTTTATTTAGTGATGAATCCACTATTTTGGAAGAGGTTTCAATTGATTATGATGAGAACAAAGTTGCTACTTATGATGATTATTGTGATGAAACTTATGCTATAAAAGTAGTGATGATTATATTTATAAAACTTTTCATGATTATGATTACCCTTTTTCTGAACATAACTCTTTTAATGTGGAAACAATTTATAGTATTCGAGTCTCTTATGATACTCCCACTATTCCGAATGAGAAGAATTTTGCTTATGTGGATAGTAATAAAGTTTCTATGCTTGTAGATCATGAAAAGAATGCTTTATGTGCTGGTTATATTGTTGAATTAATTCATGATGCTACTGAAAATTATTATGAGGGAGTAATATATGCTTGTAGGAGTTGCAATGATATCAAGTTTCCTCTCTATGTGTTGAAAATTTTGAAGTTATGCTTGTTTTGCCTTCCTATGCTAGTTGATTATTGTCCCCATAAGTTGTTTGCCCATAAAATCCCTATGCATAGGAACTGGGTTTGACTTAAATGTGCTAGTCATATTCTTCATGATGCTCTTTTTATGTTTCAGTTCTAATCTTTTATGTGAGCATCATGGAAATCATCATGCCTAGCTAGGGGCGTTAAACGTTAGCGCTTGTTAGGAGGCAACCCAATTTTATTTTTGTTTCTTGATTTTTGGTTCTGTTTAGTAATAAATAATCCATCTAGCTTCTGTGTGGTTTTATGTTTTAATTAGTGTTTGTGCCAAGTAGAACCTTTGGGAAGACTTGGGTGAAGTCTTTGCGATCTTGCTGTAAAAAAACAGAAACTTTAGCACTCACGAGATTAGCTGCCATTTTTTACTGGAGAGTGCTTTTAGGTTGATTATTTTTGCAGATGATTAATAGACAAATTCCACAGGTCCAACAATTTATTTCAGAGTTTTTGGAGTTACAGATTACTACAGACTGTTCTGTTTTTGACAGATTCTGTTTTCTATGTGTTGTTTGCTTATTTTGATGAATCTATGATTAGTATCGGAGGGTATGAACCATAGAGAAGTTGGAATACAGTAGATACCACACAAATATGAATTTAGAATGAGTTCACAATAGTACCTAAGTGGTGATTTATTTTCTTATACTAAGGGAGCTTACGAGTTTTCTGTTAAGTTTTGTGTTGTGAAGTTTTCAAGTTTTGGGTAAAGATTCGGTGGACTATGGAATAAGGAGTGGCAAGATCCTAAGCTTGGGGATGCCCAAGGCACCCCAAGGTAACATTCAAGGACAACCAAGAGCCTAAGCTTGGGGGTGCCCCGGAAGGCATCCCCTCTTTCGTCTTCGTTCATCGGTAACTTTACTTGGAGCTATACTTTTATTCACCACATGATATGTGTCTTGATTGGAGCGTCATTTTGTTTTCTTTTGTTTTGCTTGATGTTTGAATAAAATACCAAGATCTGAAATACTTAAATGCAAGAGATTCCTCACATAGCTACATAATTATTTAACTACTCATTGATCTTCACTTATATCTTTTCGGAGTAGTTTGTCATTTACTCGTGTGCTTCATTTATATCCTATGAGTAAATGGTTGAATGATTTGAATATCATAAATCTGAAATTATATATGTTTCATATGCTTATCCCATGGGAAGAAATGACTTCACATATAAGAAGTAGAGGTGTTAAATTTATTTAAAGTTAGCAAACATAGTATTGGTCACTTGAACAATTCATGAAAGAATATTGAAGGAAGAGAGATTTCACATATAAATATACTATCTTAGACATCTTCTATGATGGTGAGCCCCATTAATTATTTTCAAACCTAAGCAAATTAGTTGAAGTTGGACAAGGAAGACAACATAATGAGTTATGCTTGGGTATATTTGTATGGAAGTTATATTGTTATAGATCCTCCAACATGTGGTGCTTGCTATTTAGAATCCTTTGCTAGCCAAAATTTCTGTACTAAGCGGGAGTACTGCTTGTGCATCCAAAATCCTTGAACCAAGTTTCTGCCATGAGTGTCCACCATATCCACCTATATGCGGTATTTACCTGTCGTTCCAAGTAAATTTGCATGTGCCAAACTCTAAACCTTTAAATAATAATCTGTTTTGTATGCCCGAATCGCTCATGTGGCGACTAGGGGCTGTCAGTATCTTCCATACTAGGTGGGTTATTATCACGATGAGTGGACTCCGCTCATCATTCACAAGAAAATGGCTAGTAACTGGGATGCCCAGTCCTATGATCAAAAGATCGAAAACAAAATCGCAAATAATTTAAACAAAACTCCCCAAGGATTGTTGATATTTGGACGGCACCCGTTGTTTCAGACAAGCCGTGGAGTGTGATTGTTGGTGCAGGGGAGGTAAACACTTTACCATTCTGTTTAGGAACCACCTATAATGTGTGTAGCATGGAAGATATTGGGAACTCTTGGTTGTTATGTTGAGAATGAAAGCATACCTCTCAAAATTATTTTCATCTCTATTTAATAGCTTCGAGCTCTAGCACCTCTGCAAATCCCTGCTTCCCTCTGCGAAGGGCCTATCTTTTACTTTTATGCAAGAGTCAGTAGTATTCCTTCTCATTCCAACCTACTCTTTAGTTGGCAAGCATCATGTGATGAAACATCTAAGCATATATGGCCATTCAAATATATATTATCATGAATTATTATTGTTGACAATTATCTATATGATAAATAAGTTGGAAGGCAAAACGTTAAGCCCCTATCTTTCTCTGTGTTCGATCGATGCTATTTGTTCTAAAAGTATGCTTTGAATGGTAGCAATCATGGAAGACTACATGCCTTCCGGGCATCCCCAAGCTTAGACACTTGAGTCTCCTTGAATATTTACTTGGGGTGCCTTGGGCATCCCCAAGCTTGAGCTCTTGCCTCTCCTCCTTCTCCTCACATTGAGACCTCCTCGATCTTCGAACACTTCATCCACACAAAACTTAACTGAACTTTTAGTGGCGGGATTAGTGAATATGACAATGAAATCCCATCATGTACTGCTGTAACATTATTATATAATTATAAATAAATATTACCCACTGTATGCTATCACAATTCTATGGCTCCAAGTCAACGAGGCTTCAACAAGAATTCAAACATACGCAAATAATGAAGCTATAACAACAATCTGTGAAAACAGGACAGTTTGTAAGGATTCAAACATCCACCATACTCCTGTAACTCTAAAAATTCTGAAAAATAGGAAAAATAAACATTTTGTATAGAAAGATAGTACAAAAGGTTTCAGACCTTTTGAATTTCCAGTAAAAAATGTAAAATCACGCACTACGACCAAAGTTTCTGTTTTGCACCGCACAAACCAACAAGCAATTTAAAAATTCTAAAGGTAAATCTTGGCACATTATTTTTATAATAAAATTGAATTGTACAAGGGTATAATTATTTTTGTTGAAAAGTTTCTACAATTAAGATTCAAAAAGTTTCCATGGGCATGAACAAAGTTTAAGGACGTCCCCCACTTTCGCAATGCTCGTCTCTCTCACTTTAGCTTTTCTTTTTGTGAAGTTTTAAGTTCCCCTCTATATATTTTTTAAACTATATAAAACCACTGAACAGAAATAAATGACTTTCTAAAACTTCCGGGTTGTCTCCCTGGCAGCGCTTTCTTTAAAGCCATTAAGCTAGGCATAAAGTGCTGAAGTAATGGATCCACCCAGATCCCAAGGTATATCAAAGCCAATCTGAATCAACAATGATTTTTCATTTAGTAGTGAGCACAAAGCAACATATATCAAACAATGACAAAGTCTAACTCTCTTCCTATGCATCGGCATGTCCTACAAGAACAATTCATGAACATCAAGTAAAGGCGGAGATATAGCATAAGTAGTTTCTTGCAATTTTATTGTGTTGGAAACATAAATAGGCGGAGATATAGTTCCTCTTTCATAATAATTGCAAGTAGAACAACAAGCACATGCATATTATATTCATCAAAATCATCATGTGCAATGGTAAAAGGCAACCCATCAATGTAATCCTTAATAAGTGCAAACTTCTCCGATATATTGTAGTTTGGAGAATTCAAAAAGATAATAGGACTATCATGTGTGGGTGCAATAGCAACAATTTCATGTTTAACAAAAGGAACAATAGCAATTTCATCTCCATAAGCATAATTCATATTGGCATCTTGGCCACAAGCAGAACAATCATCAAGTTCATCAAAAGGGATATTTCGAATGAATCAACAGATCATAGCAATTATCATGACAATCATCCTTTGGTAAGAATGAAGGGACATTAAATAATGTATGAGTTGGAGGGTTACTCTCATTAGAAGGTGGGCACGGGTAGCTAATCCGCTTTTCCTCCTTTTGTTCTTTGCTCTCCTCGCCATCTTTTTCATCCAATGAGCTCATAGTTTCATCAATTCCTTCTCCCATAGACTCCTACAAAATATTAATCTCTTCTTGGACAGCAGAGACTCTCTCAATAAATTCATCAATATTGGAATTGTATTTGTAATTATCATAGCAATATTTAAGGATGGTAATTTTCAAGTCTATAAACATCATCATCAAAAGCTTCATACTTTTCAAACAAAGATTCAATTTCATAAGCACCCTTAAAAGCAACAAATTCTTCTATTCTTTCCACATCATAGTAATCATATCTACCACTAGCATAAGAAGCTAAGGTTTCATTATCATTAAATTTGCATGAAAACACAAGGTGTGGAGCACTCATCATAGAGCAACAAGTAAAATCATATCTCAAGCATAGATTCCAAGCATACCATTTCAATATATGAATTTTATCCCATAACTATTTCTCTTTGTGAGTCAAGCGATAATCCCTAAAGTATTCACGTTGATCCAACGTTACTCCCATTATATAGTTGAATGGGGTTTTCTCAGAATTATCAAAGTAGTGCATAATATCTTTCACACAACGAGCATCAAGGGTTTTAGGAGGTTCCCCATCTTCATGAGTAGTAGGTACAACTAATTTTTTTCGTGTTTCGTGTTCCATATCCATAACTAAAGATAGAGAACAACTTAGAACAGGAAATAAAAACTACTTGGTGATAAAGCAAACAAGCACACATGAGAATATTCACCCCACGCTATAACTCCCCGACAACGGCACTAGAAAAAGGTCTTGATAACTCACAAGTATAGGGGATTGTTTGTAGCCTTTTTCGATAAATAAGAGTGTCGAATCCAACGAGGAGCTAAAGGTAGAACAAATATTCCCTCAAGTACTATCGACCACCGATACAACTCTACGCACACTTGACGCCTGCTTTACCGAAAAAAAGTATGAAACTAGTTTGTAGGAATGATGCTAGAAATACTTTGCAAGAATAAAACTAGAAGTACTTTGCAAGATAATAAAAGTTAGGTGTTTAGTAAAAGGGTTTGTGTCAACAAGAAAGTTTCCCGGAGATCCGTAACTCGCATTGCGCTGAGATTTTAACATGATTTTTTTTGGATATAATCTTCCTTGCAGCCAAAGTAGAGCTCCAACCGATGTACCAGGTGAGCACAACCCACCACCACGCGCCTGGCTCAGGGGTGGTGTGATGGTGTCTTGTGGTGTGTGTGGGCCTCCATTTGCGGTGATTCCAACTCCCAAAAATCACATATATTCCAAAATAATTCTCCATAAAATTTAATTGCATTTGGAATTCGTTTGAATGGATTTTTTTGCGATACAAAAAACATGCAAAAAAACAGGAACTAGCACTGGATAGTGGATCACTAGGTTAGTCCAATAAATCATATAAAAAGTTGCCAAAAATATGTGAAAGTTGTATAATATTGGCATAAAACAATCAAAAATTATAGATACGACGGAGAAGTATCAACATTCATGCCACAATAAAGAAAATTACATGGATGAATATGTTAGGTAGCATTCCACATCAAAAAAATTGTTTTTATCATTTACCAACTCGAGGACGAGCAGGAATTAAGCTTGGGAATGCTTGATACGTCTCCAACGTATCTATAATTTTTTATTGTTCCATGCTATTATATTATCCATGTTGGATGTTTTATATGCATTTATATGCTATTTTATATGATTTTTGGGATTAACCTATTAACCTAGAGCCCAGTGCCAGTTTCTATTTTTTCCTTATTTTTGTGTTTCGCAGAAAAGGAAGATCAAACGGAGTCCAAATGAGCTGAAAATTTACGAAGAATATTTTTGGAAAATATAAAAAATACTGGAACGAAAAGATTTACCCTTGCCGGCCCACAGGCCGCTCTCTGTGTGCTGGTTATGTCTTGCATCATTCCTTTCCCCACGGGCATGCATAATCAAGATTGAAGACTCGTGGTTTAGGGGATTTCCGAACTGGGAAGATGTTGTCACTCACGGGCGTGAGTTGGCCGTCAAGATCGTTCTTCCTGCACTTGTTTTTGTTCAATGGAGTCAAGTTATAGGCCCATTACATCAGGTCCACTACCTATGTACATGATAGCACATAGTGTACTAGTATATCCCCCATTACATGGGTAGCACATAGTGTACTAGTATATCCCCCACCCCCCACCCCTAAAAGAGCTATCTGGCGCAAATTTTAGGTGTGGTGACGCAGGCCTTGCCAAATAGCTAGTTTCTCGACTGGGTACGTTCATGATAGTTTCAAATCACCTACAAACACCAAAACATCAAGTACTTCCTAGGTGAGCTTTTCATGTAATTTTGTTAAGCTCGTCCTCAAGAGTCAATTGACCTCAAATCAATCCAATCTCAATAGCTCCCTCACCGTCGCCATGAATTGAATGAAGCTGATAATAGCACTAGGGACATTCCAACCTTTTCATCAGCACAAGACTGTTCCCACAACTACTTCATCAAACAACTAACTTTTATCATAGCCGCTGTCAACACAACATCTTTTTTTAGGGTGAACCAACCAGTGTTTGGCTGGTTAGGAGGACAGTGGTTTCTCTAGCCCATCAAGGGTAAACTCATGGTGCTCGCATTTATTCTTGGGTTATTTCAGGATTTCTGGTGATACGTCTTCAGTGGGACGAGACATTGTCGTCAACTACGAGGTGCCTTTGGTGACTTCGTCAATCTCAAGATGATATGCTGGCTCATTCTTTCGAAGGTGCTCATAGAGGTAGGGTGTGTGTGTGTTCATAGGAATGAGTGTATGAACGCATATATGAGCGTTTGCGTCTGTACTTTGTTAAAAACACCTTTTTTTAGGGAGTGGGGTGGAAGAGAATTTACGGCACACAAGTGCGGGGGCACTCAGGTCCCTGGTGGTAGCTTTTTATTTTGACTTTTGATTTTTAAAGTTCTATAATCTTTTAATGAAAGAATCAAAATAACTTTTGTTTTCATATTCGTGTTTCCCGCGACCAGCGCTTTGAAATAATATACATTTTGAATATATTTTGACGACTTCCAGAAAAATTTAAGTTCCAACGGCTGGAGCTTAGTATGAGTGACCGATAAAAATTAATTATTTTGTGTCTACGACCGCCAGAAAAATTGCATAAAATTATATCTCTGAAACTTGTTCAAACCGGGCATTTTTTGATGCAAACCCGGTAAGTATGATCATTGAAACTTAAAGCTTTTGAGGAATTTTCATTTTTACTGTGCCTTCGTACGAGATTCAACTACTTTATGAATCACGAGGCAAATCAAGCGGGCGGCAGAGCTTGGCAGGTGAGTCCCTCTGCACTTCCGTGCCCTGCGAATTTCTAGGGAGGGGTGTCAACACAACACCTACCTTTACCATGAACAGGCTTTCTTTAGGCTTGCCATGAACTGAATGACGCCACAGTCCAAACAAAAAGGCCCACGGCCGAGAGATCGTGAGTATTCGTCCCCTGGATTGTTTGGCCCCGTCTTTCTAGCCTGTGGGCCCAAGTTCTCACCCATTGGACTCCAGCTCAAAGCCACCAGAGGACGAAATCACTAGTTAAGGAGTACTCCTTGCGGATATCACTCCAACTTCCCCAGGTTGCGACAAGTGGTGCACTGCATGTGCGTCACTTGTCACAACCTGGAAGTTTTCCCTTTTTCGTAGATCTGTTTATTCAAAACATTTTATCTCTTAAACCGTGCGTCCAAATCTCGAACCGCTTTTGCCATTGGATTCCTCGCGTCGAGATCTTCAAAACTAGATCCTATGTTGATAGGTTCTGACGAACTTTTTTTCCAAAAAAAAACCAGACGAAAAAAACCGACGAAAAAACCAAACCGGGAACACAGGTTTTTTCCCTTTCCGAAAGAGCCACGCCCGTGCCTCTGACGAAATCACAACTGTGCCTCTCGCGGAAGCAAAACCGTGCCTCTCGCGAAATAAAAAAAATAGAAAACGCGTTATTCCCTTTCCGAAAGAGGCACGCCCGTGCCTCTCGCGAAAGCACAACCATGCCTCTCGCGGAACCAAAACCATGCCTCTAACGAAAGAAAA